>NC_044568.1:54615907-54955943 GCF_007565055.1 Rhinopithecus roxellana
TTTTTTATTTTTGGTCTATAAAATGGGAATATTACTGGTATATACACTTCATGAGGTTGTTGTGAGGTTTAAAAGATATAATTTGTATAATTCATTTCATAAAGGGCATGCTTAGGAAAAAACAGCAATTTATTATTTTTATTTTATGTTATTTTATTTTACTTTATTTTATTTTGAGACAGAGTCTTGTTCTGTTACCCAGGCTGGAGTGCAGTGGTGCGATCTCAGCTCACTGCAACCTCTGCCTCCTGGGTTCAAGTGATTCTCCCACCTCAGCTTCCCAAGTAGCAGGGACTACAGGCATACAGACACTCACCACCATGGCTGGCTAATTTTTATATTTTTTATCTAATCTTTTTTCTTCTTTCTTTTTTTGAGATGGAGTCTCACTCTGTCACCCAGGCTGGAGTGCAATGGCATGATCTCGGCTTACTGCAACCTCTGCCTCCTGGGTTCAAGCAATTCTCCTGCCTCAGCCCCCCAAGTAGCTGGGATTACAGACACACACACCACCACACTAATTTTTGTATTTTTGGTAGAGACGGGTTTTTGCCATGTTGGCCAGGCTGGTCTTGAACTCCTGATCTCAGGTGATCTGCCCACCTTGGCTTCCCAAACTGCTGGGATTACAGGTGTGAGCTACAGCACTTGGCCAATTTTTTGTATTTTTTAAGTACAGATGGGGTTTCACCATGTTGGCCGGGCTGACTCGAACTCCTGGCCTCAAGTGATTCCTTCACCTTGATCTCCCAAAGTGCTAGGATTACTGGTGTGAACCATCACACCCAGCCAACACCAGCAGTTTCTATCATTAGTAGGAGCAATGATACTAACAGACTGGCTTACAGGACTGAAGTTTAAAGTAATCCCTGTAGACTTGAGTGCATTTCAAGGGCAGGTGCATGCCATTCTAAACAACAAGCGCAGCACATGGGCCAAATGGAGAGTGTGGGTTGATGGGACTCAGTTTCACACTTGATTCTACGTACCACCTATATTTGATCCTGTGTTTTCAGGGATCTATCGGAACCCTTTGTGGTAAAGGAACAAAGGATGGAGAACACAGGTATGAGATGTTTTGTATTAGGTTGGTGCAAAAGTAACTGCCATTACTTTCAATGGCAAAAACTGCAATTACTTTTGCTCCAACTTACTACATCTTGAAAGCAATGGAGAGAACCTAGGGTTGTCAAATTGCATGAGTTCAGGAAGCTTCCTTCCTTCGGGAAGTTTCCTCTAGGGGGCCCCACTCACAGAGCTCCCCACTATGACCCCATTCTGGAGTTGGTCCATCTGGTACCCCTCCCAACCCATACGCTACTGTGCAAGACCTGAGAAGCCTGATTGAGAAAACAAACTTCCTGCATCAGAGCACCAGAAAGCCAAACACTTGATCTCTAGCACCTGTGTTCACTGTGAGAAATTTTACAATGAGAAGAGAAAGGGCAGCCACACAGACATTTCTGGATTGATTTCCTTAAAACTCATTCCTTTCGTAGCCATCAAGGAGTCCCAAGACTCCCTCTAAGTTTTCTCTGGTATCTGTTAAATCCTTTCCAAAAAAGAGAAAAAAAAAAAAAAACAAAAACCAAAAAACAAACAAAAAAACAAACATCTGAATTATCCAGGCCTCGGCATGCTCCTTCCCTTCTAATGTTTGGCAGTACTCTAAGGCAGGCATGATAACGGAACAATTGAGAAAACAGATGTAACCATTAGGCAGCCTACAGTTCTAGAGGATTATTAAGGCAAAGTTTTGCACCATGTAGGTGGTTTTTTTTGGTGTTTGTTCTTACAATGTCCTATTTACATCATTTATTTAAACTTGAGAACATATTAGAACATATTAGAATGAGTTGGGTACAGCCTCCTTTTGTTTGTTTGCTCTCACAGCTGTTTGAATGCCTGTTTGTGTCAGGCACTGTGCTAAATGAAGGGGGTAAAATGGTGAGGACAAAGCAAAGGAGTCTGTGCTCTCCTGGAACCCAGAGTCTAGTGTGGGTTAGTTTGGGCTTCCTCACAACATGGCAGCTTTCGAGCCGATGGACTCCAAAAGCAAGATTCCAGTGAACAAGGAGAAAGCTGCATGGCCTTTTGTGACCTCATCTCACAAGTCACACATCATTCTACTGATTAAAAGTGAATCCTTGGCCCACTAAGATCCAGGAGGATGAGACAAAGTCCCCATATCTCAATGAAAGAAGTGTCAGGGTCACATTGAAGAAGACCATGTGGGATGGGAGAGAGACATAGCGGTCACCTTTGAGAAACGCCATCTGATAGATGGGAGAAGCTGAAAGGGCTGCAGTAAGCAATACACTTTGGAAAAAAATTTTTCTTCAGACCCATCTTTAGTACACAGATTTCTATGAATTAGCTCCAGTTATATTTATTTTCAACCTTGTCATTACAGAAGTAACATATTTCAAAACACTTGACAGTTTACAAAGTACTCTTAATTGATCATCATAATAAGCCTGCTAATTATTAGGACAAAATATTATCACCCACACTGTTTAGACAAGAAAATGAAGACCCAAATTCTCATAGCCAAAAAAGGAGCATGTTCAGGATCTGAGGCCAGAATTAACTGTTCTTTCTACAGAAACAAACCATCTATTGAAACATGCCATGGCAATGAAAAATCACAATTTGTGGTCTGATGGTCTTTGTATCCATTTTAGGATATGAAGCATTTGAATGGTCTATGGCTTTGAGTGTTAGCTGCATCATTTATATGAGAATATGAAACAGCCATTGTTTTAAATAGCATCCATTATGGACTGAACATAAAGACTATTTCCAAATTGCTTCCAACATTTTTTGTCCTATCTCTGCAAATAATTAAGGGTTAGCAACTTTAAAATTAATTCTACTGGTAGAGCTATGCATCTGGCTTAATGGGTACTATAAATCAATCCCATGAGATAAAATCTATTTTAAGAACTCTTCTGAAAAGGTGCTATTTCAAAGAAAGCATTGTATTATTTTCTCTCTCTTCGGAGCAGCAGTCCAAGCTCTCATATTCCAACATCTGAGCAACTTTTAGCATCAATTGTGAACATGTTAGAAGTACAAAAATGCAAAATCTCAGGCCCCATTCCAGGTCTACTGCCGTGAATTGAATGGTGGCTCCCTAAAAGACACCTCCACATCCTAATCCCTGGAACCCGTGTGTGAACCTTATTTGGAAAAAAAGTGGGTGTGTGTCTTTGCAGATGTAATGAAAGATCTCAAGATGAGGTGAGACCATCCTGGATTATCTAGGAAGATCCTAAGTCCAATAGCAAATGTCTTTATAACAGAAAGGCAGAGGGACATTTGAGAAAGAGAAGAGGAGAAGGCCATGTGAAAACAAAGGCAGAGATGAAAGTGATGCAGCCGAGGCCATGGAATCCCTGGAGCCACCAGGAGCTGGAAGAGGCAAGGAAGGATCTTCCCCTGGAGGCTTTAAAGGGAGCATGCCTTGGCAACAGCTTCCAGATTTTGGCTTCTGGCTTCCAGAAGTTAGAGAGTAAGTTTCTGTTGTTTTAAACCATCAACATTACAGTGATTTGTTATGGCAGCCCTAGGAAATTAATATACCTAACTGAGTTAGAAACCAGGGCAGTAAGCCTAGCAATGAGTACTTTAACAAATCCTCCTGGGGATTCTGATGTACACTCAAGGTTCAGATACACTGGTCTAGGATAATTGAATCAGTGGCTCTATTTGTGGCTGGCTAAAGACATGGGTATTTTTTCCCCCGGACAGCAAAAGCCTCCCCTGGACCTGCAAACAGACAAGTGCGGGCATTGAACACCTGGGGCAAGACTAGAGTCTCCCAACAGGTAAGTAAATTGTTCCAGGTCAGTTCTCTATACCTTTCTCTCTGGGGGATTTCCTCATTTATAACAAATGTTTCTTTAGTTCTATGAATGTGGACAGGGCAAACTGCCAGGCAATGCAGTTACAAGTAGGACAAAGATTTGATTCTTGCCATCAAGAGTTCTGCCAACTCCTGGGAGAAACAGGACAAGGAGATACAGAGATAACTCCATCTTTAGTTTCACATAGGCATAATGTCTTTGAAACACGCTCTCATAACTTACCAAACAAGCAACTCTTCAAGCTACAAGTGTATCTCTAACTGAATTCCTCCTAAGCATCGGGGTGGTATTAAATCAACACGAGCACGGTCTCCTTGCTAAAATACAAGATGCTGTTTTCCACTGAATAATGCATCCTGCTTCTCCTCCACGCTCATCTTCCTTACAGATTACTTTGCATATCAGGAACAGCTAGACCTTATAAAAGTCACAATAGAGCAGAGAGATGTTCACCTGTAAATGTACACTTTCTAGTGTTTTCTCAAATTAGAGCATCTGAGGGTACCTTGAGAGAAATCAAATGCATCAAGACCAAGTGAGAACGTAACTTGGCTTCCGTAGCTGGTGAGAAATACCCTCTGCTTTCCATCGAAGGGTTGAACTTCTTGACTGGTTTAAATTCAGTATAATGGTGGTGGTGTGTCTTTGATTAAGCGAGTGGATCCCCTCTTAATCAAAGTGAGAAACGTACTACTGTGACCCTCAAAGTCCTTGGGGAAACAAAACTTCGTGGGAGAGGTGTGTCCCCAAAGAAGGAGGGGTTGCCCACAGCCAAGGAAGGACATGCTGGGGAGTGGGGGTAGGGGGGTGGGGGTGAGATCAGGAAAGCCAGGAGAAAGGGTCAGAGTGAGGGCACAGATCACAGGTGCAGGCTTTTTAGCCAGGGCTGCTAGGCTTCCTAATTCTGCACCACCACTCAGTAGCTGTGTAACTACGGGCAAGTGACTTAATTTCATAGAGCCTCAGCTTCCTCAGCTGGAAACGGGACAATGACAGAAGCTACCTGAAAGGGTCATTGTGAGAATTAAAAATGTGAAACCATGAAATGTGCTACTGAAAAAGTCTGGTAACACATGTTTTGTTTCTCCCAGTCTCCCCCTACTCCTGGTCCTCCCCTAGTGTTCCTATCACCATGATCATCATCATCATCATTTGTGATGCATCTCACATCCTCGCAACCCCAGGCTTTAAATCTGATTCTCCTCCTTCAATTGCTGCATGCCTTCAGAAAAGCCATGCACCTCAGGAACGTCACCTGTCAATGGCCATCCTACCTACCTTCATCTTGCTGGTGGGTGAGGATGAGAAAGTGTTCATGTAAAGCTTAACCCTTCAGGGACATAAAATTAAAAGTACCACCATTATCCAAAATAAGGTCATTATGATGCAAAAAAGAGGAGAAGGGTTGTAAAGGAAGGAGGTCAGCCAGGCAGCAGAGAGGAAAGAGGGACTTCTGGCTGCCTTCCAAATCTCCTGGAAGTGACAGGATAGAATTAGATGACACATGGCATATAAAGATCATTAATTCACTTTGCTTACTCAATAGCGGATCATTGAAATTCATGTGCCAGACACAGTGTTTTATCATTTTCTCAACAATCCTGGGAGGTAGAGAATGGATTACACCCATTTTATAGCTCAGAAAACTGATGTTCAACAAGGTGAAACACTATAGCAAAGGCATGGAATCAACCTAAATGCCCATCAGTGATAGACTGGAAAAACAAAATCTGGTACGTATACACCACGGAATACTATGCGGCCATAAAAAGGAACGAGATCATGTCTTTTGCAGAGACATTGATGGAACTAGAGGCCATCATCCTTAGCAAACTAACACAGGAACAGAAAACCAAATACCGCATGTTCCCACTCATAGTAGGAGCTAAATGATGAGAACACATGGACACACAGAGGGAACAACACACACCGGGAGGGTGGAGGATGGGAGGAGGGAGAGGATCAGGAAAAATAATGAATATTAGGCTTAATGTGTAGGTGATGAGATAATCTGTAAAACAACCCCCCTTGACACACGTTTACCTATGTGACAAACCTGCACATCCTGCACATGTACTCCTCAACTTAAAAGTTAAAAAAAAAAGAACAAGAGAAAGGTGAAATAACTTCCCATGGTCACAAAGACATTAATTGGAATTCAGGTTTCAGCTGCCTTCAGTTTTAACCACTAAGTAATATCTAGCATGTGGTGACCACCGGCTGTAGCCTGCTATCACTACTGACCTACGTCTATATTCTACCACCTTTGAGCAATCAATGACCAGGCTGAAGGAAAACTCTGCAAGTATGCACTGTCAACCCTTCAATGTGGGAGGGTTGGGGAGAGCCTCTTCCCAAAGAGTAATGGTTGTACCTTGCTCCCCTGGCTTCCAGGAGGTCAAACCTAGTTGTTGGAAGAAGAAGCCAATTTGAAAGGAGGTAACTTCTCAGTATCAAACCTTCCAGACATCACTGATGGAAATGACAGGATGGCCACTGGCAAACAGCACCTCCCAGAAGAACTCGGGTGTCTAATTGATCACTGGGAGCCATAAGTATTTGATCTTTCTTCTTTTTTTTTTTTTGAGACAGAGTCTCACTCTGTCGCCCAGGCTGGAGTGCAGTGGCACAGTCTTGGCTCACTGCAACCTCTGCCTCCTGGGTTCCAGCGATTCTCCTGCCTCAGCCTCCCAAGTAGCTGGGATTACAGGCACCTGCCACCATGCCCAGGTAATTTTATTTTTATTTTATTTTATTGAGATGGAGTCTCGCTCTGTTGCCCAGGCTGGAGTGCAATGGCACGATCTCAGCTCACTGCAGCCTCCGCCTCCCAGGTTCAAGCGATTCTCCTGTCTCAGTCTCCCGAGTAGCTGGGATTACAGGCGCCTACCACCATGCCCGGCTAACTTTTGTACTTTTAGTAGAGATGGGGTTTCACCATGTTGGCCAGGCTGGTCTCGAATGCCTGACCTCAGGTGATCCACCTGTCTCGGCTTCCCAAAGTGCTGGGATTACAGGCATGAGCCACTGTGCCTGGCCCTTCCTTGACTTTTCTTTCTCTTGAGCCACACATACCATCCATCAGCAAATCAGTCAGTCCTTTCAAACCCCTGTGGATACTGACCATTACTCATCCCTCCATTGCTACCAGTCTGGCTCAATCCACCTGTGTAACTGTCCCAACCTCCTCACTGGCTGCCTTGCTTTTGTTCTCATCCACTTTGATCTCTTCCAGACACCAGGAAGTGAGGTCCTATAAAATGCAAGTCAGGTCATGTCACTCTTCTGCTCAAAACCTTGGTGGCTCACCTCTCCTTGTGAGTAAACGCTGGGTTCTTTACAATGCCTGCACAGTTGGATGTGATCTGTTCCCCCTGCTTCTGTTCCCCTTCTCACTTTATTTCATCCATCCCACCTCCTTACAATTCCTCCAGCACACCACATGTGTGCCTGCTTCAGGGACTTTGCATATGCTGTTGCCTCTGGCCTGCCGTCCCTCCAGTTATCCATGTGGCTCACTCTCTCACCTCTTTCAGGTTGTGTTCAAATATTGCTTTCCCAGACAAGCAGCTTTCCTTGACCACGCGATTGAAAACTGCACCCCTGCCACTCTTGCTTCAGTACTGTTCACTCTTTTTTTGTTTTTTTAAACTTTTAGGTTCAGGGGTACATGTGCAGGTTTGCTATACAGGTAAACTTGTGTCATTCGGGTTTCATGTACAGATTATTTCCTCACCAAAGTACTAAGTCTAGTACCCAATAGTTATTTTTTCTGTTCCTCTCCCTCCTCCCAGCCTCATGTAGGACCCAGTGTTCCTTGTTGCCTTCTGTGTCCGTGGGTTCTCATCATTTAGCTCCCACTTATGAGAACATGCGGTATTTGGATTTCTGTTCCTGCCTTAGTTTGCTAAGGATAATGACCTCCAGGTCCATCCATGTTCCTGCACAGGACATGATCTTGTTCTTTTTTATGGCTGCATAGTATTCCATGTTCCTCTTCAAGCTTGTTTTTCTCTATAGTTCTCATTGCCTGATATATTCTACATGTTTACTGTTTGTCTCCCTCCACTAGGGGGAGAACATGTACTCCCTGAGATCAGAAGCCTGGTATTAAGTGTTTGTTAAATGAATGAATGAATCAATGCATACATTGTGGGCTGAGCCTGGTTCCTTGACCAGAGGATTCATTCATTGAATGAGTGATTCAATTCAATGAATGAATGATTTAACTGAATTGAATGAATAATTGATTTGATTAAATTCATTGATTCAGTAGAGACACAATTGCAATAACATATATGCCTGTGTCTCTTCCACACAAAACTGTGGGCTGGGGAGTGGTGGCTTAGCAGCTGCTCTGGTTCCTGGCAGCCATGGCACATCAGTAAAGATGAACTTTGTTTCTGAGTCACTGGACTCTGGCAGCAGATTGTGACAGAAATTCCAGGCTGGTTTCTCATGACATCTCTAGAGAAAGGATCACTTTAGCTCTCTCCTAAGCCAGTCATCCATCATCATAAACAAGCACGTATGCTCAGAAATGCCCTCTGCAGTAACTGCACGTTCCCACAGTCCTTTCCGGAGGCAAGAACAATATTCCCATGAGAAAGCTTCCTTTCCCACCCCATAAAAACCAGTGCAGAGCCAAATGCCTCTGCCCACCCAAAGGTGGCATTTCCATGGGCACCTCTTGGCCTCAGTTTAGCACCAGCTCTGGGTGACGGTGACATGGTCTCAGGGAATAGCCCCAGATGTATCCTTGGGGACACTTTAGATATTGGTGACACTTTGTTTTTGCTTTAAATAGTATTTGTCTATTTATTTATTCTGGCAGGGAACTGTCTCTGGCCCTTGAAAGGGCTATTGGCAGGTCTGAATTCCCAGGCTTGGGCACCCACACACCATCACCCTCCATCTATGCCCTCCCCTGAGCCTTTCCCCTCCCAACTTCCTTCCATCTCTTCACTCTCTTTCCTCCAGCCTCTTTCCTGACCCAGATTCCCAACATTCTTCAGGGCCAGCTCAGGCCTCCCTCCTTCTAGAAGCTACCTCCAGCGTCCACTGAGATTTTCCTTTTTCTATTTCCTACATAATTTAAAGATGGCACCACATAATTTAGCGTGTAATTACAGAAGCTCTGATACTGTGATTCTGCCTCGTGCACTGGTTCTGTCTTTGAAGCTGACTGTACTCCCAGCGTCTTTTGTTGTTTTATATCACAACTTAGGGCTTGGTCTGGGGAAGACGTGCTCCCAGATAAGGGCTTGGAGCTGCTCAGAGAGAACTGTCAGTGCTTTCTGTGCGCACATCCAAGACAGGGTGAATATTCATTCCTGTGACGTTTTTACTGTGAGTCCTCACAAGGAGACAGTTTTGGAACTCCATCAGGGGAGCCATTACGATGATAATTGAGGTTCTAGAATCTAATTTAGTTCTCTAAAATCCGTGAAATAGCACTCAGAATCTTAGCTCATTGCTGTTCAGTACCTATTCATGATAATTTTAGGAACAATCATAAATAATATATAACATACATTATAAATAATAGCCAGCATTCATTTAGTACTCATAGCTCGTGAGGCACTGCACTAAGGAGCCTTAAAGGTTGGAGCTGTTATTTAACCTCCTCCATACACCCATATCACAGATGAGGAAACTGAGGTTTGGGGGTTGTGGGTTTGCACAGGGCCATGAAGCTATTAGGTAGTGGGGCCAGGATGGGAATTCAGGCTATTGAAGTCATTCAAGGTAGGTTTAGCAGAAGAGCAACGTGCATAGGGTGTGCTTTGGAAGTGCGAGGGGGTGATTTTTGAGTGTCACAATAATCGGGGGTGTTACTGGCATTTACCGGGAGGTGACAATAGGTGTTAGACACCCTGCGATGCATGGGGCTCCTGCACTAAATAGATTTGCCCCACATACATTTTGAATGACCCTGATAAATAATCGTTGGGTGGGGGACAAAAAAACCAATCTTGTTTATAATTATCTGAGTCTAGAACCCAACTCGATTTTACATTCAAACCCCAAATATTTTTGCACAGCTGAACACATTCCACACATCATCACAATGCAGCCCCTGTGTCAAAAGAGGCGAGTTTGTTTTTTGTTTGGTTCAGAATCTCACCAATTCTGGAAAATTGCTTAACCAATAGCATTACTGAATGTCACTTGGGTGACAACGCAAAACAGACCTGTGTTCATCTGCATGGCAGCTGAGGTGATGTGTTGGTGGTGATCCTGTGTGAGGATACTCTGACTGGACCACTTCATTATGTTTTCCAGCGGGGGTAGTGCCAGAGTATTTGCATTTACATATTTACCTAGACATTCTATTGTAAATTATTTGTTCCTTTATAGTATAATTAGGGCTTATTATTATTATTATTATTATTATTTTAAATGTGTGGCTGGCACAGTGGCTCATGCCTGTAATCCCAGGACTTTGGGAGTCTGAGGCAGGTGGATCACGAGGTCAGGAGTTTGAGATCAGCCTGGCCAACATGGTAAAACCCCATCTCTACTAAAAATACAAAAATTAGCTGGGCATGGTGCTGGGCACCTATAATCCCAGCTATTTGGGAGGCTGAGACAGGAGAATCATTTGAACCTGGGAGGCAGAGTTTGCAGTGAGCCAAGATCGCGCTCTTGCAGTCCAGCCTGGGCGACAGGTGAGACTCTGTCTCAAAAAAAAAAAAAAAAAAAAAAAAAAAGAAATGTGTATAGGCAAGTTAACATCTTATGAATGTCACAGAAGGATACTGAAGAGCATCTTGGGAGATATTTATTGGCCTCTCAGGGTCCCTTGGACAGCAGATGGTGAAGGAGGTTAGAGGCAGCAGAGGTCACTCTGGCCTGAATGGTTGGAACCCATTTGTTCAACCCACCAGTAGATACTGTTTGTTGTACTCTGTATGGTTTCAACCAGCAATTAAATTCTCTGCACGCTAAGATGAGCAATACCAAGCATAGGAAGCTGGCCTGCTAAGAGCCAGGCCTCTGCTCAGCCTGACATCAAAGAGGTCAGCTCCAGTGGATTTGACTGGCCTCTGCTCAACGTCAGGAGGTGACAGCAAATCTTCCCCTGAGTTGAGGCTCTTCCTTCTCCTGCTTCAGCTACCTCTGCCGAATAAATATTTTTACTTAATTAAAAAATAAAAAAGCAATGTAGGTGATTCTGAGGCATGTCTAAGGTTGAACTAAGCACTGTGAACTGAGTTTTCTTAACTTCCCTGAGCACTAGAATCCTTGGAGACAATCTGATCTTGGGCCATGGTTGTTGGGGTGGGGAGACAGTGGGATTAGCAGGACTCCTGGCTTGGAGGCATCTTCTTGTTGATAATAGAAACAGCAGTTCCTGTTGATAGTAGGATAACTGTGGGAATGATAATCGCTAATCACATCTCAAAATCACACATTATCTTTAGGCAAGTTAAAAGTCCCTGTGGTTGTTCTCATGGAAACAAAAAACAAACAAAAACAAAATGTATTTGTTATAGAAATGGGATACTGTGTCCAGTAAGGTTAAGATCTACTGCTCCAGGGCCCCGAGACTTAACCATACATGGTTCCACTTCCATAGTATCTATGCAAATTGTGGCATATACAGGGTTCGGTTCAGTGATGCTGCATGCTGAGATCACTGCCCACGGGTCATACTAGGAAAGGAGATACTGCTCTGAGCACTGGTGCCTCTGACCCACAGACCCCATAATGTATCCATTCAAAACTCTATGAAGGGGCTTCAATGAAATTGAGTGTTTTTGAGTTCCTCAGCTCCAAACCCAGTGTCTGAAGATGTTCTGGGGTGTTCCAGATTTCTTGTATTCCCACTCATTTACACATAGCCCAGGACTCAAAGAGATGTGCATTTTTTGGGGGGGAGGAAATTACAAGGATAGTTAAGGCCCCAGCTGCAAGCCTAGGACAGAGGCTCCTTCCAACCAAGTTGACTTTCTTATCACTGAATGACTATAAATAAACAGCCCAGCTCAGAGCCCATTAGTTAAAGCACTGGAGAGACTCCCAGCTTTGATGTTATCGGACCCTGTCTGCATGCAGATACATGGGGCAATGTTCTTTGTAGATTTAAGGGCCAATGCTTCTTTTGCTGCTGAATGATCTAGGACACCTTTACTCTCAAACTCAGACTCACCTAGGGAAGTGGAACCAGTTCAGATTCCCAGGCCCCAAACTCTGAAAACTTTAATTCATTGGAGTTTGAGGGGAGTCTTAAAATCTGCATTAAAGAACACAAAGGCACTCCAGGACAGAGCAACAAGCTATGTGGCACCATAAGGAAGAGACCAGATAAGTCCAAAAGGTGGGACTATCTGCAGAATAAATGCTCCATTCCATCAATAAGGCAGCATTATGTGGAGAATAAAATAAAGGGATTGGGGAGGAGAAGAATGTGCTTGTTTATAAAAACCATAAAGGATGGAATAATCAGATCCATCTGGACTGGCTCCTAGTTTAGACAGAACAATACACTGTAAATGGGAATTTGGGGTCAAATGGGAAAATTATTCTTATAGAAACACAGATATTGTTAATTGAGAATGGTACGATCTCATTTTAGTAAAAAATATACACACACAAACACCTAAAAAAATAGTTATACACTAAAATGTTAAGATACACTAAAATAAAAACTATGGTAATTTTATGCTTTTATATTCTGCATATCTGACTTTTAAAAATTCTTATAATAATGTGATTTTATAAATTATGTTTCTTTAATTAAAAAACGAAAAGCAATCTGAGTGATTCTGATGCGTACCCAAGTTTGAGAACTAACTCTTCAAGCCAAGTCTTCTTAATTGACCATTGCCTTAGAATCACTGGGGCACATTTTAGGCCCATGGATTCTCAGAGCCCTTCCCTGTCGACTTTGACTGGTTTTAGGGTGGCGCCTGGGAATGGGTTTTTCACAAGCGCCCTGGTCATTCCTATCACCAGCCAAGGTGGAAAACTGCACTTTAGACCAATGCTTCTCCCACCTTAGGATCACCTGTGGATCTTATTAAAAGGCAGATCCTGATTCAGTAGGTCTGGGGCTGAGCCTTAGATTCTGAATTTCTAAGAAGCACCCAGGTGAGGCTAATGCAGCTGTATCTGTGGCCATCCTGGGGAGCAAGACTGGAGAGGGTGGTGGAGAGCTAGAAGGGGACT
Organism: Rhinopithecus roxellana; assembly: GCF_007565055.1. Classification (NCBI taxonomy): domain Eukaryota; kingdom Metazoa; phylum Chordata; class Mammalia; order Primates; family Cercopithecidae; genus Rhinopithecus; species Rhinopithecus roxellana. The sequence goes on from NC_044568.1 coordinate 54,628,951, forward strand.
CTCAGCATACCACACACACACCTGCTGTGCCCTTGGAAATAGATGGCTTTACAATGGAGACAATCTGAATGGGATACACCAATGCAGGGCCTGAAGTGGCCATGCAGAGATTGGTAAATCAGCATCACGGGCAAGGTGCAAGGCAATAGGGTGTGGAGGGGATTGTAGCTGCCATGATCCAAACAGGCAGCTGCTGCTCAGTTCCTGCCCATGGTGCCACTTGCAAATACTTTTCCAATATCATCAAATCTCATTGGTCAAAAAAAGCCAGAAATGTGATTTTTTTGAGATAGGGTCTTACTGTTGGCCAGGCTGGAGTGCAGTGATACAATCACGACTCAATCTAGCCTTGACTTCCTGGGTCCAAGCGATCCTCCCACCTCAGCCTCTCAAGTAGTTGGGACTACAGGCATTACCACCATGCCTGGCTTTTTTTTTTTTTTTTTTTTTTTTTTTTTTGGTAGAGATAGGGTTATTCCTTGTTGCCCCGGCTGGTCTCCAACTCCTGGACTTAAGCCTGCTTTTGCCTCCCAAACTGCTGAGATCATAGCCATATGCCACCATGCCTATCCCAGAAATGTGATTCTTAAATGAAATCTTGTATTGTAAAACATTGCACAGTCCAAACAACAACAACAACAAAAAACTTGCCAGCCAAGTACAGCCTCAGGCTTTCAATGCCGGATTCTTGGTCTCTGTCAGAGTAGGTGTCATGTGTAGGAGGTCTTTTATCCCAGTCCTGATAATTAAAAGCCAATGAGTCTATAAGACAAAGGTTAACCAAAAGTACTTCTTGCTAATGGAGAAAGGAAAAACCCAGCACAACAGAAATTCCTGAATACTCAACTCCTTTCTGGTAAAATGAGCATAATGAAAATTAACTCAAGCTAGCACTTTGACATGCCGTGTAAACACTGCAAACCAAGGCAAAGAAAGAGACAGCAAGGGGAAAGTACCGGGGGGCTGCTGTAGGATCCAGTGGCATCCTTAGATGGTCACATATTAAGAGCCTTTTCTCACTGGTCCCCATTGTCCACTTGGCCATTGATAAGGCAGATATTCTCAACCATGTCCAAGACTTGCCCTGAGCTAAACTTCTAGAGATTTGCAAGAAAAACTTAATCAAAGCACCACAAGAAAGCTAATTTCGTAGCTCTTAATGAATCCCATTTACATTTTTTCAATTCTTTGATTCCTGAGCACTATTTAAGGGGGGAGGTTTGTTCAGTTCATTTGCTTTAAATTTTTAACTGTCCAGGGTGACAATCCTCTGCGTATAATTTCCCTCCTGTGCCCAAATCGATAAAATGCACCCAAGAGCTAATATCCATTTTGAGCTCTACTGAGGCCCAATACCTTCTGGAATCACAGTGAGTTGGAAAATAGTAAACAACTAGAAGTGAGCCGAGACCTGCTGCAGGCAATTAGTTCTCAGTGGAGAATAAGAACTTTCCAGTTCACATCTTAAGCCTTCTTCCTGCAGAAGAAATAACAGCCCTTAAGTTGAGGAATTCTAGAGAGCATCAACTACAGCACCTCAAGTGAGCGTAAGAATGGGTACCATGCCTCCTCCTCCTCCTCCTCACGTACAATACTCTTGGATAAGTTCCTGGGGCGGACATTGTAACTTGGTTGACCTAACACTCAATTCTGACCCTTGTTTTCCTCCCTTGCCTCTATAATAGAGTCTATGAATACAAGTACTTAATTTTCCAAACTTCCTTTGTCACTAAGGGTGGGCATAAAACACAATTCTGGCTGACAATATGTAGGCAAAAGTTTCTTGTGGCAGTGAGCTAAACATGACGTTTCAGGGAAACTTTGGCTTTCTAGATGCAATGAAAAAGATGGGGTAGATCTCACTTCTTCCCCTTATCTCTTCCTTAAATACAGAAGTGATGACTAGAGCAGAGGCAGCTGTCTTGCAGGAAAGGCTAAGGGAATCACAGTGGGGACACTCCTGACATCATCATGATGTTCAATCAATACCAGCAGCCACCAAACATCCCCCAAACTGTTTAAGCCACCATGGTCAGATTTTCTTTTACTTGTAGTCAAACCTAATTGTATGATGGAAAATTCCTCATCAAGTTAAATGAAGATACAACCTCTTACCTGAAATGAAGTGACCACACAGAACAAGGGTAGCACATTTCACTGTAGCTTACTTGGCTCCTAGAGTCCTCAAGTAGGGTGGGTAATACTATCCGGGTAGCACAGGTGGAACTGAAAAATCCCACTTATTTTGACCAACACCTCTTTTACATATGGCTTTTAGTATATCCTAGAAGAGTTTCCAACAAAAATATAGTCACTTCCATTTAAGGCAGTTTTTACTATCAAGTCACAACTTGAGCCATGGGAAGAAAACTGGGTCAGTGACCAGGTGTCTCTAATAATAGCACTGCCCACAACATTCCAGCATCCTGGGAAGCCTATCCCTTTGTGGCCAATGTCCTAATGCTGGTTTTGTCCGATGGATTCTGATGCTGGACTCGGTCAAGAGATCGTGGCCACACATCTTTTCTCCACATGGCTCTGGGCTGGTTAATTCTTGTCAAAGTGAAGGTTTCCACGGGATTCTGAATTCAGTACCACTTCAAATAAAACAGCAGTTCATGTTTCCTCAACAGCGACATGTTTCTAACTACTTAATCCACACAACCCTATGAGGTTGGTACTGCTGTTGACTCTATTTTCAGATGAGGAAACTGAGACAGAGAAAATTGAAGCGTTTGTCCAAGCACCCATAGCTAGAAATAGAAATGCTGGTTCCAGAATAGAGGACTGGCTATGGTAAGAGTTCATATTCTATAGCATTATGATAAACTACATTGTGATAACCACCCAAAGTAGCTTCAGATGGGAACAGTCCCAGGTGAGAGAGAAGTCAGTGCATTGGTGTGTCAGCTTTCTTTCATTTTCTCAGCCCCAAAAGGGGATAGTGGGACATGCTGGGAATCTTCAGTATTCACCAAAGATTCCATTTGGTGAATGTGAGGAGGTTCCCATATATTCTCCAGCCTTTCCTGTGGTTATGCTGGGGCCACATGACTAGTATTGGTCACTGGACTGAAAACAGATGTGATGAGTTTCATACTTGGGCTGAACAAAGTAAGACCTGAATGTCTCCTCAATCCCTTTTCCTATACCATAGGTGACCATAGAGACCCCATGTTCTAGAGTAACTACAAGATGAAGGAGCCCTATTTGCATTAGACATTTTGTTATCAGTTATTTTAATTTATTAAGACACTGAGTTTATGGGATTTTTTTGTTACTGCAGCATAGCTAAGCTTACCCTGACTAGTAAGATGGGCCTCTGGAAAGTGATCAGGCCGCCTTTCTTATAGCAATTTTGCAAAGAAAGAAATTATCACCTGGAAGCTATTCTACTGGGAGATTCATTTATCACTGGGGTTATTCTGCATTCAAATAATAACATGCCTTAGTTGCCTAATGAGGCAGACAGTTTCTTAGAATTAACATGAAGATGTTACTTACCTTACAACAACTGGCACTATTTAATGGAAACAATGATTCTCTCTCATTGACTAATACCTGCAGCTGATGCTTCTCAAGAATTTTATAGTTTGGTCTCTTATTTTTATAGGATGAAATGTTTGCAAAAATATATATGTATAAGCATCTGCATGCTAATGCTTGCAATTTCATGACCCATTACATTTTCCATACAAATGTAGAGAGAGTAGGGGCCGCCTGTGCTGGGAGCTGGCTGGGGTTTGCCAACCACCTGGGTTTGAAAGAGGGCCAGGAGAGCTTATTTGAGATAAAAATATACATTGGTGCCTTAAAATATTACTGAGCATATACTATGTACCAAATGCTTTCCTAGAAGTTGGACATACCATGTTAAACATGACAACTCAGGAGACTTGTATATAATAGATGTAAATAACTTTGGAAAGGACAGATGGATTTATTTGAGAGTATTTAGAGAATCTAAAAGCCAAGTGTATGCCTGAAGAGAGAGACAGGAAAGATTCATCGTTAGTCCACACTGACGCACATGAGGCCTTTTGCCATGTGGCCCTGCACAGCTGTCTAGGCTCCTCTTCAGCACTCTCCCCTCTCCATACCCTTGGATTTGATGCTGCTACCCACATGCAAGTCTCAGAGTGACCAGACTCTCTTCCTCCATGCCTTTGGTAGAACCATTCCTTCTGCTCCTGTTCCCACAGGGTGTTTACCTTACCCATGCTTCAATGTCCTTGGGGCAGCTCACGGTGTTGATTCCTTCAGAAAGCCTCTTTGCATTGCCTCTTGTTTGGCTTAACCCTTGATCCTATTGTTCTGTCCATGAATTTGCCTCGCTAGTCTATTCCCTTCTTTCACTGGCCTGGAGGAGTTGGAGGGAAGAAAGGAGGGACCAGTGCCTGCTGGTAGCCTGGGATATGCGGCTCTGGGAAGTCAGGCAGAGGTAGCAGTCAGAAGAGATGGCTGGCATGGTTGGGAGGTTGGTTACATCATGAGATTTCATCACATCAATTAGTAGATATATTGAGAATAATAATAGGTTTCTCACTGTGGCAGAAGGTATTGATAAACATGAAAGGTAGGAGGGCTAGAAAAACCCTTAGATATTAGATTGGAATTGGAGATATAAGTTTGAACTTGCATTTTAAATTTAATGTATGAACAATGCAGAGAGATACAGTAGTTGTAGACATATGTGCATGCATGTATAAATGAGTACATATAGATGTACCCATGTGTGTGTGTATATATATACACACCCATATATGTGTATGTATATTTATGTGCATGTATGTGTGTGTATATATGTGTGTGTCTGTATCCCTGCTCTGTCTGCTGAAAGGATCTAGCAGCAGTGACACTCCAGCAGCTACAAGTTCACCAAATACCCAGACACTGATTTCTAAAGACCACCCTCCATGAAAAGAAACCAAGGTTCCTTGGGGAAGTCACTCAATCCAGGGTTGGGCAGGAAGGTACAATATGAGTTCAGAATATCTCACTGTATAAGAAAGTAAGTGGTAAAAATAAATAATGAAAAATTATCAAAAGCCCCAGGCTCCCCTGGCCAAATAGGACACAATTTAAGCACAGCATTAAAAAAGACAGCAACAGAAAACAACCCAAAGAAGATAATTAAAACCCCATGAGTCCATTCTGATATAAAAAATAAATGAATATATTAATGGGAGAAGAGGAAAAACTCTTCCTTACAGTAGAATGTCAACCATAAATGTACAAGGAGCCACGGAAAAAGGAAATCACTCCACACCATCAGGGCAGATGCTCAGCTAAGAACTGGCAGAGGAGCCAAGGCTTGCAAGTTGCAGTCTCATGAGAGCAGCATATCAAAAGATCATTGATCTGGAATATCTTGCTGCAAATTTGATTGTAAAGGGGAAAATGGTGACTTTTTTGGGGGGGAACGTGAGGATGTTGACATGACCAGGTGAAAGAGGCTAACATTCCTGAGGCTTGGGCAGGGTTGGCTGTGTGTGCTCCAGCAGGTGGGACACTAATAACATGGCATCATTTCTGTGGTTTTTCTCCCCAGAATGTAAGACCTGAAACTGGTCCTGAGGAAACAACAGATGGACCACGTTGAGCATCACACTGCAGAATGTAGGTCCACATTCTTCCAAAACGTTGGGACCATGAAAGTCAGGGAAAGACTGAGGAATTGTTCCAAACTGGGACAGACTGCAAAGATGTGACAATTAAACACGATGTGTAACTCAAGGTTTCTGCACTCTAGCTCTTTCAGGATTTTTGACTGGATAGTTCTTGGGGGCTGTCTTGCATATTGCATGGTGTCTGGCAGCATCTCTGGTGTCTAAGCCCTAGATGCCAATACCAATCCCCACTTGTGTGATCAAATGTCTCCCAACATTACCAAATGTACCATGGGTGGGGTCCGAGGGGAGTGCAAAGTCAGCTCCAGATGAGAACCACTGGTGTAACTCGATGGAATCCTGGGCCAGATAGGAAAAAGAGACATCACTGGGACAACTGGAGAGATTTGAAGTTTATGAAGGTTTCTCACTGTTGCAGAAGATATTTATAAGCAGGAAAAGGTAGGAGGGCTAGAAAAACCCTGAATGGGGTGTGCATATTGGACATTGCATCAACATATTGATGCACTGGGTTTTGCTTCAGTGCTGATTTCTTGACTTGTGGGTTTGCAGGATGGTTATGCTGGAGGGTATACTCTGGGAGGCATATATGATGGAGCATTGAGAGTTGAAGGGACATCACATAGATGCATACATAGGGAGATGGAGTGAACGCAGTGAAACGTGAATAGCTGGGGATCAGTGTGAGGGGGTGCGGGAGTTCTTTGTTCTGTTCTTGCAACTTTTCTGTACATTTAAAATAACCTCAAAATAAAATATTTCCATGACTTTACCTGATTAAATTATACTTGTGGATTTATTTGCACAACCAATTAAGGATGGTGGTGGAAATGGTGGAGATGAAGATGACACTAGTATTGGTCAATGTTCATTTTTGTCTTTGTTATGTGCCAGGTAGCAAGCTAAGTACTTTATGCCTATTAGTCAATGCTGTCCTCAAATCATCCCTATGGTGGAGGAATTAGTATCATTCTAGTGCAGATGAAGAAATGGAGGTTCTGAGAAGGTATGTGACTTACTCACAACCACACAGTAGGTAGTTGGTAGAGCTGGGGTGGAAGCCCATTCATGTTGGATTACGGGACCCGTGCTGTAAGCCATTAGATCATAAGGTAGACTTTTTAGTCATTCCTGTATCCACAGAGGTATAGGATGAAGTAGGTACTTGGTGAGTGAGAGAAGGAGTGCACAAGCAGAGCTCTGCACCGATTGACAGCAAGGCACACAAGTCATTCATATGATTTTATACTTGTGAATTTAAGTATAAGGAGCATCCTGTTAGACTTTAGTCTGTCTCTAAAAGCCAAATATAGGGTGGCAATGGCTGCATTCACTTGAAAAATACCCTGGATCTAGTAAAGGAAGGAAGGTGTTTATCCTCTCGGTACTTTTTTTTTTTTCTTTTTAGTTCCTGATTTCAGGCACGTGCAGCTTTGTATTGGAATGATTTGGCTCAGATAGACAAGTGGCAGGTTTAGGTGAGCTTTCTCAGGTGAGAGTGGTTGGAATTACAGAGGTGATATGGGAGGAGGTGATGTGAAGGGTAATTGCTGCTTAATAATTGGGAAGAAAAAATCTGTAAAGAGCTTATCATTTAATGAGTTCAAGACTTGAGATCCAGAAGAACTGCATCCCAGGGCTTCAAGAGTTCTTGCTGATGTGATCTCAGTGCTGAAAAATCATGAAGATGGATAGGGAACACACAACACTGAAAGTCACTGTTGGCTTAAGTCAGAGAGGTTTGGAACTCTTAATGCACGGACAGGAGAAGCCAGATGTCAGCGATCCAGGAAGACATGAGGGGGCAGGGAAAGGGAGAGTCCATGATTTCTGGGAAAATTTCGGGCAGTGAGGAATTTGCAGAGGCTGAAGAGATGCGCTCAGTTCAGATGGCAAGGAGGGAACATCAACTTCATAAACTAGAAAAAAGGTATATTTGCTAAAATTTGAAAAAAGCAAGGAACTATTAAATAGGTAGTTGTTACCGTCTATTGAGAACACAATGAAATAATAAGCATGAGGTACTTAGCATGTTTCCTGGAACAGAAGGGCAATAATTGCAGAATTTATGAAAACTTTAAGATCAGTAAAACCATGTATTTTAAATGGATATGAACATAGTTATTTAATTATAGAAACATAGACAAGGAAGTTATATACTAACTCAGAGGAAGAGTGCCTTCCTCTGAGAAGGGAGGGAGGGCAGTGAGGATGAGGATATTTTTGTAACAGGGCTGGTAGTTACTTCCTAATACACATTCTTCTCTTCTTCCTGAATTAAAAAACAAAACAAAACAAAACAAACAAACCTTGGGTAATGTACCCTAATGAAACATGATATTCCCTGTTTCCCTTGCAGCTATGTGGCCATATGATGAATTCCGGCTCATGAGCTATAAGCAGATGCGATTTTGGGAAGGGAGGGTACTGTTGGTCTAGAATATGGAGGTGAAGGCGGGAGCTCCAATCAGCCACCTTGAGCCATGAAGTGGCCTGGAGGGTAGAATCTATGTGCTGAGAATGGTAGAATTTTGTCCCAAATGACATCTCCTGGCTGCCCTATACAGACCCCAATGTCTTTTATGTGATTAAAAAAGAAAAATCTCAAGAGATTTTTTTTTCTTTTACATGCAGCTGAGCCTAATCCTAAATTAAGTATGTAGATAGAAAGATTCCACGTGTACCTGTCATGTCTTATATCTTCAAATAAAAACAATAACTGAGGACAAAAATAGAATGCATGGGCTGACAGGCAGTAACCAATGAGGGCTACCTTCCTTCTTCAGTTTTATATTTTGGGAATTTTAAGAAAACATAGAAAAGCACAAAGAACAATAGTATGAAAATCAACACACCCACCATCTGGAATTGCCAACTGTTAACATTTTGTTACATTTGCTTTGTCTTTATTTTACTAAAAGAAATAAACTATACAGATGAAGCTTAAGACCTTTGATCCACCATATCCTGTTCTACGACTTGCAACCTTTTCACCAACGACAACCACTCTCATTCTCATCCAAGGATACCAAAGGATTGGTATCCTTCCAATCCAGTTCAGATCGTCTTAGGCATGTATTTTTTTCTGAGAATAATACGGTATATTTTATGTATATGTTTATTAACTGTTTAAAATTTGTATCATATGGAATATGCCCTAAAATTGGCTTCCTTGTTATTGAACACTCTCTCTCTATATATATACACACATATAATACATACATGCATATATATACACACATATATTTATAGAAACTATTTGGTTATATATATATAATATTTGGTTCATTCCTTTGAGTTGTAGTTTTATATTTATTTTTAACATTTTTATTAGACCTTCACCCACTGATGCACATTTAGGCAATTTCCAACGTAGTGGTTTTCAAACAATGCAGTAAAGAACAACTCTGTGTCTCCTTGTGCACAGGTGTGAGCTGGTTGTCTTCGTCAAGTCTGCTGCTATGTAATTGATAAACCAGGAACCTGGCAAATATATAGTATTGTGATTTCAGGAAGGCCTTTGAAAACCTTCTCACGATCCATCACACTGTGCATACCATGGGAAAATGTGGGCTAAGCGACCAAACTCTTAGGTAAATTTATAACTGGTTGATCAACCTCACCAAAACACATATGGTTGGCTTTTAGGCAAATGTAGACATAAATATATAATTCTATTCTACTCAATAACCTTACCATCCATCCACCCATCCATCCATCCCGCCCTCCCTCCAATGTTCTGGAGTGACTTTGTGCCACAGGCCATGGTAGACACTGGACACAGAAGAGTCAACAGCACCCAGCACAGTTCTTGACTCAAGCTTCGTATCTAATATTTTTTAGTTGACACTTGAGAGAGATGTAGTCAGTGCCCTTCTAAACCACATAGAGTTGTTATCACTTTGGTGAAGATGCAGATTACAAGTTTATGAGATTTTTAATGTTTAAAAAAGGCTAAGAATAATTGGCAACAAACCAGGTTGAAGAGGTAAGACATCGAATTCTTCCCATGGGGTAAAGCTAATTAAAAATCATGGGTAAATACGAGATCAAGAATAAGCATACGTGATACACACACACGTGTGTGTGTGTGTGTGTGTATGCATATGTATATACAATTTCTAAGTTGGAGAAACCTATCTTGGAAATAATTATAAGAAATATGCACTTAAGTTTCTGGTTAATCACAAGTTTAGCATGAGCCAATGGTGTGACTGAGAACACTAGCTGAATCCTATGATGATTTTAGAGTGTTTGTAAAATCTTTCTCGTAATGGTCATTACAGTTCTACTGTTTAATACGTGTTACCTACAAGTCTTGGCATTATCTACAGCATTTTTATAATGAACTACAGTCATCCCAATTTAAAGAGGAAGAAACTAAGGCTCAGAGCAGTCAAGCATCTTGACTAAGGTCATGCAAATATCATAATAAGAGATGAAACAGAGATTCCAGTCCAGCTATATCTGGATCATATCAGAGTCCTAATCACTCCACTGTGCTGCATTCACTCCTGGGCCATGTACATGGACTCACAGCTGCATCCCACCTGAAGGTATGGTCAATCCAACTGAAGGAGATCGCTTTGTTGGAGATATGAGACAAAATAACAGTCACATATCTTATCATTATGGACAACGAGAACATAATAATGTCCCTGTAAGAGCTGATACTGTTCCAGACTCACAGCCAAGGGATATGCTTTTCTCAGGCCACCTCTCCAAGAAGCCATTCTCCACTGAACAGGAGGCCACATGTGAGCTAGAAAGGTCAGGCGTGAGTTACAGCTCTCCCACTCCTAGTCTGTGTGTTTCAGGGCAAGGAGTCAAGAGTTTCAGTTGTTGTTTGGTCATCTATGTGGCATCTATATCAATAGTTGTTTCAGGATTAGACCTAAAGCACTTGCATAGGATCTACCATAGCTCAAAGGCTGGATACATGGTAGTGATGATGGTGATGCTGCTTCTGCAAGGTGTGCTGTTAGGAAGCAAATGCCTGGCTTTTTAAAAGCCGCCATGCATAGGAGTGGGTCCAAAGGGTACTGAGAGCAGCCTGCCCTCCTCTTGCTCAGCTTTCTGGAGGAAGGGATATATTTGTTTTACATGCAGATTAATCTCCTACTCATTAAGCCAAGACCTCAATGGTCTGCTTCTTTCCAGAGGGGTACTTTCTTGAAATTTATCTGCTTGAAGGGGACATCTTTTTCTAATTTTTGTAAAGTACCTTGTTGGTTAGCTGTGTGTTATGGTCTTTCTACCACATAACTCAACACCAGAACAAAGACCAATCTCACTTCTCTTGCCTTTGTCTTTGCTCCGATCTATTCTACCGACTCCCAAAACAAGGGTTTCTGGTTACAGTTCTCAAGAAATGGCATAAGTGTGGGGAGTCACTATCAGGCAGAATAAATGAAAGCCCATCGGTTGGAACCTTGCAAAGCATCTCTGGCTTTTCAATTCAATAACCTTTGCTTTCTTTTTACATTTATGGCCTGCGGTTGCATGTTAGAGAATTTGTCACCTCCAATGGGCACATTAAAGGATGAGTAAAATACTACTACTATGGGGAAACTGACAGTCCCTGTTACTTAAAATAAAGCTCACCCAAGAGTTTGACAGTCCCATCAAAGAGAAAACCCCAGGAAGAAGGGAAACCATAGCCTAAATGTATAATTTATATCCATATATAGAGATAGGCTTTGGAATGTGGCAAGCAGAGGAAGAGATGGACCAGGCTTCTTAGGAACTAGGGGTTGGGCATGGGCCAGATGTGTGGTTTAACCTTGTGTCTTACATTTGTTAAAAACTTCAGTGGTGCTTGCCATTGGCTGGTAACATAAACCCCTCCCTCCTTTTTATGTTTAATTCAGTTCTTATTCTCGTTATTTAGTGTTGTAGAACAAAAACATCTAAAAATTGTGTCAGTTTTATGGTGTTTATGATTTTGTGGGTTAGGGATTCTGGAAGGACTCAGCTGGGTGAGATACATCTCAGATTCTCATGAGGTTAGCCAGGGATGGAGAATCTAATTCTAAGATAGCTCCTTTATTCCCATGAATGGTGCTTCACTCCTCCTTGACCTCTCTGTCCATATAGTATTTCATCCTTCAAGGTCCTTTCATACGGCTTGAGCGTCTCCAAACAGGGCAGTCTCTAGGTAGCCAAACTTCTTATGTGGTGCTGGCTTCTATCACAGTGAACGTTGCAAGAAACAGTAAATTAAATTAACCTATATCTTAAGGCCTGGACCAAAGAAGTGACAGATTGTCACTTCTGCATATTGTATTGGTCAAATCAATGTCCCCTCCCCACTGAGAATCAAGGGGAGGGGTCGAGACCCTCAAAGATTGTGGCCCTTTGTAATGCATCAGAAACCCCTAAGTCCATCTTTTCTACCTCCTAACTCTCTCTAGAATATGCATGTCTCATGCTCACCATCTCTACCACAACTACCTTAGACTGGGCCCTTGTCATCATGCTTGCGTCTCACCCAGTTATATGTTCGTCTCTCCCACCCATTCTGCAAAGCCAGAATAATTTTTTTTCCAATGAAAATATGTCCATGTCATATTTTTACTCAAAACTCATCAAGAGCTCTCACCTTGACATCTTTGCATACTAGCTCTCTATTTATTTCTGCCCTGCATCTGTTCTCCTTGCTCTTGATATCAGCATTCTCCCTTTCCCTTAAGCGACCACCATTCTTTCAATCTTAGTCCTTGAAGCCGAGGAAGGGCTGGTATCACCTTTCCCCCAGACATGGCTCTATGTGTGGGCACAAACCCTTTTGAGTCTTCCACATCTGTGCATACAGACATTAATTCAGGTATGGGCAGATGATTTAAACTGGGCCAACAGAGGCATACCTAAAACTTTAAAGGGAGTTACATGGGAACAATAAGTTATGAAGGGTGAGAGAGGCAGCTGCATTTGCTAAAGTAGTAGTGAAAAGGCCAGGTGGTGGTTTTTGTTTGCTATCACCTGGGGAAAGCTAATCCAGGGAAAAGCAGAGCCAAGGAGTAAGTGAGAAAGATTCTTGACAATACAGTTGGAACACCTAGATACTGCTATCCCTAAAGCTCCTCTTGGTCCTTTAAATAAATGAGCTGATACAATTTTTTTTCCTGCTGAAACTAACCCTGATAGTCTTAATGCATACACTTTGCATGACACCTGCCTCTTTCCAACACCTGTATCATGGCCTTTCCAGCCCTTTCTACTCCCTGACATCCCCATAGCCTATGCTCAAGTCACACCCCCTCTACCTGTATTCCCAGATCATGCCTCTTTTTTTTTTTTTTTGTATTCCTATAGCTTTACTATACATAACCAGAAATCTACAGGAGTTATTGTGGGAAACATATGCATTGCAAAATTACTTGCAGAGTTGAAGAGAGATTCTTCAGTCATGTCTCCACCCTGGCAAGGAAGCCTAAAGTCTCAGGTGACTCTTTATTAAGTATTAAACAAATATTTGTGTAATCTCTCGTAATAGCTATTTGGTAGTCTTTTTTTTTTTTTATTATACTTTAAGTTCTAGGGTACATGTGCATAACGTGCAGGTTTGTTACATATGTATACTTATGCCATGTTGGTGTGCTGCACCCATCAACTCGTCAGCACCCATCAATTCATCATTTATATCATGTATAACTCCCCAATGCAATCCCTCCCTCCTCCCCCCTCCCCCCTCCCCATGATAGGCCCCAGTGCGTGATGTTCCCCTTCCCGAGTCCAAGTGATCTCATTGTTCAGTTCCCACCTATGAGTGAGAACATGCGGTGTTTGGTTTTCTGTTCTTGTGATAGTTTGCTGAGAATGATGGTTTCCAGCTGCATCCATGTCCCTACAAAGGACGCAAACTCATTCTTTTTTATGGCTGCATAGTATTCCATGGTGTATATGTGCCACATTTTCTTAATCCAGTCTGTCACAGATGGACATTTGGGTTGATTCCAAGTCTTTGCTATTGTGAATAGTGCCGCAATAAACATACGTGTACATGTGTCTTTGTAGTAGAATAGTTTATAATCCTTTGGGTATATACCCAGTAGTGGGATGGCTGGGTCATATGGTACATCTAGTTCTAGATCCTTGAGGAATTGCCATACTGTTTTCCATAATGGTTGAACTAGTTTACAATCCCACCAACAGTGTAAAAGTGTTCCTATTTCTCCACATCCTCTCCAACACCTGTTGTTTCCTGACTTCTTAATGATTGCCATTCTAACTGGTGTGAGATGGTATCTCATTGTGGTTTTGATTTGCATTTCTCTGATGGCGAGTGATGATGAGCATTTTTTCATGTGTCTGTTGGCTGTATGAATATCTTCTTTTGAGAAATGTCTGTTCATATCCTTTCCCCACTTTTTGATGGGGTTGTTTGTTTTTTTCTCGTATATTTGTTTGAGTTCTTTGTAGATTCTGGATATTAGCCCTTTGTCAGATGAGTAGGTTGCAAAAATATTCTCCCATTCTGTAGGTTGCCTGTTCACTCTGATAGTAGTTTCTTTTGCTGTGCAAAAGCTCTTTAATTTAATTAGATCCCATTTGTCAATTTTTGCTTTTGCTGCCATTGCTTTTGGTGTTTTAGACATGAAGTCCTTGCCCATGCCTATGTCCTGAATGGTACTACCTAGATTTTCTTCTAGGGTTTTTATGGTATTAGGTCTAACATTTACATCTCTAATCCATCTTGAATTAATCTTCGTATAAGGGGTAAGGAAAGGATCCAGTTTCAGCTTTCTACTTATGGCTAGCCAATTTTCCCAGCACCATTTATTAAATAGGGAATCCTTTCCCCGTTTCTTGTTTCTCTCAGGTTTGTCAAAGATCAGATGGCTGTAGATGTGCGGTATTATTTCTGAGGACTCTGTTCTGTTCCATTGGTCTATAGCTCTGTTTTGGTACCAGTACCATGCTGTTTTGGTTACTGTAGCCTTGTAGTATAGTTTGAAGTCAGGTAGCGTGACGCCTCCAGCTTTGTCCTTTTGACTTAGGATTGTCTTGGCAATGCGGGCTCTTTTTTGGTTCCATATGAACTTTAAAGCAGTTTTTTCCAATTCTGTGAAGAAACTCATTGGTAGCTTGATGGGGATGGCATTGAATCTATAAATAACCTTGGGGAGTATGGCCATTTTCACGATATTGATTCTTCCTATCCATGAGCATGGTATGTTCTTCCATTTGTTTGTGTCCTCTTTGATTTCACTGAGCAGTGGTTTGTAGTTCTCCTTGAAGAGGTCCTTTACATCCCTTGTAAGCTGGATTCCTAGGTATTTTATTCTCTTTGAAGCAATTGTGAATGGAAGTTCATTCCTGATTTGGCTCTCTGCTTGTCTGTTACTGGTGTATAAGAATGCTTGTGATTTTTGCACATTAATTTTGCATCCTGAGACTTTGCTGAAGTTGCTTATCAGCTTAAGGAGATTTTGGGTCATCTGCAATGCCTGACTCTTTCAGGTCTTTGTACATAGGTTTCTTCTTCCTGGAACAAGCTTCTCATGCTATCCAGAAGGAATTCCCTCAAGACTCAGCTTACCAATCAGTTTCTGCCTGGGAGCCTTCTAGATCTTTTCCCTGCTCACTAGCCTCACCCCATCAGCTTACTTTGCTCTCAGTGTTTTCCTGGGATATTTACCCATCTCTCTTCTAGCACTTACCACAGTTTGCTAAATATACAACATACAAGCCTGGTTTTACCATGCCACCCTCAGCTCCATTAAAGATCTGATTTTGTCTTAAAGTTCCCAGAGTCTTCAAGTTCCCAGAGTCCTCCAACATATTTCTTTGCACACAATAGATACTCACAAGATGTCAGCAGAATAAGTACAATTTTTTTTTTTTTTTTTTTTTTTTTTTTTTTTTTTTTTTTTTGAGACGGAGTCTTGCTCTGTCGCCCGGGCTGGAGTGCAGTGGCCGGATCTCAGCTCACTGCAAGCTCCGCCTCCCGGGTTCCCGCCATTCTCCTGCCTCAGCCTCCGGAGTAGCTGGGACTACAGGTGCCGGCTACCTCGCCCGGCTAGTTTTTTTTCTATTTTTTAGTAGAGACGGGGTTTCACCGTGTTAGCCAGGATGGTCTCCATCTCCTGACCTCGTGATCCATCCGTCTCGGCCTCCCAAAGTGCTGGTACAATTTTTAATCCACAAATATTTGGTTCCATAGCCACAGATAGCTCTGTCACAGCACACTTCAGACCCTCCTTAAAGAGAATCACACACAGACAACCACAAACCACGTGCTCAGTCCCTTATCTGCTGTGGCCCAAGGGGGCCTCGGCACTTCTTTAAAAATTAATTTGTTCCTTAATTAAGAAACATGATTATTTCTAATTAACCAACCTTCTATGTAATGTAAACAGATCGCAAGTAACTAAACAGCTTTGCCTAGCTCATTGCATGCCTGAGAGTAGTACAGTAAAACCAATTTTAGCATATCAGCTGGGAGACTGGGAATATACCGAATGCTCTGACTTGCACAGACGGAATTAAAGAAACTTAAAGAGAGGGAATTTGTCAGCTCTTAATCCTACCTACCAAATTAAATTTCTGCTACATTATATCATTACATCGTTTTCAGAATTTCTTGAGATGCAAAATCCCCATGGTTATTAAAGAGTTGACTCAAACCCTTTGCACTTCAATTCTGTCTATATATGCTGCCTACATTTGGATGTGGTAGAAAGGAGATATTCTGAATAGGATTTGGCTGGCTTGGAGCAGGCTCATATGGAAGCAGTATATTCATACTAGCAGTTGGAGTTTGCATGAGAACAGGAGGCTAGATGTTATGCATCTTTAATGAAAGACCTGTCATTCTTTGACACCCTCAGGTGTGTGAAAAAACATCCTGAGATAGTCTAATGGTTTCATAATAACAAATGCTAATGGAGGAACACACAGCGCAAGGTACTTTCTTTCAGCTTCTTCTACCTCGAAACAATTCACTGACCTGCATCTTCTCATATCTGAAGCGGGTATGAGTTCCAACTCAGATGTTCTTTATGCTTTGACAATGTACCACGCACAACCCAGGAAAACTCAGGTTTGTGGTGTGTTTTCTACATAGATGTTGCATTGTTTGGTCAAAACTGTGAACAGAGCAGTACATACACTGCTAATTAACTTTATCAGAGAAAAAAACATGGTCTCTTTAAGGAATGCATGAAAAGATAAGTACACTCTTTGCCAAAAGTAAGCAACCCTAAGAGCTTAGAAACCAATGGAATTTGGCTTGGAATCTTCTTGAGAGTCACATGGTTATGCATTTGCAATAGTTAAATGGATGCAACAAACCTTCTCCCTTGAGTAAAATGTAGTTATATTGAAATATGTCTCAGTCACACTATTGACTTTTCTAAAATCCTGGAATTTGCAGGGTAAGGGGTTGGACTAAGACTTCGCTCTATCAGGTCATGTGGATCCAGTCTTTGCTTTATGGAAAAGCAGCAAGAACATACAAGAAAGTTTGCACTGTTTGTGGAGCATCATTAGTGTGACCCTTTAGCATGCCTACAGTACTCTCCTCTGCCTCCCCACTGTCCTTGGAGGCTGGCCTGAATAGATAAAGACCTTTGACTTCCTGTTGGGTTGGAGATCAGAAGCGGGTGGTTGAGTGGGGTCAGGGTGCACACTCCCCTGGATCCTTCCCTTCTGGGTTGCCTGGGGTTGGATGTATCCCATGCTGGAGGTATCTGTTCCTCCCACGCGGCTCTCTATGGGACTCATGCCTTCCCGATCAGTGACTCTTCCTTCATTCCTCAGATCTAGGGATAGGTTAGAACACTGGGTCTCAAGGAGGTGAAGTATTTTACAGAAGATCACTCAACTCGTGAAAGGTGAAGCAGAGATTTAAATCTAAGAATTCTAGTTTCAAAGTTGTCTCTCTTAACCACTGTGTTATATCTTTAATCCACAAATATTTGGTTCCTAATAGTCTTAACACATAATGCCTGCCTCACTCCAACACCTGTATCATGGTGGCCTTTCCAGCCCTTTCTACTCCCTGCCATCCCCCTAGCCTATGCCCAAGTCACACCCCCTTTACCTGTATTCCCAGATCATGCCTGACTCTTTCAGGTCTTCGTACATAGGTTCCTTCTTCCGGAAGAAGCTTCTCATGCTATCCAGAAGGGATTCCCTCAAGACTCAGCTTACCAATCACTTTCTGCCTGGGAGCCTTCTAGATCTTTTCCCTGCTCCCTAGCCTCACTCCATCAGCTTACTTTGCACTCTTTGTGGAGCACTGTTCTTACTCCGTTCTTACTGCCCAAGGTTATGCTCCTATCCTTTGCAATTCCCCTTTGTAACTAGGCCCTTTTAAAAATAAGTCCTCCTACAACTGTCCTAGTTTGAGCATGCCATCTGCTTCCTATTGGGATGCTGTTATGTACGGCAAACATTTTCAATATAGTTTAAACATTTGCTCAATATTATGGAAATCTCCAAATATGCCCAAACTCTGGCTTTGGAAAAGTTGTCAAAGCCAACTTTAAAACTGGTGATGGAGATGATCAATTCTATTAATACGACAATAAACTATTTAGGGAAAACTATCTTAGTGCTTTCTTTCTATATTATTTCTGTTCATCTCTTACAAAGATTTCACTTGACTCTGCCGAAGGTCCATTTCTTGGCTTCCCTAGATCCATATTCAAAGACAGAATTCTGTATTTTGTCAACTTAGCACAGTTTAACGCCATCACTTGTCAGTCTCTTTTACTTGCAAGTTTCCCCACAGAAAGCAGAGATGAGTGGTCACTCTCTGTCGTTGTCTGTTTTTTTTTTTTTTTTTTTTTTTTGTTTTTTTTTGTTTTTCTTTTTTTGAGACGGAGTCTCGCTCTGTTGCCAGGCTGGAGTGCAGTGGCGTGACCTCGGCTCACTGCAACCTCTGCCTCCCAGATTCAAGTCATCCTCCTTCCTCAGCCTCCCGAGTAGCTGGGACTACAGGTACATACCACCACGCCCAGCTAATTTTTGTATTTTAAGTAGAGATGGGGTTTCACTGTGTTGGCTAGGATGGTCTCGATCTCTTGACCTCGTGGTCCACCTGCCTCGGCCTCCCAAAGTGCTGGGATTACAGGTGTGAGCCACTGCATCCGGCCCTCTCTGTCTTCTAAGAATAGGGCAGACCTGGCCCATGAAAAGCTCTGCATATACATTTTTTTGCACTGAATTTGGGGGAAGAACGGGGAGAAAAACGTCCTTATGCCAAGTACGATGACACGTGAAGTTAGAACTGTCATGATTTGAGATACAACACAGTGGTTAAGAGAGACAACTTTGAAACCACACTTCTTGGATTTGAATCTCTGCTTCACCTGTCACTAGTTGAGTGATCTTGGGCAAAATACTTCACCTCCCTGAGACTCAGTATTCTCATCTATAAAGTGGGGATGTTACAGAACCTCCCATACAAGGCTGTTGCAAAGCGGAAATGAGTAAGCCGTACATCTAAAAGGTATAGTACAGTGTTGGCCCATGATGAGCTCTCATCAGTGTTGTTATTGATGATGACGATGCTTCAAACCAGTAAGCATCTCCTGAACACCCACTTAGGTGGAATTGAATAACCTACATATTGGGCCATTCTACTTTCCCCAAAGCTATCCCTATATATCTGTATATAGGGTCTGGGGGACAATTAGTTACCATTTACTAAACACCTACTTTTATTTTCTGGACAATGTTCTTGTTCCTTTAAATACATTGCTCTTTTAAATACATCAGTCCTTTAAATACACAGCCTTTCTGCAATGTAGAAAACTAACTTTCTCAGGGTCACCCAGGAAAGACTCGTGAAGCACTGTCCATTCAGGGGTACTATCCATCCTGAGTTCCGTTCATCTTTAAACTTCTGCTTCTCTTACATGCAAAGCCTTACAGTATTTCAGTCATTCATATGTAAGTACCGCCAGTACCACTATTAATCTAATTTCAATATACTTTAAATTGATTTTTGAAATTTAACCTACTTCTAAGCAATGATATGATTTAAATTATGGAAATGTACCAGGTATTGCTTAGTTGTACATCAAAATAAATAGCTATTGAAATAATAAAAGATCACCTCTGTGTCACCTAAAATTATCTTTCACGTCAGCAGATGTATACATGGCTGACATGAAGAAACACTGCATTTTCAGAAAGTATAAGCATGCCAAGAAAGAGGAAAAGAGCTTATAATGGGCAGTAAGCATGAATACAAAGGCCGGGGTATAGTGGATTCTCTCTTATTAGGATTGGGAGACCTGGATATGTTTGTCCACTAATGCGAAAGAAATGATGGAGAATGTGACTGAAGATGCAAGAAGGAGAGGGTAATGATTTAAAAAGAAAGGGCATGGGGCAGTCAACAGAAAACAGAATTAAAGGTACGGGCATCTTTGTGGTAGAATGATTTATATTCATTTGGGTATATATCTAATAATGAGAACGCTAGGTCGAATGGTAGTTCTAAGCTCATTGAGAAATCACCAAACTGCTTTCCACAATGTCTGAACTAAGTTACATTTCCACTAGCAGTGTAAAAACGTTCCCTTTTTTCTGCAACCTCGCCAGCACCTGTTATGTTTTGACTTTTTAGTAATAGCCATTCTGACTGGTGTGAGATGGTATCTTATTGTGGATTTCATTTGTATTTCTCTAATGATTAGTGATGTTGAGCATTTTTTCACTGCAGCACTATTCACTGTAGCAAAGACAGGGATTCAACCTAAATGCCCATCAACAGTAGACTGGATTAAAGAAATGTGGTACATATATAACATGGAATACTACACATCCATACAAAAGAACAAGATCATGTCCTTTGCAGTGACATAGATGGAAATGGAGACCACTATCCTAAGCAAACTAAGAAACAGAAAACCAACTGATGCATGTTCTCATTTCTAAGTGGGAGCTAAACATTAAGTACGCGTGAACACAAAGAAGGGAACAACAGACACCAAGGCCTACTTAAGGGTGGAGGGTGGGAGGAGGGTGAGAATAAAAACACTACCGATAGGTACCATGCTTATTACCTGGGGCGATGAAATAATCTGTACACCAAACCCGTGTGACACACAATTTACCTATATAACAAACCTGCACATGTACCCCTGAACCTAAAACAAAAGTTAAAATAAATCAATAAAGGTACAGGTAAAGGAAGAATAAAAAGATAGAACTGAAACTATGAAAGTTTCTTTTTTTGTGTGAAATGGAGTCTCAGTCTGTCACCCAGGTTGGAGTGCAGTGGTGCAATCTTGGCTCACTGCAAGCTCCATCTCCCAGGTTCACGCCATTCTCCTGCCTCAGCCTCCTGAGTAGCTCAGACTACAGGTGCCCACCACCATGCCCGGCTAATTTTTTGTATTTTTTAGTAGAGACGGGGTTTCACCATGTTAGCCAGGATGGTCTCAATCTCCTGACCTCATGATATACCCGCCTTGGCTTCCCAAAGTGCTGGGATTACAGGCATGAGCCAACACACCTGGTCAAAAATATGAAAGTTTTAATAGAAAGAAGATACTTGAGTAGTAGGAGATATTGAAGATACCGATAAATACAGGCAGAGAGCAAGACTAGTTGCAGGGGGTGGGAGTCTAGGGACAAGGTCAACATGAAACCAGGTGGTTGAGTTTACAATTCACCTTGATTTTGATTTCACAGTGGATGCTACACGTGTCATGAATACAAACACGAGGCTCACAGTTTGGGAATGGCTGTTTCTAGAGAAAGGATGTTGGTGTGGGGTCACAGGAAGTGACCTAGGAGGAGTGGGGTCTACAGATGGAGAGGAGAGGCTAGAAGAAGACAGTCGTGGTGGCTCACGCCTGTAATCCCAACACTATATGAGGCTGAGGTGGTAGGATCACTTAAGTCCAGGAATGTGAGGCCAACCTCAGCAACACAGTGAGATTTCATCTCTACGAAAAATAAATTAAAAAAAAAATTGGTGGGGACTGGTGGTGCACACCTGTAGTCCTAGCTGCTGGGGAGGCTGAGGTGAGAGGATGGCCTGAGCCTCGGAGCTAGAGGCTGCAGAGAGTCATGACTGCACTACTGTACTCCAGATTGGCAACACAGTGAGACCCCAACTCAAAAAACGAACAAACAAACAAACAAACAACACTAGAAGGGTCTCTCTGGTCACTCTGAAAGGAGGAGAGACAGGTCTGGACCTACAGGCTTATATTTTAGCATCAAGAATGATGGGAGATGGTATGTTCAGGAAAAAAAAAAAAGCAGGTGACATTTTTGCTGGAGAGATATACTGCTACTAGAAAATGAGCTAATTTTCCCATCAACAGTGTAAAAAGTGTTCCCTTTCCCCCGCATCCACACCAACATCTATTTTTTCTTTTTTTTTTTTTTTGATCACGGCCATTCTTGGTGGGAATGTAAACAAGTACAACCACTGTGGAAAACAGTGTGGAGATTCCTTAAATAACTAAAAGTAGATCTACTGTTTGATGCTGCAATCCTGCTACTAGGTATCTACTCAGAGGAAAATAAGTCATTATATGAAAAAGATGCTTGCACACGCATGTGTATAGCAGCACAGCTTGCAATTGCAAGAATATGGAACCAGCCCAAGTGCCCACCAATCAATGAATGGATGAAAAAACCTGGTGTGGGCCGGGCGCGGTGGCTCAAGCCTATAATCCCAGCACTTCGGGAGGCCGAGACGGGTGGATCACGAGGTCAGGAGATCGAGACCATCCTGGCCAACACAGTGAAACCCCGTCTCTACTAAAAAATACAAAAAACTAGCCGGGCGACGTGGCGGGCGCCTGTAGTCCCAGCTACTCAGGAGGCTGAGGCAGGAGAATGGCGTAAACCCGGGAGGCGGAGCTTGCAGTGAGCTGAGATCCGGCCACTGCACTCCAGCCTGGCCGGCAGAGCGAGACTCCGTCTGAACCAAAAAAAAAAAAAAACAAAAAAACAAAAAAAAAAACCTGGTGTGTATATATACACATATACATATATACATGATATAAACATATATACACATATACATATATACATGATGTATACATATATAGGTATATATCATGGAATTCTACTACTCAGCCATAAAAAGGAATGAAATAATGGTA
Organism: Rhinopithecus roxellana; assembly: GCF_007565055.1. Taxonomy (NCBI): domain Eukaryota; kingdom Metazoa; phylum Chordata; class Mammalia; order Primates; family Cercopithecidae; genus Rhinopithecus; species Rhinopithecus roxellana. The sequence goes on from NC_044568.1 coordinate 54,651,665, forward strand.
TTCACAGAAACTTGAATGGAATTGCAGACTGTAATTCTAGGTGAAGTAACTCAGGAATGGAAAATCGAATGTCATATATTCTCACTCACCTCTGGGAGCTAAGCTATAAGGATGCTTAGCATAAGAATGATCTATTGGACTTTGGGGATTTGGGGGAAAGGGTTGTGCATGGCAAGGGATATGAGACTACACATTGGGTACAGTGTACACTGCTCGGGTGATGGGTACACCAAAATCTCAGAAATCACCACTAAAGAACTTATTCATGTAACCAAACACCACCTGTTCCCAAAAAAACTATTGAAATAAAAAAAAGGAAAAAAAAAGAAAATAAGTTAATTTTTAAATGTTTAGGAAAAAGGATAACAACTAAGCATGGTGAATAATTCACTCATGCTAAATAAAAGACAGTTGAGGAGGGGAAAATACATCCTAAGTCATGAGTTATAAGAAGTAATCAAATTCTTCCCATAATTCACACATTGGAAAGGTAAGCTCAAATAGATGAGGATTTGGAACAATGCTACCTCAGTATGTAATGTATCTGTTTAATATTTGACTTGTGCACATATACTTGTATAATTATGAGTGTATAACAAACGGAATGTGAATGTTGGGCTCCAGCAGCTCTACTACGAGATTTGAGCAAATAATTGAAGACATAAAATAAGCATAATAATGACTATGTTAAAAGAGAGCTCCCGGCAAGTTTACACGACACAAGATCTATATACAACAATCAATTGATTTGATATAACAATGAACAATCCAAAAATAAAATTAAGAAAATAATTCAATTTATAATATCATCAAATATATTCAGGAATAAATTTAACAGAATAAATGCAAGACTTGTCTACTGAAAACTACAAAACATTGTTGACAGAAATTAACAAAAATAAATGGAAAGGCATTCTATGTTCATGGATGGGAAGACTCAATATTGTTAAGCTGGCAATAATCTTCCAGTTGATCTATAGATTGATTCAAAACAGTGCCTTTCAAAATCCCAGCTGCCTTTCTCTCTCTCCCTCTCTCTTTTCTTTCTTTTTTTTCTTTTTTTTACAGAAAGTGAAACATTGATTTAAAAATTCATATGGAAATACAAAGAACCCAGACTAGGCAAAACAATCTTGAAAAAGAAAATCAAATCAAAACCACAATGAGATACTCCTTTACACCTAATAAGGAGGCTATAATAAAAGACCAGTAATATTGTATCGGTAAAAAGTGGAGAAATTAGAACTGTCATACACTGCTGATGGAAATGTAAAATGGAACAGCTGCTTTGAAAAACAGTCTGCCAGGGCAGAGTCATTTTATAATTCAGCAATTCCATTCCCAGATATATACTTAAGAAAAAGATGGAAACATATATCCACAGAAAACGTATACAAAAATATCCCGAGCACAATTATTCATAGTAGCCAAAAAGTACTAACAACCTGATGTCCATGGAGTTTTTAAATGAATAAATAAAAGGTAATAAAATATAATGTAAAAACTTAAATATAAATCCATACAATGTAATATTAATAATCAGTAAAAAGAAATGAAGTGCTGATAAATGTTACAACATGAATAAAACCTGAAAACATGCTGCTGAGTGAAAGGAGACACACAAAAGGCCACATAATACATGACTGCATTTATATGAAATGTCCAGAATAGGCAAATCCATGGAGATAGAAAGTGGATCCCTGGTTGTCTAGGATCAAAGAGTTTTCGAGGAAACAGGAATGATTGCTAATGAGCCCAGGATTTCATTTTGGGAGTGATTAAATGTTCTGAAATTGATTGTGGTGATGACTACACAACTTTATAAATAGACCAAAAAACATTGAATTATATACTTTAAATGGATGAATTATATAGCCTATGAATTATACTGCAATAAGCTGTTATATGCCAAAAACAAAGAAGAGGAAAGGAAAAGAGGGTTTGGGGGATTAAACACACTGTTGGCTGAATGTGAACAGCATAACTTGCACATAGTATGTGATCAATCAAGGCATATTTATACACTTTTTTGAGTGTTCCTAAGTGTCAAGCACCACACCATGACCTTCCGTGCTCCCCATTTCAGACTTTCCAGCAATTCTGCAATGGAGACAGGCCAGGAGAGGTCATATTCCAAAACAAGTACACCAAGGGACCTATCATAAAGGATTACTTTCAACACATGTGTTCTAGGTGTAGGTGTCAGGAGACTATCTGGAGAGTATCGAAAAGCCGTACAAGCCTTAACCCAGCAACTGCGACTTCCTTAACGACAGTAGCTCATCCCAATTGCAGGGATGATGTCGTTCTGTCAGTGTGATTTCCACTTCAAATCCCAGCATCTCAGGAAAGATGTCTACTCTGGGAAAGTGAGGTGAACCATGGCAAGTGGCAATGTGACTTCTGAAAGTTGAATGGCCTGGGGACTCGCACATAAAGCTCCTTAATGCAGTCAGCGTGACCTCCTCAAAAGACGGTTCATGGTAATTAGTGGCATCACACGCATATCAAAAGTATTCATAATTATGGAAGACTCATTAGGATGTGTTGCTAAACATGTTCCCGAGATTGCTTCTGTTGCTGTTTTAATTTAAGAATGATGTTGGTATCAGGAATACTTGAAAAGTATAAGTTGGTAATTCATTTGAAATTGAACTTTTGATAGCTGTTAAACAGTTTATGAATTTGTGTGCTTTTTTTAAAAAAATCCCTGTTATTTTGTTGTGAAAAACAGCTTTACTCTTAACTGACATGTAAGATAATGTAACCACATTCTGTATTAGTTTTCTATTGCTATTGTAAAAAATTATCATAAATTAAGTGGCTTCAAACAGCAACAGTATCTGTGGGTGAGAAGTCTGACCTCCGTGGGGCTCACAGTAGGTTTCCTACTTAGAGGCTCATAAGGCCAAAATCTCAGTTTCAGCAGGGCAGTGTTCCTTATTGGAGTCCCTGGGGTAAAAATCCTTTTCCAGCATCATTTGGGGTGCTGGCAGAATGGATTTATTTCTCACACTTCCCATGTGGCCCAACTCCATCTGCAAGCCAGCAGCAGGTTGAACTCCTTCTCAGGATCTCAGAACTGGCAACCCTCTGAACTAACCTTGACCTTGTTTCTCTACCTCTCCTCTGCTGCTGCATCTCTCTTCTTCACTCTCTTGCCTTCCTCTTCTGCTTTTAAGGGCCCATGTGATTACCTGGGTCCACCTGGATAATCCTGGGTAACCTCCTGGTTTTAAGGTCAGCTGATTAATAACCTTAATTACACGAACAAAGTCTCTTTTGCCATGTGAGGTCACGTAACTGCAGGAGTAATGATAGGGGGTGGAGATCATGGGGCCAACATTTGGCCTACAACAGTTGGATGATTAATTTTATGAGTCAACTCAACTGAGCATGGGGTAACCAGGTGCTTGGGCAACCGTCATTCTGGGCGTAAGGGCGCGTCTGGAATAGATTACCATTTGAATTATTAGACTGAGAAAAGGAGATGACCCTTCCTAATGTGGTGGGCCTCATCTACTCAGTTAAGAGTCTGAACAGAGCCAAAAGCTGAGTAAGAGGCCTGTCTTGAACTTTAACATCAGTCCACTCCAGCCTTTGGACTTAAACAAAAACTTTGGCTCTTCTTGGGTCCTGAGCCTGTCAGCTTTTACACTGGAAATGATACCAGCGGCTCTCTGGTTCTCAGGACATCAGACTCAGACTGGAGCCACACCTCAGCTTTCCTGGCTCTCTACCTACTGACTGCAGATCTTGGGACTTCTCAGCCTCCATAATCACAATAACCAATTTCCTTTTTAAAAACAAATTTAAGTTCTGGGATACATGTGCAGAACATGCAGGTTTATTACATAGGTACACCTGTGCCATGGTGGTTTGCTGCACCTATCAGCCCATCATCTAGGTTGTAAGCCTCGCATGCTTTCGGTATTTGTCCTGATGCTGTCCCTCCTTTTGCCCCTTACCCACCCCTTGACAGCCCCAGTGTCTGATGTTCCCCTCCCTGTGTCCATGTGTTCTCATTGTTCAACTCCCACTTATGAGGGAGAACATGCGGTGTTAGGAAGAACCAATTTCTTGTAATGAATTTCTCTCTCTCTCTCTTCCCTTCCCTCTGCCTGCAACACACACTCTCTTCTCATTGTTTCTGTTTCCCCAGAGAACACTGGCTGGTACAAACATCCATAAAAGAAACATTCATAAAAGTCCCAAATTATCACTCTACTTTCACTGGTCCCTAGACTAAACAAGTAACGCAGCTCTGGCTCAATTTTTCCTTTGGGCCAATGGTAAAAGCCTGTGAGTTTAAAGCCACCTCTTCCATCTTGAGCTCTATTTTATATAGACAGATTCACATGGTCTTAGGGAAGATGTGAAGGGAAGTTGTGAGACTTAGGTAAGTTTCCTGTGTACTAGGTTCAGGTCCTTATCTGTAAATGAGAATTCCTTTATCTATTTATCAGGATAACACAAGGCTGAAATGAGGTGATATGTATGAAAATCATAGCCCTGTATCTTGCTTAGCACAGTTACAGCAAAGCCAGGCACTTACTAGTAAACAGGAATGTGAGGGAGAGACTACCTGGAAACCCAAAACACAGCTACCAACACTTCTGGGTAGATCCACAGGCAGAAAATTGGTCTGCCATTTTGCATTAGGACTTATTATGTCCATCTTAAGGATTCCAGATAGTCAATTTCCTACCAAGAACCTAGAGGGATGCTTGGTCCCCATGAGAAGAAGTGAAAGAAGTGACCTTCCAAAATTCTAGGGTTGACATTTATATAACATTTTAATTCATTCAGTAAACATTTTACTCTTTGAGTACTGGCTTTTCAGAGAAAGTTAGCTAAATTGGAGGGGTGAGTGTGGAGGGAATGAGATTCAAGAAGTATTAATGTTATGGTGCCTATCCCAAAATTGCTCACAAACTCCCCTCTCTCCACTGTAGGTGCTCACACTCCCAAGGTCCAAAGTCCACCTGAAGCCCTGTGACCCTCTCTGATATTCACTGTCTTGCTCTCGGGCCATTTTACTTTAACTCTGTGGCTCTAATAACTCCTCTTTGCAGGAGGAGCACGCCCACTCAGCATCCCATGATACCTAGCAGCTCAGGATCTGAGAGCTGCCGTTCCAAAGGATCTGCCACCTCCCATGTGCCAGGCTCACGAAACATCCTGCTTGTAACAGATTCTCTGGTATGACATCATCTTGGAAACTGACGTGCCTATTCACATCTTGAAGTCTTTCAAAATTCTGACAGTAAAGATGCCAGTTTGACTTTGATTCCTTCTCTTATTTAACCAATTGACGATTTCAGTGGTGCTTCTCACCACCAACTAATTCTCAAATTCATAATAATAACTTGGGAAATGCTGGTTTCTCCTTCATTTAGTGGTCTCTTAACTTTTGGGTACAGTGTGAGGACCGCTTACAGGCTAACCCCAAATGCATTCCAACTCCCTTCCTCCCTAGCCCACAATGCATGTATACACACACACATACATGCAGACATGCACACTCACATACGTGCTCACACATATATTAATACTGCTTTATATGTTTTCTTTTTCTTGGAGCCACAAAGGAAAGTTCAAACACTCACAGAGATGCCAACTATCAAGTCCCTGAAGTATAAACAGCAGCCACCCATCTCCCAGCTTCTGGAAATATGAGGAAAATCAACCTGTGATGTTTAAGCTGTGCTGATGGCTATTTTTTTGCCTGCAACAGAAAGCATCTCTGATTGATACTTTAAAAGATCAATGCCATCTCTAGATTCTTGGTTACAGTTTTTCTAACTCTAGAAAATTTTCTCCTCGTGATGTTTGCCCTTTTTAAAATGTAGTTTGACCTTATCCTTTGAGTTGCAATTAGGACAAAGCCTAGCTGGACTGTCTCATGCTGTAAGGAAAAACCCCATGGACAGGGATGACCTAGAGCAGCTTGTTAATCTGCACACTTTCAGTAGAAACTCCACCACAGTTTTTGTTGCTTGCCTGTTGCATCTCCCACAAGCAATAAAATCAACATTTCCTATTTATATGCACAGCCTTGGCTGGGGAGCAGCACTGAATGCTTATGTTAGAGACCAATGAATAAGTGTCTTATCATAGAGGACAAGCAGGCATACTAAGAAGTAATTAACCCACAATGAGACAGAGGAAATGCAGTGTCCTTGAAGGAAGATGGAATTTGAGGTCGGGCAAATCCAGACTTACATGGCTCCTCCTGATTACGGGTGTTGACCCTCTGAGCTTCTGTGTCCTCAAATGAAACATGGAGACAGTAATACCCAGCCTCACTGGGAGGATGGAATGGGATAATGAATTAGAAAGTATTCATCCTGGTGTCTCCCACCTATGAGGCAAGCCATGATGACTTGTTGAAGGAGCAAAAATGTCATTTGTTGTGACACCTAATTGCCCAGGGCAAAAAGAGATAGACAAAGGGCGGGTGAATGTCTTTCACTTACACATTTTGCTGAAATAGGTCAGGAAAGACCTCAGAATAGGAGTTTTCAAAAGCTGTCTTTCATTACAGCTCATACATGTGGCTGTGACATTGCCATAATAGAAATGTACTCAGGCTGACAAAGGTAAAGGTCTCAGATTGCCTCATGAATATGTGGATGTGGGTGGAAATTTACAAAGGGGTATCTAACTTGAACCACTGATGGGCTCCTGAAAGCTTGCCACTTTGGAAGAAACCAGATTTTTTTAAACAGCATCTTGGAGACACTTGATGAGCGGGTCTGTTAGAGGGGACTTATGACTAATTTTTTATTTAATCAGTTGGAATTTTCATAGACGGAGATTCCTTAAAGTGAGAGAAACACAAAAACAGATGAGATACTGCCCAAAGCCCTCCATGGATTCAATACAATTCCTATCAAGCTACCAATGTCATTTCTGATAGAATTAGAAAAACTATTAAAATTCATACGGAATCAAAAAAGACCCCAAATAGCCAAAGCAATCCTAAGCAAAATGAACAAAGCCAGAGGCATCACATTACCTGACTTTAAACCCTACTGTAAGGATACAGTAACCAAAACAGCATGGTACGGTACATAAACAGACACGTAGACTAAGGAGACAGAATTAAGAACTGAGAAATACAGCTGCACACCTATAGCCATCTGCTCTTCCACAAAGTCGATAAAAATAAGCAATGGGAAAAGGACTCTCTGTTCAATAAATGCTGCTGGATACCTGGATAGCCACATTCAGAAGAATGAAATGACCCACACATTTCATCATATACAAAAATTAACTCAAGATGCGTTAAATATTCAAATTTAAAACCTCAAACTGTAAGAATTCTGGAAGAAAACCTAGGAAACACCATTCTGGACATTGGTCTTGGGAAATAATTTATGACTAAGTTCTCAAAAGCAGTCGCAATGAAAACAGAAATTGACAAGTGGGATTTAATTAAACTAAAGATTTTCTGCACAGCAAAGGAAACTATCAACAGAATAAATGGACAACAAACTGAATGGGAGAAAATATTCACAAAATATGCATCTGACAGAAGTCTAGTATCTGGAATCTATAAGGAGCTTAAATAATTCAGGAAGCGAAAAACAAATAACCCTATTAAAACGTGGGCACAGGCATGGACAGACACTTCTCAAAAGAAGACAAACAAGTATCCAAAAACCATATGAAAAACTGTCATCACGAATCATCAGAGAAATGCAAACTGAAACCACAAAGAGATACCATCTCGCACCAGTTGGAATGGCTATTTTAAAAAGTCAAAAAGCAACAGATGCTGATGAGGCTGTGGAGAAAAGGGAACGCTTATATACTGTTGGTGGGAATGTAAATTAGTTCAGCCACCGTGGAAAGCATTGTGACAATTTCTCAAAGAACTGAAGACAAGCAATCTCATTCCTGGGTATATATCCAAAATAAAATAAAATGTTCTATCAAAAAGACACATGCACTCATATGTTTGTTGCAGCACTATTCACAATAGCAAAGACATGGAATCAACTAGGTACTCATGCATGGTGAATTGGATAAAGAAAATGTACATATACACCACGGAATACTATGCAGCCATACAAAAGAATGAAATCATATCCTTTGCAGCAAGATGGATACAGTTGGAAGCCTTTATCCTATTGAATTAATGCAGGAACAGAAGACTAAATACAGCATACTCTCACTTGTAAGTGGGAGCTAAACATAGGGAACTCTTAGACATAAAAATGGCAACAACAGACACTGGGGACTAGTGGCAGGTGCTGGGGAGAAAGGATTGAAAAAGTAACTGTTGGGTACTATGCTGCTACTTGGGTGACAGATTGAATCATACCCAAAGCCTCAGCATCACACAATATATCCGTATAACAAGCCTGCATGTGTATGCCCAAATCCAAAAAAATAAGGTTGAAATTATAGAAAAAGTGCATAAGAAATAGATCTACTATGAAACAATCAAACAAACAAACTAAAATAGTAGAAGGCCCTATTTCTTGAGGGACCCCTTCCCATATATTGAGTCCTGCTGTACATGTATTATCTCATTTAATTCTCACCACAAAACTGCAAGGTACAGAGAACACAGATGTATTTTCTGTAGGTGGTACATTCTCGAATATCTCAAATAATTTAGAATTTGCATAACTCAAGAGTAATCTTGACAAAGAATGGTGCATATTCATCTGTACAAGCTAAAGCAACATTTCCTATGGCAAGAGCAAATTTATTTTAAAAACAAGCCCTATCTTTGGTAATAGAATGGAAGGAGGTACTGTTACCTGCTACACAGTACATGAATGAAGCTTAAATAGCATACTAAGGAAAAGAAGCCAGGCAGAAAGGATCATGTACTATGTACTCTCTCTCTATGAAATGTCCAGCCAGGCAAATTTATAGAAACAGAAAGTATGTTTGTGGTGTCCTAAGACTATGCGGAATAACTTCTAACGGCTACAGGGTTCCATTCTGGGATAATAGATATATTCAAAACTGATGGTGCCAATGATCGCACAATTCTGTGAATATGCTAAAAACCAGTGAACTACAAATTTTATAGGGATGAATTGGTAAATTGTACGGTATATGAATTATATCTCATTGAAACTGAGAAAGAGTGAGAGAGAGAATCTGAATCCTGACAACCACTTTGAAATTACAAATTTGTGACAAATATTTAAAATTTGGAGAGCACAGTGTTTCTAATCCTGTGCACAAATAAATTTTTATTTATATTTCTATAATGAATCATTTCAAATGTGCCCAATTCAAACTCGTACAAAGTGCTGTCACAGAAGATTATCACCAATTCAGCAGAGGAAATGGAGGCTCAAATTAACACAGCTGATAAGAGAAGGAGCCAGGACTAGAATTCAGCTCCATGGGTCTCTTTCCAATTCCTGTAAGCTGCTGGGTGACGACACTAAGACCCTCCTGAACTAGCACCACTGAAAAGAAGCCATTGGTGGCTGCCAGTATTTGTAACCCATGTGGCATTTTGTTGTTCATGGTGCTCAAAGCCTGATATCTACTTGCTCACAGAACAGTCACAGCCATTCTTTCGGGGCATTATTATTAGTCTCATGATCAAAGGAGTTATTCAAAGCTCAGAGAGGTAAGATAACATGTTTAAAGTCTTGTAATCGCAGTGGAAACACAGCTGAAAACCAGATCTTTTGGAGACAGGAGTCAGCCATCTCAACCCTGGTGCTGTACCCTTGTCAGAATCCTTCGATCTCCTTGACGAACTCACAGGTACTTTCTTATGATGGACTTCAACTTGATTCACTGGCAAGGAAAAAATTAATATTCTCTGAAAACCTTCTAGAGCCCTTTAAAGCTTTCCTCTCTGGTCCCTGGAATGTGGACATGAAGCCAGCACACTGACATAAATGGCAGCCCCATCATGGTGTGCATTATTGGAATCTTTTCAGATTATTAGTACTAGACTGGGATCTGAAATTACAGTAATAGTAGGAAATCAAAATAACTAAGCTACGACAGTTTCCATCATAAGGCAGTGGGTTTTATTTTTTTTCTAACCTAATAAAAATGTCTAATGTCAAAGAGGCCTTAGAATGCTTTCTGGAAGGAACTCTAAGATAACAGAGGAGACAAAGACCATTTTTGTTCCAATAAAGACTCAATTTTCTGATTACTATACGAAAACTGGTGCATGAAAGGCATACAGAGGAGTAAGTGGGCTTATGTCTCGAGCAGCACAGCACAGTGGTTAAAAAGCATGGCTTGACTCAACGTCAAATAGTCTGGGCTCTAATTTTTACTGGTTGAGTGATGCTGCATATTTTAGCTGTTATTAGATTTGGCTACAAATACAGAGAACTCAACATAACAGTGACTTACATAAGACAGAGGTTCATAATTATCTTATGTAAAATAATTCTGGAGAGAGGCAATCCAGGGCTGCCACGGCATTTCACAGGCAACAGAATCAGGTCTTATTCTGTGTTTTGTCCGTCCTTCCTAGCACAGGATTTCTATCCTTGAGGCCATGTCACAGAGCAAGGTGGCTGCTTGAGTTCTAGCCATCATATCTCCACTCCAGACAGCAAAAGAAATAGGTGGTAGGAGAAGAATACAGGTTACTCTTTCTAGGTGAGTTGGTTCCTTTCAGCGTCCATCCCGGAAGTCTAATATAGATCCCTGCTTCTAGCTCATCGGTCAGTACTTCCTCACATCACCACATTAAGCTACAAGGGAGGCTGGGCAATACACTTCTTCCTACGGACACCTGCTACTAAGGTACGCTGGGGTCTGTTACTAAAGGACAGCAGAATGGATTTTGAGGAAAACGCTTCTGCTCTGTTGGATAGTTCGCTTTCTAGCTTCTTGAAGTTTCAGTTTCCTCACTGGGACATGGAGATGATCATAGCATCCGCCTCTAGACTGCTGTGGTAAGTCAATGAAATAACACACAGGAAGCCCTCAGCAGAAGGCCTGGCAACATCTCCCACTCAAAAAACTCTCACTGTTAAAATGAGCTCCATGTCCATTGATCCTGCTTAGAGGAGTGGGTTCCTGTAGCTCACCATAAAAAGGTACCAACCAAGGCCTACAATTTGTAGCATCTCTCCTGCCAACCTTACATTTGGGCTTTATAACTAAAACTCCTCATTTTCTCCATTTAGGGAGAAACCTTGGCACTACTGACAGTTTGAGCCAAATGATTCTTTGCGGTGGAGGCTGTTCTGTGCATTGAAGTATGTTTAGCAGTCCTTGGCCTTGGCCTGCTCCATGTCGGCTGTACCCTCTCCTTCCCTAGTGTGGAACCCAAAGTGTCTCCTGGCGACAAAATCATTCAAACTTGGACCACTGCTTCTTGGTGTCTGAAATCACCAAACATGACTCTGCCAGCAGTAGTAGCCTCTTGGGTTACCTGAGTTTTAGTTGCGTGGGTCAACATTTCCAATTACACCACGTTGAATGCAGTTACCAAAGTTAGTGAAAACCTACACAGACAGTTTTGAACCATCACAGACAGAAGTTAATTCCATGTGTGTGGATGTGAATGTACAGACACATACACACATATATGTATACACATATGTTACTATTCAAGTCATCCCCTCTAGCCCTGGCCTATGACTTTAGTGTGAGCCAACTCGCATAGAACCTCTTCAGCTAGAGAGAGGGTAAAATTGCAGAAATGAGAAGGAAGGAGAGGAACAGATGGTAAAGCAGCTCTGGAGTCTGGATTTGATGGGCCAGGGGAACAGGCTAGGAATCTCCTCCATCACTCTGAAAAGCAGGCCCCTTTTTAAGGATACAGAGCCTGACTGTAGGAACATGCCCCCCTTATCCACCTCCAAGAGGAAGGCATCCATGTTAGAAGCCTGTTATAAACTAGGATCATAGGAGATAAACATGGTGACACACTAAAGAAAAGTGGAAAACTGGAGCAAGAAAGAAAACACAAGAATTCCCCAAAGTTTTGAGACCTCTTTGAAAAGAGCCAGTCTTCTGAATAATAAAATAGCTTTGGGTACTATACTTGGTTTTTTAAAAATGCGCCCATAATTAAAGCAAGAAAGCTGTAAGTCTATTAAAATTTTTTCTTTCATACTGAAAAACCCAATTAATGACCTATATTTTATAAGACATATACTTGAAAGGGATTTTATATGCCCTCTTCCCATTGAACTTAGCATACTGAATCTCTTCCATTTGGTTAAGAAGGGAGGTGGTTCTATATATAAATTATTTCAGGGCTTTAAAAAAATCTTACTGTATATATATTAAGGTAAAGTGATTTAAAGGTATTTGTATAGGTAAATGGAAGAAGCAGCTCTAGACTGCGTTCTCCGAAGGGATGGGAGTCTTAGAGCAACGGTGCTGCAGTAAAAGCTGCTTTATCAAGCTCCCTGCTGATTATCAATCTTTTCTGACATTTGTAGACTGTCTTGACTGATGGATGGCTCAGCATGCTTTACGAATCTTCGAGTTCTTGAGCATCTCTCAAACTACCGCTAGGGGGAGAATCTAGCTTTATTTGAGGTCGCCACCAGTAAGGATGGGCTGTGCTACTATAAAACAGTGGCAAGCTGGGCTACTATAAAATGACTAAGGAAGGTTGGTGGTGTTCTCTCTTTCCTTCTCTCATCTGCACACACACACACACACACACACACACACACGACAAACTCACTCATCTATGCCTATAAGAAAATGCTCTCTTACATTTAAGGTAGCAGCTTTGGCATTACTTGCAACGTCATCGTGGGTGAAATACTTAAAGGACAGTGGGTGTTGTGGATGGGGAGGAAATGAAAAAGCAAAGGAATTAAGATCATACAGCTCTGAGTTTCAATCTGAGCTTCACCACCACCAGCTGTGTGACCACGGGGGAGTCACCTAACCTCCCTGAGTGTCCGTTTCCTCAATGGTCAAATGTTTGTGATGACTGCTTTAAAAGGTAGGTATGGAAACTGGACCCGTATCCAGTACATAATAGTGCTAGAAAAATATACAGCTGATTACCCCTGCTTTGATGGACAGGCATCATCTCCCTCCCTGAATCCTAGAGAGATGCTCCCAGTAGCCTACTGACATTCCCCTGTGCAGCAGTGATGCTTTATTTACTGACTTCCTCTTTAGTCTGCAAGCTCTACGGAGTCAGGGTCCATTCTGTTTCATGCATTCACCCCCTCCAACCCTATCCTCATTAAATAGGTTTACCTGGTATACAGCAGGTACTCTAAAGATATTTGTTGAAGGAATGAATACATTTTCAATAAATACAACCATTTATTTAAAAATTGAATTAAAAAACAGTTTGTCAGGATTCAGGCTTTCTGGCCTTTGGGGCCATTTGTTCATCCAGTGGAATTTATTGGTGGGTAATCTGGGCCTGGGACTCTGCTAAATGTTGGAAGTTGAAGGATGAAGAGAAAACCATTCGGTTCTCCTGGTTTTAACTGTGTTGCTGAGAAAGGGAACTGAACGTAGAGTCTGGTTTATACTTACATAAAAATTATAAACCCATTAAGGTTTACAGTATTATTGTAATTCCATATAGACGGCATCAGTCATAATAAGCTAGCATCATAAAATGAGTCAATATTTAGAATATTCCAATTTGTCACACACTTGCTGCAAAAATCTTATGTGATCTCTTCTCTCCATCTCCATAGCTGCCATGGTCCTCTCATGCCTAGAACACTGAAATGCCTTGTTTCCCTATTTCTCTCTCCACAGAATATCACGAGTCATTTTTCAACAGTAAAATCATATCTAACTGCTCTCTTGCTTAAAATCACCCAAGGGTTTCCTACTAAGTTTAAAACGTAATCAAAAGTTACAGAGCTCTGAGCCAGGGGTCTGCAAACTTTTTATTTGCAGAGGATCAGGTATTACCTACTTTTTCCTCCGCAGAATATACAGTCTCTGTCCCAGCTGCCCAGTTCTGCCAACATGGTGCGAAAGCATCCGTAGTCAACACATGAATGCATGGGCCTATTTGTATTCTAATAAAACTTTATTAAAAAAAAAAAGGGGGCAGAGACAGATTTGGCCCATGGCCCATAGTTTGTTGACTCATGCTGAGAAGGATCTTGCCCTTGCCCATCTCCCTGTCTCACCTGGTACTACCGTCCCTCAGGTCATTCCTGCCTCAGGTCTCTGCACTTCGTGGCCCCTGTGTCTGGAACGTCCTTTCTCCACGCCTTTACATGGTAGACTCCTTTATCCTCACTGGGCTCAGCTTCAACATCACCTCTTTAGAGAGGCCTTTTCTTGACCTTACATCAATAAAACAATCTACCTTGTTTTATTTTATCCAACACTTAAATTATCTGGTTTATCCATTTTTGTTGGCATCTTTCTGCTCCCAGGAAGGTGGCAATGTCTTAAGAATAGAGTTCTGGCCGGGCGCGGTGGCTCACGCCTGTAATCCCAGCATTTTGGGAGGCCTAGATGGGCGGATCACGAGGTCAGGAGATCGAGACCATCCTGGCTAACCCGGTGAAACCCCGTCTTTACTAAAAAATACAAAAAACCAGCCGGGCGAGGCGGCAGGCGCCTGTGGTCCCAGCTACTAGGGAGGATGAGGCAGGAGAATGGCATAAACCCAGGAGGCGGAGCTTGCAGTGAGCGGAGATCACGCCACCTCACGCCAGCCTGGGGCAACAGAGCGAGACTCCGTCTCAAAAAAAAAAAAAAAAAAAAAAAAAAAAAAAAAAAAAGAATAGAGTTCCAAACGGTCGTGGTCACTGCTATATCTTCAGCCCCTAGAATATTATCTGACTTATAGAAACTGCCCAATAAATACTTGTTGAATGCATTTACTGATGAAATGGTTATGAGGAATTGATTTGAAATAAGGGTTTCCCTGAAATTATAAATGTTTAAGGACATTTGGATCTGCCACTCTGTTTTACTCAGCTGCAGTGCTAAAAATTGCTGGGCTATTCAGAGTGGATCCTTTGGTATCAGGGATGGGATCCAGCGATGCTGGTGAGCATGCTCTGTGCTAGGACAACTCAAGGACTTTTTCACTTTTGCTTTGCAGCTGCTCAACCATCACCAATTTTCATTTTGGCTAGAGATTCCTGACAGGTTTATCTTTTCAAAAGACTGCAGAATGATCAGTACATTTCTGAAGCTACAAATGCTCCTCTGTCCTGCTGCGAATTTAAACTATTATTTTCATTAAGTTATTCAATTAATTTTTAACATTTTTACTTTCATTTTTAAATATTTGATGCCACAAATCCTTTCCTCTTCCAAATATAAAGTGATGGAAGCATGGCTCCCAGCCTGGGCCTAAAATACATCGAAAAAATTAGTGGGCAGGGCTATCAAGCATTTATTTTTACAAGGAAGTAATCAAAGTGAACCCAAGGGCCACATCTCTCTAGTTCACCCAGAATACAAAGGTCTAACGTGAATGATACGAGCATGGGTGATGGGCAGAGGAGAGGCAGATACATAGGCTAGTCCAGGCATAAGACTTCACGGTTAAAGAGGAGAGTGTTTCAGGAGACAATGGGTTATCCATCTGGAATTGATCTCTAGCCCCAGAGATGCATGCGTGAATTTAGGAGGAGAGAGAGCTATGAGTAAAAATGATAAGAGTTGTCTTCATAGTTATCCACATTCTGTTGGTTGATTAGATACTCTTCTGCCAGAATAAAGGGGTTCAGGCATTCTCTCCTGTCCCAGCAGATGCTTTGGTATCCAGCTCCCATGAGCCAGCAGCCAAGAGTTCTAATACGTGCAATGGTGCCCATTAGGGTGGGCCTGAGATACGGAGGAGGGAAATCCTAATGGCTGTGACAAGGGAGCCAACTGCCTTAGTTCTGAGCTGGTGTGAGATATCACCAGGTGACCTTCAGACATACTTAGGAGCAACTGGGAAAAGATTCCTTTTTTTTTTTTTTTATTTGTATACATTTAATGGGTACAAGTGCAGTTGTATTACACAGACATGTTGCACAGGGGTGAACTCTTGGCTTTTAGTGTAACTATCACCCGAGTAACATACATTGTATTCATTAAGTAATTTCTCACAGCTTACACCCTTGCCAGGCTTCCACCCTTCTGAGTCTCCAATGTCTGTTATTCCGTACTCTATGTCCATGTGTACACATGATTTAGCTCTGACTTATAAGTGACAGCATGCAGTATTTGACTTTCTGAGTTATTTCACCTAAGATAATAGCCTCCAATTCCATTCACATTGTTGCCAAAGCCATGATTTTATACTTTTATATGGCTGAATAGTATTCCACTGTGTGTGTATGTATGTATAGTGTGGTGATAAATATATGTGACAATAACCATGAGGGCAGGTGTCTTTTTGATACAGTGGCATTTTTTCCTTTGCGTAGACACCCAGCAGAAGGATTGCTGGATTAAATGGTAGTTCTATTTTTAGTTTTTTGAGAACTATCCATACTCCTTTCCACGGTTGTATTAGTTTACATTGCCACTAACAGGGTACAAGCATTCCCTTTTCTCTTGAATGACTAGGTGGAGTCAATAGCTAGTGAAGTTCAGATAATACTTTTCATACCATTTAGTTCTGAATTTTCCCTTTGGGAAATGGTCTCTGATTGGATTATGCAACTCTTTCATAAAATTTGTTTTATGGTCACCTGTACTGGAGTGAAGTGTACCATAATTCAAGCGCTGTCTCTTCCAGTCGCAAGGGCTCTGCAGCATGTTAAGGATAGCATCCCTGGGCACTGCTCCTTGCCTAAAATTCCAGTGATGACCTGAGGAAAGGGGCCAGTCTCAGCCACTGCATTCCTCTGCCTCGACCACAATACCCAGTGAGGATTCCATAGCAAGACCATCCACAATCTACAAAACAGCTAGTGAAACGACCACAAAAACTTGTAGATACTGAGTGTCATCTGGAGAAACAAACAAAAATATCCATCAGTATGTTCATGTGTGAAGAGAAAGACTATTGTATCCTGCTACATGAATAAGCTTAGCCAAGATACAGACTAAAATCCTCTGATTAGAAGCATCACCTGAATAGGGATTAAAACATAACAAGGCATACCCACCGTCCCATTAATCCTACTCATATAAATGTATTCTAAAGAAATTGTCACAAACATGGGAAGAGCTGAGCTCTCCTCTGCAGAACTGATGGAAGTGTAGAAAAGTGAAAACAAATGAAACCAATATGAAATTGGTTAAGTAGACAATGGTAGATCCAGACTCTAGCTGTTTGAAACAATGATGTAGCTTGATGTTTACTGAATTACAAAAATGTCCATAGGACACTGAGGAGTGAAGAAGGAGATTTACAGAAAAGCACATAGAGCTCCCATTCTGTAAACCTGTGCACCTGCATCTCTCTATGTAGAGATGCTAGGAGAGAACCCCAGAACTGTGCTCACTAAAATGTCAACTGTGGTTACCTCTGGATGGTGGGACTGCGGCGAGATTGCATTTTCTTCCACTTGAAAAGAACAGAATTGCTTTATTTTTTAAAAAATATATCTACCTAAGGAAAAAAAATGAAATAGCCACATGCCTGATATTCCAAAAACACACAGGATTGGTTGGGGCAGTTGAGAATGGAGGAGCCTACAGCGTGAAAGTCTGAAAATACCACCAAAAGAAAACTTAACACTCAGTGGGTTGAAAAGCCACATCACAGTTACTGCAACAAGTAAAAAGGTAACCAGAAAAGGGACTTGACTACCAGGCCATAGCAACAACCTGAAGACTGTCTGCTGAGCTAGGTGTCAAACATCAACTATCCTAGCCATCTTTATTTAGCTCAAGCTGTTTTGGAAAAGAGCAACTTCCAAGCAAAGCTGAGCTCTCAGGATAGCCATTAGTCCCAAAGGCCACTTGATCGGCTGTTTTTTTCTTATGTCTGGAATGGTTGGACGTGTTTAAAAATTAAAGGAACTGTGTCTTGAAAAGGAGCTCAGGTGGATCCTGGAGGAAAAATAAAAGACAAAAACTCCGTACATCATCTCTTCAGAGTGGCCTCCTCTCATTACAAGACTAGGTTTGGCCCCTCCTGAGATGAGCATCCGGTACAGCTATGTTGTAGCCCTTGCCGCAATTTTCTTTCTTATTTATTCGTTGCTGTCCTCCCTCCTCAGCTATGAATACCAAGAGGGAACAAGCAGCACCTGTCAGGTCCAGTGTTGCACATTCAGAGCTTAGAATAGCGCCAGCACAGAGTAGACGCTTGATAAGCATAATGGATGGAAAAATAATAAATAAAGGGACTAAGACAGGAAAGCGAGGGAGGGAAAGTAGTTGGGCTTTCAGAAGTTAGACAATGAGGATGTAACTGCTAATCTCTGCTTGTCTTCAACAGCCTCAAGAAGAAGGATCAGACATGCCTAAGCAATGTGCCTCTTTCAGGACTCAGAACCTGCACCTCTAGGTAAACGCCACATTCGTCTTTCTCAGTCATGCAGTTTGGGAGCTAATTCTTTCCTTCCATGAGATCTCACCACCTATCTTTCTCAAAGCTGCCCCACCTGTCCAGGGTGGGGGCTGCCATTCTCCCAGCTGCCCTGGCTGCCATTTGGGGTGGCTAAAAGCCAGGAAGGAGAACACAGCCTACAGCCAGCTCCTGAACTTATTGGAAGGCCAAGGCCTCAAGAGGACAGGATATTCAAGCTGATGGATCCCAGGTTGTCCTTGTGCACAGCTGGCTGCAAGTGCCTGGAAATTAAAGCCCCCCTTGGTGACAGCTTTGAACCAGTGTCTCATCATCAGGCTTGGGGGAGAAGACAACCCAGCTACCTGCCCCTCAGCTGAGATAACTCTAATGTGTGTGTTTAATGTCATTTCCTAGAGCTCCCCCAAAAGGATAAAGCTGCAGTTGCCCACTCTGGGAGCTGGTTTAATAAAGCACCTCAAGGGCTGGGCGCAGTGACTCACACCTGTAATCCCAGCACTTTGGGAGGCCAAGATGGGCAGATAACCTGAAGTCAGGAGTTCAAGACCAGCCTGGCCAATGTGGTGAAACCCCATCTCTACTAAAAATACAAAAATTAGCTGGGCGTGATGGCAGGTGTCTGTAATCCCAGCTACTTGGGAGGCTGAGGCAGGAGAATTGCTTGAACCCAGGAGGCAGAGGTTGCAGTGAGCGGAGATCATACCATTGCACTCCAGCCTGGACAACAAGAGCAAAACTCTGCCTCAAAAATTACAATAATAATGCACCTCAAGTTGTCTGACTTTCTTTTCTGTACCTCACCTTACCTGGTATCTGTCCCTGTACCTCTCAGGTAAACCGCAGACCTCAATCTTCATCTTAGAGCCTGCTTCCCTGGGAGCCTGACCTGCCATTCCTCATGGTCAGCCCTTCTCAGAAGTGCCCAGGAAAACACTGGAGGGCAAAACACCCACAAATTGATGCCAACAAGACATGATGGGGTCTTGGAATTAGTGCCCTCCAGGAATTTCAAGAGTTCTCACCCTCTACACCCTACTCATGAACACCTACTCATAAACACCGTATTGGCCGGGCGCGGTGGCTCAAGCCTGTAATCCCAGCACTTTGGGAGGCCGAGACAGGCAGATCACGAGGTCAGGAGATCGAGACCATCCTGGCTAACATGGTGAAACCCTGTCTCTACTAAAAATATAAAAAAAAAACTAGCCGGGCGAGGTGGCGGGCGCCTGTAGTCCCAGCTACTCCGGAGGCTGAGGCAGGAGAATGGCGGAAACCCGGGAGGCGGAGCTTGCAGTGAGCTGAGATCCGGCCACTGCACTCCAGCCTGGGCGGCAGAGCAAGACTCCATCTCAAAAAAAAAAAAAAAAAAAACAACAAAAAAAACACCGTATCTTGGGCATCAGAAAACACCAGACTCACACAGAGATCTGGTTGCCCCCACAGAGCAGTCAGAGCCTTGGCTTGGGCCTCATAAATCAACGCCTGTGACTCTGCAAAAGGAACAACTCATGATCTGCAAAGTCAAAGACCATTATTTTCTGTTTATCTTCCTTCATCCAGGAATGATTCACCAAAACAATACCCTGGAGTTTAGCGCTGAGCAGCCAGAATTGTCTCCTGTCTGCACATACAGATAAATATGGGTGACCTTCCTTTGTGATAGACTGGTGCTGAGGGCATTGAAACACATGGGGACATGAAAATGATGTGTGGTTTGTTGGAAGATGAATTTGCCTTCACACGACTCATGTGTCTCTTTGCTTTACCTTTGCTAAAGGGTACACTACCAGAATAAAAGTAATAATTGCAGTGTTAACAATACAGAGGCATTCCTTATACATTTCTTATTCCCTAAGCACTGGATGAAGCACATTGTCTGACTGAATCCTCACATAACGCTTCTCTAAGGTAGGTACTGTTATATTCTATTCCCATTTGCAGAGGCTTCTAGAAGTTTCAGTAACTTGTCCGAGGTCTCACCGTGTTAAATAGCTGAGCAGAGCGTCAAACACAGCTCTAGGCTACAATGCTGTGAACAGGAACCGCCACATAATTTGTGGAGCTCAGTGTAAAATGAAAATGCAGACACC
The DNA here is from genome assembly GCF_007565055.1 of Rhinopithecus roxellana. Lineage (NCBI taxonomy): Eukaryota > Metazoa > Chordata > Mammalia > Primates > Cercopithecidae > Rhinopithecus > Rhinopithecus roxellana. The sequence goes on from NC_044568.1 coordinate 54,672,155, forward strand.
TTGTTCAATGATTATTAAGAATTTCAAGATGGTGACAGCAGAACATTAAACCAAGCCCCAGGCCCTTCTAAGCATGGGACCCTTCTGCTCGCTGGGCTGTGTGAGGCCACAAAGGCTGTGCCCCATGAAGCTGTCTTTGGTTACGTGGGCTCAGCAAAAAGTGACGTGAGTGATGACAAGGGCCTCAACATTTAACCCTGTTGAACCCTAGATGTGATTCAATGGGCCTGGCTATTTCATCAGAAGAACTAGTCATGTTCTGTCAGGATCTAAATCAGTTCATCTGATAGAACTGCACAAGCTGGGCCTGCAGAGTCTGTGGTGTAAAACATAGAAACAAGAGAGCAGACCCAACGGGTCAGGTAGCTCTTGGGTTTTTTTTTCCTAGGTGGAGTCTTCTTTCTCTGTCACCCAGGCTGGAGTGCAGTGGTGCCATCTTGGCTCACTGCAACTTCCACCTCCTGGGTTCAAGTGATTCTTCTGCCTCAGCCTCCCGAGTAGCGGGGATTACAGGCGCCCACCACCGCATCAGGCTAATTTTTGTATTTTTAGTAGCAATGGGGTTTCGCCATGTTGTCCAGGCTGGTCTCCAACTCCTGACCTCATGATCCACACACCTCTGCCTCCGAAAGTGCTGTGAGTACAGGTGCGAGCCACCACACCCGGCTGGCTCTTGAGTTTCTTGTAACTCACACAAGGCCCGGGAACAAATGTGGCCTATTGTAGACAGACCTGGATTAGTCTTTTGAGTAGGATGCCAGTGCAGATGTGGCCAGAATTTGCGAGAATTGAGGCACAGGTGGCAGCCTGTGATCTGAAGGCAGGTTATACAGAGCACATGATCTGAAGGCAGGTTATGCAGGCTGGCTCCCAAGCACTGACTCCCATCTTTTATTTGTGAAAGCATGGAAAAGTCATGGACCTCTTTCCAGAGTCAGCCCCCTACCCCAACCCCCACCCCAACCTCCACCCCAACCCCCACCCCAACCCCCACCCCACCCCCACCCAACCCCCCACCCCACCCCCACCCCAAACCCCACCCCAAACCCCACCCCCACCCCAAACTCCACCCCAAACCCCACTCCAGCCCCCACCCCAACCCCCACCCCACCCCCACCCCCACCCCAAACCCCACCCTCACCCCAACCCCCACCACCACCCCCAACCCCAGAGGGTGTCAAATAATTTCTACAACACATGGGATCCTACGAGCCACAGAAGAGCAGAGCATGATGGGAAGAGAAGAGGCGATCATTTTTATAGCCAGTTAGGGTTTGTCATTACTTGTAAACGATTTAAATTGAAGAAGAGGTTGGAAAGAGGATACCATCTTCTTCCTCAGATCCCCACTGGCCTCATGGATGCTTCAGGGGCCATCTTGCCTGCAACTCTCTTACAGGATGCTAAGTAATCTAAGTGGCTTTTTATTTGAAAGTTTTTTGCAACATTTCCACATTCTGGATCCCAAATCTGACTGATTCTATTTCAGTTCAAGCTCTACAGTCCAACCCAGAGGGTGCTGAAAAAGAAAACAATGAATCCATATAGACACCTGAGTCTTTATGTATTTTTACAGGATAACACCAACCATAAATAGATATCTGAGGTGGTTGATGTTTTGCAGGAGAAGTGTCTGTCCTTAACTGAATAACACTGTGATTTAAGAAATTCAATGTGCATAAAGAACTCTATCTTCCTTCAAAAAATATTACATGTATATACAGCAATAAAATCTAAAATTCTTGTCTAAACTTTAAGGACAGGCACAGTGGGAGGAAAATTGGACACCGTCTAATCATATACACACATAATATACAAAGACATGTGCGAGCTCACAGCCATACCGAATGTAAGCACTGTCATTTACATTTAGAACACTTTTCCAGCCCATCTGAATTCTAGTCACTCACTCACACGGCCCGGGTACCACAGACAGCAACTGGGAATCATTTTCTGTTCTGCTCAAACTTTGGCCTCTTGAATCGCTTTCCTCATTGGTTCTCCTAATGTGTTCTGCACATCAGCTTGTTTAAGAAGATTTCTGTAAACATCAAATCCAAATTCCAGGGTGTTTCTCACCAGAAGCCATCTCTCCATCAAAAGCAGCTCACAGAGAGGGGCCACGTGGACTGTCTGCCCTAAAATGACCTGACCTCCCTTCACCTGCCCTCTCTCCTTCTCTCTAGACCTGTCATTGCTCCTCTGGCTGCAACACTCGCCTCAAACACCCTCTGGCACACACACAATGCATTCACTCTCATTTCTACAGAGTGTATTTAAAGCTGGGAAGGAAGAGGGTCGATCTTGCCCTGGGGGGATCTGATGCAGCGCATAAAGACCCAGCTCCTTGAAGCTGACGGGAGGTTTTAGGCATCTTGCATACAATTATTCACCTGGTTGTCTGGGAAGGTTACCATGGTAACATTTCCAGAGTTTCATGTATCTACATGTCATTGATAGATCCCATCAATTCAGCAAAGGGGGAAAATAGTAAAAGCAGCTCTTATCTCCTGTCCGGTCTGACGAATCACTATTTTACTTATTTGGGCATAATCTAGGAACAGCAACACGACACTCTTAATATTGTGTTTTTTTTTCACTCAAGTGTATTTTAAAGTTGAAAATCAAAGCCCACCTGAAGAGGAATTTTTCTGTTTTATTCTTTCATTTTCTCAAGTATTATACTCAGGAGTGACTTCAGCTGCTGGCTATGGCATACTTTTAATTAGTACGTATTGGGCCAAAAAAGGAAGCTCTAAATTCTAAAACCATCCCTGATAGAAAGGATAAACATGGGAAAAGATAGCAGGAGCTCTATAGTAACCTGAGTGACTTCTATAACAGTAGGCACATGCATTTCCGGAGAGAGATATCAAACATCTTCCTTTTGGTCCTCTGACTGAAGACAAAAGCTTTCTTCATGCACATCTTCTAAGGGAAGAGAAAAAGTCCTACCTATTTTACTAAAATAGTTCTTATTAAAAGGGCACTATGAAAAGAAATAACTGAGGAGTTTGTAACGAGGACCCAATTCTCATCAAAGCCTTGCTATAGCACAAAGTTTAGCCTTGGACCTTGGACCTTGGACCGAAAGGTAAGCTGGATATTTACATGGTGCCCAACATTAGCCATGCCTTAGAGACTTAGATGGCAGTCATCCTTGGAGGATCATCTTCAGAGACAATGAAAGATATTTTCATAGCTTGCAACACCTTGGTCAAGCTTTGCACTTTAGCGTTCCAACCTGGCTTCCATGCAGGGAAGTAATAAGTCAATGCTGATACAAGCTGAGGTGGAACAGCCATAAGACAGTCCCTAGAATCCACAAAGACCATCGTGTGCCTCTCTCCAAGCCATTATGCTAAAGGTAAGTCAACGTGACATACCTGTGGGTGACCCTTCCATGACATGGCCGATGTAGGGGCCTTCCCGAAAGATCGGTCGGTTGTCATTCTGATCAATCACAATGACTTCCAGAGGCACCGGCCCCTCGAGAGTTTTGCCATTGACATCAGTGGTCTCCACAAATAGCTATTTGAGCAAAGAGATTGGGGGAGAAAGAAGATATTAATTCATTATGAAAATTGAAATAAGGTTCTCTAGAGAAAGTAGGTTATATCAGCAATTTTATGAGCCCTTGGCAATATTGAAACTTTGGTCTCACTGGATAATCACTGGGACTAGAATAGAAAGGAAACATTCCAGAATAAAAGGCAAAGATCAGTTCACTTTAGATCCCCCCTTGGGAAATTTACAATTAATTCATCAAATCGGCAAAGAAAGTTCAAACAAACAAACAAAAAAACCCCAAAACATAAACAGTCATAGCCAAGAAATTATGCTTATATCATTTCTGTTTTCCCAATATCATTGTGCTTAAAAAGAATGTTATGCTAATAAAAATAAATGACTAAGCAGTTGTGAACCAAGTACATTAAGAGGTAACCAAAAGTGCTTATGGCAATCTTTTAGGAGAAAATCGGTCAGTATTTGTAGGGGGCCTTCCTCAGGAAAGCTAGGAACTCAGAATTTGCAGGGGCCTGAATGCGATCTTGGGATTCCTGCCTACCAGGTTCTTTACAATCTCAGAGGATTTCACACGACCATGAATCACTTCCACAGGGAAATGCTTTCAGATCTCAATGAAGAAGGCAGCATTAAATACAACAGCCTTTTGTTTCTCTTGGAAACAAAGAATTATGCCATGGCATTTCCAGTGAATCACAGGGACCTTACATGCACATTTTCTGTGCTTAATTCAACCTTGATTTCACTCAGCGATAAGAGTAATACTTCTTCTTGGATATAAGTGGTGGTTCCTGCACAGGAGTATTTTGGTCAGAAAAGGGCATCTGCATTTGGAATCCTAGTACAACTCATCCCTATCTCTGTGACTTTGAGCAAGACACTGGATCTCAGTTTTCTCATCTGTAAATGGGGTTAAAAAAACACCAGCCCCTTTTGAGTTCATTCATAGGCCAGGCTGAGGGTTAGAATAATAATTAGTATAATTGATGATTTAATTATTATGGAAAGATTTGTTGTTTGGAGGGCTCATGGCAGAGGTAATAGCAAGACAATTTCTAAATTGTTATTATTAGGAATAATAACAAACACTTATCCAGTGCTTCCTTTGGTTCTATACTAAATTATCTCACTTGATTCTCATAATAACTCTTTGGATCCTTTTACAGAGGACAGAATGACAGTAAATAGGAGATAAATGGTGGAGTCCAGATTCGACCTTGGGAAACCTGCCTCCAGAGCTCACATTTTTAACCACTACAAACAATATTTCTAAAGCATTTAATATGGGGTCTGTCACATATCTCAAGAATATTAACTGCTGCTATTGTTGCTACAATTATCAATACTATTGTCAAAAACGAGCCCAAATTAGAAAAATGAAAGACCAACATTCTTGTTACAAATCAGTACAGTCACATCCCACCTGATGGTATTGTAAACCAGTATAATCCTTTTCAAAGGCATGGCAAAATTCAACAGAAACCGTGAAAGACTCATACTTTGTACTATTTTTATACCACTCCTGATCCTATATAAGTTTGCACTACATATTTGGAACGATTCACTGCATTGTTATTTCTCATAATAAAATCACACTGGCATCCGCCTGAATGTCCAGTAGAAGCGAACTAGTTGAATGAATGTTTGTGTCACAACATGTTACAACACAATAATTTTTAAACTTTACTGATCTACTTAGAATATTGAGTAAAAATACACAAAATAACATGTGCATCATGCATATTTGACATACAAATATGAACAGAATTTGAAGGCAGTGAGCAAAACAAAAGCAGGTATGTGTGGGTAGATAATTTTTTTCTTTTTTTTTTTTTAACATTACTTCATCCTTTTACTAGCAAGTTCACACACAGACATACACACTTGATTTCTGGGGCAGATAAAATAATGCAAATAATAAGAAAATATTAAGTGAACAGAGCTTCCTAATATCTGCACACAAAGGAGATCTCACAGAGAGTGAAATCCTATACTTTTATTTTTTTTAAAGCTATTATGAGAATACTGCTAACAAAGGAAATCAATCAAAATAAAGCTTTGGGGCAATTTTATGCAATAACATAGGTCTGGTTTTTCATCTTCCCAAAATAGCCAAGGACTTGACTTTAACTCAACCAAAAAAAAAAAAAAAAAAAAAAAAAACCACTGTGCCTGAAGTTAACAAACATCTTGGATCTGAATCCTAAAATTCTACATTCTATAACACTTGACCAGTATCACAAGTTACAAGTAGGATAGATAATCAGAATTCACATTTGCCAAATATTCAAATACGCTGAAACTGGGAAGGGCAGACAACAGATCCATCTTAACACAATGGAAAGAAAGACAGAAACTAAGGAGACACCATTGATTAGGATGAATGCAAACTGTGGAGCTGAATCTCAGAAAACCAATTATGCAAACAGACAATCCAATGGTATTTTATGATACAAAACTATTCAGAGTTTGACTCTCAGACTTTTCAAAGGACAATAGTGTCAATAGAAGCCAAGACCTTTGGAATGCTCTCTAAAAACAGTGAAGTGCTGTTAAGTGGGATTTTCTTAAAATTAATTTAATATGAATTATTTGAGGACCCACTACACGTCAGCCATCATGCTGAACACGCTGGTATCCAGTCGTTATCAGGAAAGATACCCTAGCATGGAGAGACTGACAATAAACAAGAGAAAAAGATACGGACAAGGTAATTTCAGTCACAGATGAGGCCTTTGAAGGACATGAGATAGGTCTGAGTACGAAAGCTTCACTATCAAATACTGTAGCTGCTAGCGGCATGTGGCTATTGCAATTTACATTTATTAAAATGAAAAAAACTCAGCACTCCAGTCAAACTAGGAAAGTTTCGAGTGCTCAATAGTCACATGTGGGTAGTAGCTACCATATTAGATAACATGGATGTAGAACATTTCCATCACTGGGTAGAGTATGATTGAAAAAGTGTGTGTGTGGTGGGGGGTGGGGGGAGGGCAGGGGGCACCTATTCGAGATAAATGGTGGAGAAAACCTTATTGCTGAGGGAATGTTTCAGCTGAGGCTTGAATGACAAGAAAGTGGAAAGAGATAGCCATACAAAAATACATGGAAAATGATTTCCAGACAGCAGGAATAGCAATAGCAGACTCTGAGGTAAGAATGATCTTGGAACTAATTTGAGAGCGGGGAATGGTATAAGATCAAGTCAAAGAATTAGGGCTCTGCTCAACTCCAAATGGAGTAGGTTAAGGCTTACATCCATACAAGATTTTTTGTGTAAAACAATCTAAACCAAGTGAAGAATGAAGACATTTTCTTCCTATGCGTCCCTGGGAAGGCAGAGATGAGAAAGAAGTATATCATGCTTCTTCCCAACAGAGGAAAACATAATAGACTGAATAAAATATATAATAGGAAATGTTTGTGTTTTACATAGAGGTTCATGTGGTTTTAAAATCATCTTATTAATGATGTGGATGAAAATTAAGCACATGCATATGCATGAGGAAGTTGTTAGTAAATACAGCCTTATCCACCCAATCACATACCGTAACAAAATCTGACATTCCTATGAGTTTTCATCACTGTTCTCATATGAAGGTCAGACCCACAGTTAGCAAATGCCAAACTTTCTGAAGTCAGGCTCTTGAATTCCAGCGCGTCCTCCAGTATCAGAGAATAAATGTTCAATTACGTTCTTGCCTGCCTTCTTTCTTCCTAATTGAAATACCCAAAGCACACAAATCCTTAGTTTGAAAAGACTGGAACAATGCTTGTTTCCTATGAATTACATGATAGATTCAAGTGGCTATGTTTGGGTTCTAAAAACAAAACAAGCTCATACGCATTCACAGACAGGCATTCTGATGCTTGCTCTTTGTGTTGGAAGTAAGATGCCACTTGGTAGAAAGCTACCGTGAGAAAAACAAATAGGTAGCCATGGCAGAAGGCAATGAAATACTTGCTCAAAGGAAATGGAAACCATCCAGCCCCCTCACTGCCTACTTCAAGACCACCCCCTCAGACAAGAGTATTTCTATTCTTGGATTCAATCGTTAACCTGCATGGGAATAAGAAGGTGTGATATAAACAAAAAAATGTCCACTGTGGATCCAGATGAGAGGGGCAATCAATAAATGGCAGCTAGAAACAGTTGTCCAATGTCGCTGGATTTAATAACTGATTCCATAGGAGGTAGCCTGAACTCCAAGCAATGACATGCCTGGCCAATGTCTGTGCTGTGTGTACTAGTACCTTGCTATTCAAAGGTACTAACAGCATTGACATCCCCCAGAAGCTGGTTAGAAATGCAGGCTCCTCAGTCCTACCTAGAACCTACTTAGGAAACCCATTCATTTTAACATTGTTTCTAGAGAATTCTGGTGCACATTACTGTTTGAGTGATGTTGTACTGAGACACAGGGTTTGGAGATGGAAATTCAACGGTCTTGTGAAATTTGGGAACTGTATTCCCAGGTTCAGCTATAGGAAAATAAATAAGCTCCAAACAGGAGGCTGAGTCTTGCCACCTGCTAGGAATTTCACTGTGTGGCTGTTGGACTCATTCATCACTCCCAAGTACACAGGCCAGGAAGATAGATGTTGTCTGCAGGTCTATCTGGAGAAGCATGTGCACACGTGTGCGCGCACACACACACACACACTCAGATGCAGGCAGACATATATACACACACCACAGACACAGCACACACATACCACAGACACAGCACACACATACAAATATACACATACACATACATTTCCCATAAACATCAATTTTTTCCAATCTCCTTCTAATCTTCAACTGTGCATGCTGAATGCTTAAAAATCCTATTTTGTCCGATCACTTTTTGAGAAGCTGTCAAATACAAAACAGGTAGAAAGGAATTGGTTACTAATTGAAAACTGAAACACTGCAGAAAACCAAGTAAAACAGGGAGGTCCCAGAGATGGGAAAGCTCACAGAGGATGGTAATGAGTGTTGGGGGGCCCTGTATTTCCTTAGCCTTCGTGTGATTTTTGGCCCACAACAGAATTGTTTTCTTCCATTGAGATGAAATATCCCAGCGGGGAGTAACTCATTCAGCTTTATCATTAGGGGGCCTGTGGGTAAAAAGTCAGATTCTTTAGGAATTTATGTTTAAACCAGCACTTTGAGAGATTCTGGTGCTAGTGGTTTCCTGCCCACACTTAGGAAAGCTTGGCTGATCATGGGAGGGAGATCCAGATGCTACCAGCACTGGTGGGAGAGGTGGAGGGGAGAATTGCTGGAGGTGGGGGTTATCTGTGAAAGCCTGAGTGGAGGGCTTTAAGGAGCTGTGGAAAGAGCACTGGACCAGGATCCAAGATATTGAATCTTGCTGACACACCCGATCCGGGCTCTGAGCAGGCCATGCACCTTCCCATATCCTGGTTTTTGTGTTATTAATAAGAGCCTACCATGGCGACTTTGTAGTATCTTGGTGCAGATTAAGTAAAATAATACACAAAAGTGTCTGATACAAAGCTGGTACCGACTCTGAACCCAAATATTACTCCCCAGTTTTTAGAGGCCCAGCTTCATCCTTTCTTGGAGAGAGCAAAACTATTTTACACTTATGATAACGTAATTAAAATATTGCTGACATTATTGGTGGCAAGAATTTTTTAGCAGCCAGAGAGTATGATAAATATAGTTGCACATTTATCATTTTGCTCTAAATATTGTCCAGAGGATGACCCCTCTCCCAGGGATCAAGGAAGAAGAAACTCACAAGTCATTCTCTTCCTCAGATGAAACCTTCTCTTCTATCCCCAGCCACTCCATCAACACATCCTGCCCACATCATTGTTTCTCTTCCTGAATGTCCCCTCTTCTCTCCATCCCCCTCAACACTCCTTGAGATTAGATGCTGTCACTTCTCACCAGGGCTGCTGTGCAAGGCACCCTGTGGGTCTTCCTGCCCAGCCATGACTGCCTGCCACAGTCTGTTTTCTATAGGTCTTCCAGGGTGTCTTTGTCAATTTTTATTTATTTATGTCACCCTATATTGGATACCTTTCAATGGTTTCTCATCACTCTTAGGAAAAACAGCAAATGCCTTTGCTTTGACAAGTCTTTCTATAATCTGGCTCCAGCCCACTTCCTCAAACTCATTTCATGTTACAAGGAATCCCTCTTGTTCCTTATTATCCAGTTACACTCATCTTTTTTTAGTTCTTCCAAGTCATCACATTCTTTCCCGCAGGTATTTTTACATACAACCCTCCTACCAAGCATGGGTTTCCTACCTACGCTTCCTTGCTGCTGCTATTCATCCTTCAGATCTCGGCCCAAATATCAAGAAGATCCTCCCTTACTCCTCCAGAACAGCTAGAGTGTCCCTGGTTTATATTCCCATGGCATCAGCCTCCTTCCTTTGTAACACTTCCCGTATGTTATTACCTATTGGTGTGATAATTCAATTTACATCTATCTCTCTGTCTGGCCCCATGAGGACAGGAGCTTATTAGCAAATCCTGAAGCCTGGACCCAATGCCTATGTCAGGCCTCTGAGCAGAAGCGAAGCCATCATATCCCCTGCGACCTGCAGGTACACATCCAGATGGCTGGTTCCTGCCTTAACTGACGAAATTCCACCACAAAAGAAGTGAAAATGGCCTGTTCCTGCCTTAACTGATAACAGTACCTTGTGAAATTCCTTTTCCTGGCTCATCCTGGCTCAAAAGCTCCCCCACTGAGCACCCTGTAACCCCCCACCACTGCCTGCCAGAGAACAACCCCCTTTGACTGTAATTTTCCTTTACCTACCCAAACCCTATAAAACGGCCCCACCCCTATCTCCCTTTGCTGACTCTCTTTTCGGACTCAGCCCACCTGAACTCAGGTGATTAAAAAGGTTTATTGCTCACACAAAGCCTGTCTGGTTGTCTCTTCACATGGACGCGAGTGACGGCCTCGTGCAAGACAGGCAGCTGATATGATATTGATTGCAGAGAGCCCTCTTTGGAAGAGGCAATACCTCTTTAAGAGACTGGAATCCAAAGTTTTGGCCTGAGCTCTGGCCATCTGTCCTTTCTCTCCATCTCTGGCATATCAGAGCTGACAGTTGGTCTGACTCCATGGACTGTAGGCTGGTGGACTCTGTAGTCTTAATTGATGAACAAGAATCCCAGTGGTAAACAATATCAGAGCACATTACACTGATTACTTGGTTGTTTAAAAAAGAAGAGGACTAACATTGATTTGGTATCCAATACAGGTCTGGCCTTTTTTGCATTGTCTCATGTGGCTTAAAACAATCTGAAGAAATACTCATCACAGCAAAGAAATTTAAGTACCTGGTCCATGGTGCCGAAGCTGATATGTCATCGCCTGAATTCAAACTTAGGTCCGACTGTAACATTCACATTCCCCTCACTGTGCTCACACTTGCTGAATGTTTTTGCATGGACTCCCTTACTTTTTTTTTGTTTTGTTATCTTTACTAAGCTATTTACTTAGCAGCTTTGCTTTACATTGATTGCTGTTTTTTACTCTTGCCTCATCTGTGGCAAAATCATCCATGAATTGAGGAGCTTAATGAGTTTCTCATATATTTTTATTAATACACATGAAGCTACTCATTTAACCACACAATGAGCCACTGTGTATTATGTAGCACCCTGCCACAAACTAAAGGTTGGGAAATTTTATAGTATCAGCCTAGCTCCCACAGAGTTCCCTCTGGGATGCTACGTACTTTCTGAAAAGCAAAAAAAAAAACAAAACAAAACAAAACAAAACAAAACAAAAAACCAAGTGTGCTTATCAATTTAATTCTCAAATGACAACAATGAATAATATGGCGAGGGAGACAGACGATGCAAATCACCTCAAATTTGTTTAAAGCAAAAATACTTTCTCCAAGGGTGGAGACACTAAGACACTGCCAGAATATTTGCTCTCCTTCACGGGGACGTGGTAGATGGGTACCAGGTTGTTACCCCTGATCTTCTGAGTCCTGAGAATGGGAGGAAAAAAGGGACTCGACTCTTGAAATGGAGAAGGAGGTAAGGAAAAACCACAGGAACCAGAAGGGAAGCTAAGCTGCAGAACAGTTTTAGCCTTGAGTTTAGGGTCCTGTTGTCCACCCTTCCTGGGTTTCTCTATTCTCTGTCCATACCGTTGGGGGTTGGGTGGGGAGGTATCCACTAAGAATGTGAACCATCAAGTCACAGTATTTTGCAACGACTCTTCAAGCCAATTAATTCACCATGATAATAGGAATTGGCTGTACATAAAATGCTTTGAAAAGAATCCCTTAAAAAATGCAAGAACATAATGAACCAAATGACAAAGCATGTGTAGCCTTCAGCTTCGTGGTGAAGTATTAACACCTTGCTCTTCATTTGAGTCATCCTCTCATCTTCCGCCATGAAAGACACAATTGAGTCCGACAAGATTTGACACTGAGATCTTACCCAAAAGGATGTACTGATGAAAAACAAAATGTGCTACAAGGTTTTTTGGGTGAAGGCCAAAATGCAGAAGCTGGCTCTTAAAAGCCAATATTTTTTGTAATATGAGATGACGCAAGCAACACATGCAAAATCTAGATCAGCGGAATCAGAAACAAAGCATGACACACACAGTCCATGGCCCTGTGAGTCATTCTGAAGAGAAATGATTTGGAAAACACTTTGATGACTTCTTTAACTCTGATGATTCTTCTTTGGACAAAATATGCAAATAAAGCAACACACACACACACACACACACATACACAGCTTTTGTGAGATGATATAGTTCAATATTCGATCAGTGGGTTGTGTGTGCCCAGGATTTTCAGTTGTAAGTTTTCAAATCACACAGAATCAAGAACACACAGTAGCTACATCTCTAACACAATGTAACTCACTTTCTGTTGTGCAGACAGGCAAGATATCTCTCACCCGAATGAGTATTTTCCCTCCAAGTTACCTCTCTGGGGCACTAAAACGTTTTTCAGCATAGATGCTGCCACTGCCATTATCTCTGGAATACCTCATCAGAAACTTCTATTGGAACCCGTTTATAAGTCACAAACAAAAAGGAATCTCATTCCTTTCATTCCAAATATCTTTTCTTTTCTTTTTTTTTTTTTTTTGAGATGGAGTCTCGCTGAGTCTCGCTCTGTCGCCCAGGCTGGAGTACAGTGGCACGATCTTGGCTCACTACAACCTCTGCCTCCCAGATTCAAGCGATTCTCCTGTCTCAGCCCCTGAGTAGCTGTGATTACAGGCATGTACCACTACCCCCGGCAAATTTTTGTATTTTTAGCAGAGATGGGGTTTCACCATATTGGTCAGGCTGGTCTCAAACTCCTGACCTCAGGTGATCCACCCGCCTCAGGCTCCCAAAGTGCTGAGATTACAGGCGTGAGCCACCATGCCCGCCCCAAATATCTTGTAATAGAATATAGCTGTAATACTAGAAATGTAAAATGATCATTGGAAGCTCACTGCATGCAAGCAGAGATGTACAAGGCTTAACACTGCCATCTATCCAGCTAAACATGACTTTAAGTTCAGACACAGGAACTATGTGTGTTTGACTCACACAAAACCTTGAAATGCACATGAAAAATAACACGCCAGCATTTGCCCCCAGATGAAGTAAAGATAAAAGCCAATGATTGTTAAGGGTGCGGTGACACAAACACAAGGATCACTGTAGTAGAATCTCAACTTGATACAATCTTCCTGGAAGGCAGTTTGAAAGTACGTCTCAAGAACCTCAGAGATGTTCAAAGCTTAAAAAAAATCTGCAGAGATTCCATGGAAATAAGCCCACAAAGATTTTTGTATCAGTATGCTATATTGTTTATTTATAACAGATGATCTCGAAGGGTTGAGCATGGTTGGAAGATTTTTTAAGTGATACTTTCCACCATGGATACAATGTTTGTTGTGATAAGAAAGGAAATGCTAAAACTAATCCTAACCCATTTTATTAATGTGACACTTACATTGCCCTTACTTTTTCCACCTGAGTCCTTATATATTAATATATTATCAATTCATGTACAGACTTGGTAGGCAGATTTAGATGAGAATACACTCATGGTCCAATTAGATCATCACGATGTGTGGGTAAGAATACTCTTTCTAGGTATCCTTTCTATAATTTAGTGCCTTAAACAAAGATGTATTGATAAATCTTTTCATTATGTTTCAGTCTACAATTTTCATACTCTCTCCACCTTCCAAATCAAGGCTGCCAATGGAATTAAGGCTGGTGATCTGCCAGCTGTAAAATAGAGATTGGGCCAGGTGTGGTGGCTCATGTCTGTAATCCCAGCACTTTGGGAGGCTAAGGTGGGAGGACTGATTGAACCCAGGAGTTTGAGACCAGCCTGAGCAACATGGGGAGACTGCCATCACTGCAAAATTTTTTTTTTTTTTTTTTTAAACTAGCCAGGAGTGGCAGTGCATCCATGCCTGTAGTCCCAGCTACTCAGGAGGCTGAGGTAAGAGAATCACTTGGGCCTGGAAGGTTGAAGCTGCAGTGAGCTGTGACTGTACCACTGCACTCTAGCCTAGGTGACTATAAAGGTAAACTGAAGCTGGAGCCGAACCAGGAACAAAGACACAAGGCAAATGGCAGTGAGAATAGCCTTTATGAGGACTCGCGGGCGAGGTTCCTTGGTCCAAAGGTGCGGGCTGAGGAAGTTGCGCTGAGGGAGGAGGGTAGGGGCTTTTTATAGCCCGAGAGGTAGGGAAGCTGGTTGTGCAAACAGGGCCTGGGGGGTCTTGAAACTACTAGGGCAGGAGTTAAGGGTCATGAGGAAGGGGTCTTTGGAAACTGTTAACCGAAACTGCTGTTTATGAACTTGTGGAATGCAGGTGAGCTGCAGGTCATGGGGGAGTGTGGTTGCCCAGCCAGAACTCTGACAGCATGTAAGTCTGCGAGTGTGTACAAGGGTGAAGGGAGTCTTTAACAAAAGGCCTGCTACACCCTGTAATGCCGCCATGTTGGGTCTACATTCCTGCCTAACAGTGACAGAGGGAGATCCTGTGTGGAGAAGAGAGGGAGAGAAGGGAGGGAGAGAGAGGGAGGGAAGCAGGGAGACAGAGGGAGAGAAGCGGGTGGGGGGGGGGAGAGAGAGGGAGAGTGGGGGGGAGAGAGAGGGAGAGTTGGGGGGAGAGAGAGGGAGTGGGGGGGGAGAGAGAGGGAGTGGGGGGGGGAGAGAGAGAGGGAGAGAGACAGACAGATAGATAGTAGCCTGAATTATATGACATCTGGCTGGGCCTGATGGAATCACAAGTCCTTAAGAGGGAGGAAGAAGCAGAGGTCAGAGTGATGGGATATGAGAAGGACGTGACCAGCTGTTGCTGGCTTTGAGGATGGAGAAAGGTACCATGAGGTGAGGAATGTGGGTGGCCTTTAGAAACTGGAAAAGACAAGGAAATGGACTTTCCCCTAGAGCTTCCAGGAGTGAAGGCAGCCCTGCGGACACCTTGATTTTAGCCCTGACACATGTTGGATTCTCAGCTTACAGAACTGCAAGATAAGATGTGTATTGTTTTGAGTCACTGTGTGGTAATTTATTCAGCAACCATAGGATAGTAATACAGTGGTCACATAATTTATTGTCCAAACCAGAATCTTCTTAGAATAAAAGTAGGTACCATTAATAATGAAGCCAAAACAACAGGTGCAAACCAAAGCTGTCCTGGGCAAACTGGGTCATGTGGTCATGCTCTCTTACTAAGAAACTTTAGCTTTCCAGGTTTTAGTTTGTACCATTGCAACATATGGTGTTTAGAATACCATTCTCGGTTTTATTGTTAAAGAAATAAAAAGATAAATGAGCATATGTACACACAAATTCCCACCATGTAGAAATACTAAACAAAGCTTTGTTAGACCTTAGGGGGAGTATGGTGACCTTGGCATGCCATCTTCCTGGCAACATCACTACCAGCCAGGGTCACAGCACAGGTTAAGATTTCAAAGTCAGTCCAACGAGCAACACCCTGGTAGTCTCCCAGAAGAGCAGGGGGAGGCTGGGCAATCTGAGAGAGGTGCCCAGTCATCCCCACAGGACACCCCCACTACGTAGGGAAATCATGCATTCCCAGTAGATCTTTACGTAGAAATCTGCAAATGTGGATGCAATATCCTAGATTCAATTCCGATTGGTCAGCCATTACTCCCCTTTGAAATTGCTTTTCTGCTACGTAATCCAGGTTTCTCTTTGACACCAATAACTTTCATTTCAAGTTATTTTTCTTAGCTTTATTTCACTTATTCAAGTTAAATGTCATTATAGACCAACTCCTAGAGAGTTCCCAGGGAAGGACATTTTAGGTCCTTTGTAACATTCCTCCACCTTCATTTATAGAACTCTGTGATTAATCCCCCCCTTGACAGACTGGATGTCAGGTTTATATCTCCTTCTAAAAACGATCAAAGTGGGGATAAAAGTTTCCTACTTGTTAGGTTATTAATTAAAGATCTTGATACTGTTATCAAATGTTCTTTGAAAATCTTGCTCTGCTTAGAGCTACAGTATTTCCTTTGTGAATCTGAAATTTTATTTAAAAATTTTTTTTATCAAACATAATGAAAACATTTTTTCTTATGGGTATGCATGCTCACAATCACACTAGACGTTGAGGGCATTCTTAAACATTTAACTTTTGAAGTAACTTTAATTATGTGTAAGAAATCTATGCAGATATTAAAAATAATTTTTATGTGAGCTGCTTGAGTAAAGTCCTGGTGAATATCCTCTGCCTCAAGAGGTGACACAGGCTGAAAATTTTAATTGGTTCAAGTAGAATTTATATAACTCATGGATGATGGAATTATGCCAGATCTATTAAGGATATGTACAAGGGTTAAGGGGATTTTTGCACAAAGATGAGAAATGTAATACTTTAGAAAACAAAGTCAGCAGAGAAAAATTACTGGGGATTGTATTTTTACATGACCTTTTTCCTTTCCTAATGTGAAATTCAGAGAAATAGAAATAGATGCAATGCCTTTTTTTTTTAACTTTATAGTTTTAAAGTCATTTTGTTAAATAAGTGTTAAAATGTGTTTTATCAAACATGATGCTCTTTAAAAAATTAGGGTTGATACATACAAATTTAAAGTATAGTCTAATGAATTCCAGATGGATTAAAGTAGTAGGAGGAATAAACTCATTGAATATTTATGTAATAGAGGGGGGAAGGTCTTTCTAAGCCAGCATTACAGCCCTAATTTGTTGTGTGAATTATTGACAGATTAAACTACTGAAATGCAGGTTTTACAACAACTAAAATATATGAAAATATACAGAAAACTGTGAAAAATATTTGCATCACATACAACAGAGGCTATTGTCTGGAGTATACAAAGAGTTGGCTAAAATCAGTTGGGAAAGAACAGCAATTAGCAAAAGAAGAAAACAAAAAAAAGCAAAAATAAAATTAAAATGAAATAATTTATAAAGTTATTACAGTACTTTGAAAAAATTCATAGTGTTTGACAGACTTATGAGGAAATAAATTCTCATATATTATCAATTACATTTAAAAATCTTTCCGAAATACAATTTGTTAATACCCACAAGCTTTGAAATTTTCACTTGTAGAAATTTAGCCTGATGTGTGCGTGTGTATGTGTGTGTGTGTGCATGTGTGTAGCAACATGTATACTCATTGCAATATTGCTTAAAAATAGAAAAAGCTACAATCAACACAATGTTATAACAGATTGATGAAATAAACTATGCTATCTGCAGAAAGTAGAACACTGCATTGCAGACACAGTTTAGAGAATGTAAAAATATATTAACAGTATAGTACACATGTCATGAAGTACAAATTCTGACTAAAAATAATGTATACATATTGCAATTTTTGAAAAATAAAGGCATTCCACTATTAAGATTATGCTAAAATATTAACAGTGCTTTTATTGAAGTGATTTTTCTTTGCTTTGCTATACTTCCTAGATTTTTCCAGGCATGTGTTAATTTCAAAGTTAAAAAAAGAAATCAAAGTTTATTTTAAGATTGTAACTTGTTAGGCAGTGAGTACAAATTGACTACAGTGTATTACAAATGGGGAACTATGGGTAGCTGTTAAACTCTAAGACATGCAACATCTCTCAGCATTGATGATTAATGAGAAAGAAACAAACATTAAGTACATAGGACATCATCGGTATTAGAGTAGCATACAGAGTGTGGCTGGCTTTTCTAGTCTTTACAGTTCTATAGTTTTGGGATTATAAAAAGAGTCTCAGTGCACCTGACAGAACTTGGTATCCTCAGCTTTATTTTCGGAACCGTCGCTGTTATCACTGTCTGCCTCTTCCCCGAAGCTTCACTTTTAATCTCACACATCAATTCTGAGAACTAGAAAACAGCTGAGATTCCAAATGTGGGTTTTAGATTCAGGGAGACTGGACTTTAAGTCCCAAGTCTATCCCTTACCGGCTCTGTGATTGTTGAAGGTACTCAGTTACCTTCTCAGAATCTCAATTTCCTCATCTTTAAGATGGAAGAACAGGAACCATCTCACAGAAAATAAATATTGGTAAAGCATTTAGCATGACACCTGCCACATAGCAATCATTAAATAAATACTATCCATCAGTATCCTTAAATTTTGCATAAAGAAAGAGAAACATCCCATCGTGTTATGTTCCTGATAAGGGTTTACAGTCTCAAGCATCTAAGAAGCGTCTTTTACATGTTGCTGATGCTGCCTGCAGGAATCTGAAACTCATTCAGAATTAAGAGGAAGCATAGGGCACATGGGCCCAAGTCCTCTGTTCCAACCTCCATATGAGGAGTGGATTGGGCTGAGGTCATGGACCCCATGCCACCCCATTCCCAGGACCAGTGCAATCTGAGGAAGGTGGTCAGTGCCAGCTCCAGGCCCACATTCTGGGGATTCAGCACTGAGCTGGATGGACTCTGTTTTTCTGCTATTTCCCTATGTGTGCCACATTGGTCCTACTGTCTGGGGTTGGGGCTGCCATGTCCCTTGGGACCCAGAGTTCACTTAGCTCTTTGGGGTGGCCTCAATCCCTGCTCCAGTTTCTCCTTTGGAATAATGCCAAGAATTCTTTGCCCTTCCAGATGGGTCCCCTCTTGCAGTGGCACACTCTAACCTCAAGGGCAACTTATTTTGAGATCATTTTTTATTCACGTGCAGTTGTAAGAAACAATACAGCGAGAAACTATGTGCTCTTTTTCTAGTTTCCCCAGTGGAAACATCTTACAAAACTATAGGACAGAATCACAAGCAGGATATTGGCATTTATACAATTCTAGTATCTAGATTTCCTCAGTTTTACTTGCACTTGTGTGTGTGCATGTGTGTGTGTGTTTACATGTGTATGTGTGTATTTAGTTATATGTAATTTTATTACGTGTGCAGGTTCTTATATCCACTACCACAGTGAAGATATAAAACAATTCCTTTTCTACAAGAATCTCTTGTATTTGAGGGCAATGCTTTTAAATCTTTAATTTGTATCCCATTTCTGGATATACACCCAAAAGATTTGAAAGCAGGGTCTTGCAACTTTTTTTTTTTTTTTGGGGGGGACGGAGTCTCGCTCTGTCACCCAGGCTGGAGTACAGTGGCCGGATCTCAGCTCACTGCAAGCTCCACCTCCCGGGTTTACGCCATTCTCCTGCCTCAGCCTCCCAAGTAGCTGGGACTACAGGCGCCCGCCACCTGGCCCGGCTAGTTTTTTGTATTTTTTAGTAGAGACGGGGTTTCACCGGGTTAGCCAGGATGGTCTCCATCTCCTGACCTCATGATCCCCCCGTCTCGGCATCCCAAAGTGCTGGGATTACAGGCTTGAGCCACTATGCCCGGCCTGAAAGCAGGGTCTTAAAGATATATTTGCACATCCATGTCCACAGCAGTACTATTCACAATGGTTAAAAGGTAGAAACAACCCAAATGTCCAAATGAATGGATAATCAAAATGTGGTATACACATTCAATAGAAACACTCTTCAGTCTTCAAAACAGAGGAAATTTGGATACATGCTACAACAGAAATGGACCTTGAAGACATTATATTAACTGAAATAAAGCCAGTCACAAAAAGACAAATACTGTATGATTCCACTTATATGAGGTCTCTAAAGTAATCAAATTCCCAGAAATAGAAAGAATAGTGGTTCTCAAGGAGACAGAAAGAGGGGAAAAGGGAGCTATAGAGTTTCAGATGAGCAAGATGAAAAGGTTCTGGAGATCTGTTTCACAACAGCATGAAAAACCGTAACACTACTGAACTATACACTTAAAATGATGAAGATGATCAATTTTATGTGTTTTTAATCACAATCAAAACGCTTTAATTTGATGCCTGTAATCCCAGCACTTTGGGAGGTCAAGGTGGCCAGATCACCTGAGGTCAGGAGTTCGAAACCAGCCTGGCCAACATGGCAAAACCCCGTCTCTACTAAAAAAAAAATACAAAAATTAGCTATGTGTGTTGGCACTTGCCTGTAGTCCCAGCTACTCATGAGGCCGAGTCGGGAGAATCACTTGAACCTGGGAGGCGGAGGCTGCAGTGAGCTGAGATTGTGTCACTGCACTCCAGCCTGGGCAACAGAGCCAGACTCTGTCTCAAAAACAAAACAAAACAAAACAAGAAACCCTTTAATTTGCATAGGATTCATCTGAAAACTACAAGAACGCAGATTTCTGAAATTCAACCACAAGGGTTTAGTAGGTTCTCTGGCATCTGTGATTTAAGTCATCCCACATAATTCTGATGCAGTGGCCCACAGATTTGTGCTTTGGGGAAGCTCAAGGTGCATCATTTTATTACTGAATGGAAGGTGCTAATGCTCACAAGAGACTATCCCTGGTTAGGGAAATTTGACTACCTAGGCGTAGGTTTGACAAACTTGCTTACTGTGAACAAGATCTTCATGGAAATGAGCAGCACAAATAATCAGAACCATCTTCCTTTCATCCCTGCTAGTGTGGATCTCTATTTCCCCCTTGGATCAGGCACATTTTTTTTTTTCTTAAGCATTTCAAACTAAGATACTGTCTTTGTGAGAGAGGAATCAAAATGAGCTACTAGGTGAATGTTGGTACAACGCCTGAGTCAAAGAAGCCTAAAGCCTGCTAACAGGGTGCCCAATGCTCCATATACACATCCATTCCATCAGCTGCTTCCATCAGCTGTATCTTAAAGCTGCCACCTGAATCTGACCATCTCTCACTATCTGCTGGTTACCTTCTCTGCCAAGCCACCATCTCTTACCCACGTTCATAAATTGTTTCTGAGTTGCTCTTTCTGCTCTTGTCCCCACACTCTATTCACCACACAGATTTCCACATGATCTTCGAATATGTAAATTGGGCCTTTCAGTCTTCTGCTTTCCAATCAGCCTACGTCAATTGTCTTCTAAGTTTTCACTGTGGCCTGCAAGGTCCTGACGTGAACCTTGGATATAACTTTGATCATTTCACTCTCCCCATAATCAATCTAGTTCAACCACATATTCCTTCTTGGTGTTCTGCAAGATAGCCAAGTTAATTTTTATTTCTCTCTGAAGCTTCACTTGTAATCTCGCTCATAAATTCTGAGAACTAGAAAACAGCTGAGATTCCAAGCGTGGACTCATATTTCTTGTATAAATCCCTCTGGCATTCTTACAACCCTAGCTCAACATCTTTTCTTTCACTTGTGCACAAAAGAGGTCTTAATGTTTTGTTTTGTTTTGTTTTGTTTTTGACATGAAGTCTCACAGTCACCCAGGCTGGAGTGCAGTGGCATGATCTCGGCTCACTGCAAGCTCCGCCTCCCCGGTTCATGCCATTCTCCTGCCTCAGCCTCCTGAGTAGCTAGGACTATAGGCACGTGCCACCACGCTTGGCTAATTTTTTTTGTATTTTTAGTACAGACGGGGTTTCACCATGTTAGCCAGGATGGTCTCGATCTCCTGACCTCATGATCCGTCCTCCTTGGCCTCCCAAAGTGCTGGTATTACAGGCGTGAGCCACTACTACTGCGCCTGACCAAGAGGTCTTAATTTTTATTTCGGGGTCTTTGTAGACACTGTTTCCTCACCTATAAGACTTTTATTTTCCAAAGAGTTTTCATAGCTTGCTCCCTCATTTCATTCAAGTCTGTCCTCAAAACAGAAACCTTTCTTGACTTCTTGATCAAAAAGAGTAACTCCTTCTCATTGCCCATCCTTAAACCCAATGGTGTTTTCATGGCTCTTATCGCTACAGGCCTACTGAACAGTCATTTTTTGGTCTGTAATGCCTACTAGAATGTAAGCTCTCAATGACTAGGAATTTGTCTGTTTTGTTTCCACAGCACAATAGAACAAGTGCCTTTCAGATAGTAGATTTTCAATAAATGTAACAAATGAACAATGAATTAGCTACGGGCTTTGAGTTTATAAAGAAGTCCTTTTTTTCTGGAGGACAGATCAATAGACAAGAAAGAAATGACACTTGTCTTTTGAGAATTCCCTGAGGGTGAATGAACCCAGCCAAAAGACAATGCATTAAAGATTCAGCAAAGGCTTGTCTGCCTGTTTCAAAGGAAGAAACCAAGCTCAGTGAAGTTATTGTAACCTCAAAAGTGTGCAAAAATATTTTCATTGTTTGGCAGTGAATGATAGCATACGATTTTGTCCTGACACACATATTACTAATAAGCATATTTAAATGAAGGAAAATAAAGCAAGTAGAACTTAATACAAATTCTAGCTCACCAAAGTGATTCCATCTGTCCCTGCCTTTATAAATGACACAATACAAGTCATAGAAATAGACTCATATTTCTTACACAAATCCCTCTACCATTCTTACAACCCTAGCTCAACAGCTTTTCTTTCACTGGTGCACAAAAGAGGTCTTAAGCAGCCAGACAAGACTGTGGCCTGATGAGATGCATTCTGTTAGTTTCTTCTGGACTTAACACAGATTGCACCATTTTCTCTCCTTTGGCTACATGCCCCTACTGCAGACTGATGCACAGGTTTTGGGCTTAGGAGTACAGACAGGGCACATAACAATCAGTCTGCATTTGGCTTTGTTATGGGACCTCTAGACTCTCCTGGCACAGTGTCATCCACCTTTCTTAAGTGTCCTGGCCAGCCCAGAATTAAAGTGTCTTAGTGACTTGTTCCTTTGCTCATAACATCCCTTCTGTACGTTTCTGGGCTACGCAGAGAGAAAGTGTAAATATAGTCCTACCCACCACCTAGGTTGTGCAGCAAAAGGCACAGCAAGCATGCTACTACTAGGCAAAGTGTAAGTCTCGCTGATAATTTATGAGACATTTCTCTTCTCTTCTGAATTTTGTTAGGTTGAACCATATAGTCCTGCCATTTTTGTAGGTCACACATAAACAAATATTGGTACTCCCATAGAGTTCAGAGGAATATTCTCATTCAAAAGTTTTAAAAACACCAAAACCCACCATGTGGTGGTGTCCATGGTACTGAATCATTACTGCAGGGACAATGTGGTTTCTCCAAACCTTGAAATACTAATGATTTATGCTGCCCCTCACAGAATTTGCCCCAGGTAAGAGAGAAGCTAGTGATGGGATAGGAAGAGTAAGGGTATGGTGCATGTTGGCAGAGGCACTGCTGCTACGAAATTTCCAGGAAGAATAAAGTAACTCGTTGTTGTTGTCCTGGTGAAAAATTCTGGTTAAAAAGAGGAAACAATCTCGTGTTCTGGAAAGACGAATAAAAGACGGAGACCCCGAACACTAACACTGGGCTTATCCCCAATACCGTGTTCCAGTATTGCTCTCAATTCAGATGACTAATTTCTCCTTCCCTCTATTTTAAAGTCTTTATTCTATCATCCGCTGGCCTGCGTACTTTGTACAGATAATCCATTTGGTTCACATCACCTCCTCTTTTTTCTCTTTCAATTTAGCATTTACCGAGCATATCCTATATTTGGTGCTGCAGGAGAAGAAGAGACATTGTGGACTTCACTCTATAAGCAACTCCACGTTCAATTAATTTAACACAACCAAAGACATGCAGCAACATAAGAATGTGTCCATTCAGTGATGAGATACAGTGTGTTTAATTCCGTTTTGCAGGTCAAGGAAATTTTTCTGAATAAGGTATTTGTTCCCCTAGAAGAATCTTCTAGGAGAACAAAGGTGGAAGGAAATATGGGACTCTGGGGAAAGAAAACAGAGTGTGAAGGTATCAAGTATCAAAGTACTCTAGAATAGAGGTTGTCAAGTTATGGTTCACAGGCCACATCGAGGCTACTGCTTGATTTTGTGAACAAAGTATTAAAATAAAGCTACACTCCTTCATGTATCTACTGTCTACAGCTTCTTTCATGCTAGAAAAGCAGAAGTGAGTAACGGCAGAAAGGGTCTGCATGACTCGCAAAGTCTAAAGTACATATTATGTGGCCCTTTACAGAAAATGTTTTCCAACCCATATGCTATATTACTCAGTGAAAAAGGAGGAAGCAGTAAAATATTTGGGGTGAAATGTCAACCTTCATATAGATTTCAACCCAGCGTGGCAACCTGAGGCCTCTTAAACTAATTTCTCTCCCTCCCTCCCCCCTCAGTTATTTATTCATTCAACAGATATGTATGGTGCCCCCATTGTAGCTCAAGTTCAGTGTGAGACCCTTGGTTTGTAATAATCAAAAAAGTCTTAAGATTTCTTAAACTCATCTAGAGCCACGATTTAGTGGGATTAAATAAGAATCACTGAAGAACTTATGAAACATGGAATATAATAATGAGATCCCATTTAGATTGTGGGTGAAGGCTGTTCAGAGAAGGTCTGTCTGATGGAAATTCATGGGGAAGAGGAGGGAAAGAGCCTTAGCAAATGCTTGTACCTTGAAAAACTGCACAAAATCCAGGGGGACCAAGTAGAATGACAGAAGTGGGGAAGGTGACATGGTCTGGGCCTGAAGAGGTGAGTGGGGCCAAGTCAGGTGGGGCCCTGTAAACAATGTTAAGCATTTTGGTCTCTTTCCTAAGGGCAACTTGACAGCCTTAAAATTGGAAAATAGTCTGGCAGTTCCTCTAATAGTTCAGCATAGAGTTAGCATATGACACGACGCAGCAATTCCACTCCTAGACAAAAAACCAAGAGAAATAAAAACATATGTCCCCACACACAAAACACTTATGCAGCATTTTAGAGTAGCATTATTCATAATAGTCAAAGGGTAGAAACAACCCAACTGCCCATCAATGAATGAATGGAGAAACAAAATGTGATATACTCACACAGCGGAATATTACTCAGCTATAAAATGGAATGAAGTTCTGACACCAGCTACAACATAGGGGAACCTGGGAAACATCCTGCTAAGTCAAAGAAGCCAGATGGGGAAGGGCAAGTATTGTATGATTCCTTTCATTTAAAATGTTTAGAACAGACGCATCTATAGAGACAAGCAGCAGATTGGTGGCTGTTTAGAGATAGGGAAGAGGGGGTGTTAGGGGCTACTTTCAAGAGTGATGGGGTTTCTTTTGAGGTGAAGACAGTGTTCTAAAACTGACCATGGAGGCTGGGAGCGGTGGCTCACGCCTGTAATCCCAGCACTTTGTGAGGCCAAGGCAGGTGGATCACGAGATCAGGAGTTCAGACCAGCCTGACCATGATGGTGAAACCCTGTCTCTACAGAAACACAAAACTTAGCTGGGCATGGTGGCAGGCACCTGCCATCCCAGATACTCAGGAGGCTGAGTCAAAGAATTGCTTGAACCTGGGAGGCAGAGGTTGCAGTGAGCCGAGGTCGCGCCATCGCAGTCCAGCCTGGGTGACAGAGACTCCGCCTCAAAAAAAATAAAAGAAGAAGAAGAAGAAAAAAACTGCGGTGATGGTTGCATGACTGTGAATATACTAAAAACCATTGAATTGTATACTTTCAAGGGGTGAATTGGGTGGTTTGTGAATTTTATCTTAATAAGGCTGTTAAAAATAAAACCTCTAAGTGGTCAGGAGGTAAGGAAGGGTGGTGAGGGAATAGCTATCTCAGATTTGAATTTTCGAAGATCCTTCTGAAACATGTAGAAAGAATGTACTAAAGAGGAACAAGTGGAAACTGGATGGGCTAGTGAAGAATCTTCTAGAGGGGTGCAGGGAGAGTGTGATGGCTAGCACTATGGCGGTCACTTTTTGTATGGAACGATGGTGAGGAAAACTTCTGTTTATTCAGACAGGTAGAAAATAAAATGTTCTCGTTGTTGTTGTTTTTTTTTTTGTTTGTTTGTTTTGTTTTGTTTTACCAGAGGTTAAAGGTAGGGAGGTCTTCGGCCAGGCGTGGTGACTCACGCCTGTAATCCCAGCACTTTGGGAGGCTGAGGTGCACGGATCAACTGAGGTGAGGAGTTTGAGACCAGCCTGGCCAACATGACAAAACCCTATCTATACTAAAAATACAAAAATTAGCAGGGTGTGGTGGCGGGCACCTGTAATCCCAGCTAATCAGGAGGCTGAGGCAGGAGAATCACTTGAACCCGGGAGTCCGGGCGGAGGTTGCAATGAGCTGAGATAGCACCACTGTACTCCAGCCTGGGCAACAAGAGTGAAACTCCCTCAAAAAAATAATAAATAAAAGAAGAAAGAAAGAGAAAGAAAGAAAGAAAGAAAGAAAGAAAGAAAGAAAGAAAGAAAGAAAGAAAGAAAGAAAGAAAGAAAGAAAGAAAGAAAGAAAGAAAGAAAGAAAGAGAGAAGAGAAAGAGAAAGAAAGAGAGAGAAAGAAAGAGAGAGAAAGAAAGAGAGAAAGAGAAAGAAAGAGAAAATAAAGAAAAAAAAAGAGGGCGTCTTCTTTCTAATCCTAAATCTGTCACAGCTGTAGCTGATTGATTCTGGGGCCCTGGGCTAACCACCACCTCCATTCTCTCATTTACACAGTAGCAAGAGGAACCTGTGGCTCCCTACAGGGTTGGGGGGCCAATTAAACAAATAGATATGAAAGTACTTTTCAATGTAGAGTAGTGTTCCATGGGGATGCCAGGTTTCTGAGAATTAAAACTCAATGATAAACACTCAGTATCAACTAAATAATAAAGTGTCATCCTTCTCTAAAAATTCAGAATGTGGTTCTAGTTCCTGAGGGCCTTGGAATCATTGTAGTGAATATCAGTGATTAATTATAATCTGTAGGTACTGAGAAAGTAGGAGACGGTCCCGACATCATAATGACTGTAGAGTCACAGACTGGATGAATCTTTAAAACCTGAATACATTAGTAAAAGAAAGTCTAGATGTTGCCTTTTCTGTCAGGTTTCTTGACAGTCCCAGAGTTAATCCTTCCTCTGGGCATCCCCTGCTCACTGCAGAACCTCTATGACGGCCCCTGGGACATTGTGTGCAGCTATATACTGCTGCACCCCACCCCCCATGAGAACCTTGATTATTTGGGTGTAAAAATCACTTTGTCTCTGTCTCCCCAGTGTCTACTGTATACTTGGTGCTCATTAATTTGTTGGTTGAATAATCAAATGAAAGAAATTTATCGATGAACAAATGAATTATAAATGAGTGCATTAGAGTTTTTTATTTTAGTTTTGGAGAAATAAGACCTCAGTAATATCCCCTAAAGCTAGCAATTCATTTATGTTCTCTGGCTGCTCCATAACCACTGAAACAGTGGTCTCACCGCAGGGCGTACACCCTCTACCTTGCACACCATTTCCACTTCCTTGGAGGGTAGCAAGCGCTGCTCCAGAGATGCCGGCCAGCAATACCAAAGGCTCTAATGTCACTGACATAACGTGTCTGGAGCTGCCGGCCTCAGTTTCCCTCCTGTTTGTGCTCCTGACCCCCCTCTGTGATCCCAGGGCTCTGGGCTTCCTAGAAACAGTCCCTTATTTTCCTTAAGCTACTTATTTGTATTAAGTGACTTCCAGTCTGCAACCAGCCCTGTTGAAGTCCCTGCTGTTTCCAGTGATCTTGCACAGCTACCTCTGTGGCTCCTTCTCACCATCTCACTCTGGCTCTGAACCAGGCTCCCGCCTACCAATGCTCCATGGGCTGAATCTGGTCCCAAGACAGTCACACAGAATTTGTCTTCACAAGTTTAAAAACTTGTTTGCCAACACCTTAAGATAGATTTGTTTAATAAAATTCCAGATTTCCATATTTTCCAGAAAAAAAAAAAATCAGTAGGTATGACAGCCTGGTCATTGTCTTTAACACCATAGCATTTTGCATGAAAAATAACTGTGTAGTTAACATAGACTCAGCGCCAACTTAAATAATTCCAATGCCAGTGAAGGGTGAGTGATGTGCCTGCAAGTTGATCAATGTGCTGTGCTACTAATTAATTCCATTAAAGTACACATTGCCACGAGCTTTCTGTCCAGCTCTGCAAAGGAAGTGGTATAAAAGGGCATCACCTTGAGACACTAATTCCAGGCCACCTGACCTGAATTAGCATATCAATAATGGACAATTGTCTCACAAGAAATGGATGCCCATCTCTGCAAGCTCAGTCTTAGCACAAACTAGTTTTCAAAATAGTGAGACATCAGGGAGGCCCCTTGAATTTCAATCTCCTTCTATTTGCATTCCATACTTTATCAATGAACTCTATGAAATGTTTTGTTAACCTTCAGTTCTCATTAAACGATCACCTGGTAGCATCCCACGGTTTCAGCTTCCTTTAGATATTTTTCATTACTTAGCATTTCCAAAGACTTCACATTCAAACTAAGATTTTGGCCATGGGATTATTTTCTTCTTCTCAGATTTTTCCACAGCAGTTCCTAAATTCTTCCATCCCTGAAATCTGTTCAGTAACTTCCAACTTTCATAGCCTAAGCAAGAGATCGAATGGGCTCCACTTTGTGGCTGATTGTTGGCTGATGGTTATGTGTGCCTATTCTCATTCCTTGCGCTTGGTCTACACCCTCTAATGAGCAACCGGAACTAATGACAAGAGAATCTCACAAGCAGCCGGATATCTTTTTTTTGACTTGCAGCACTGATGATCTGAAGAAAATTGTCTTCAGAATATTTTAATCGGGGGAAAAAATCCGTTCTTGTAGAAGTAGTGGTGGTTTGCTCTAACTGAAGTGAGCAAGAAAACACTCTCATAAACATTTTTAGATGATTATCTGATTTCTGTCATTTGTTTTGATCTATTTCTTTTACTTTAAAATCAGTCAACTGTTTCATCCTGTGTCCGGCCTACCACTTTCTAGCAATGCCTGGGTGACAACACAGCATATACTTTTCCTAGACTGGTCTTGGGACAATAAGTCCTGTTCCTTGGTCTGGGCCTGAAAAAGACAATCCAGGCCAGGCATTGTGGCTCACACCTGTAACCCCAGCACTTTGGGAGGCCGAGTTGGAAGGATCACTTGAGTCCAGCAGTTTGAGACTACCCTGGGCAACATAATGAGACCCCGCTTTTACCAAAAAAAAAAAAAAAAAAAGGAAAAATCATCCAAGCATAGTGGGGCATACCTGTAGTCCTAGTTACTCATGAGGTTAAGATGCTAGGATCACTTGAGCTTGGGAGGTCGAGGCTGCAGTGAGCCATGATCATGACACTGCACTCTAGCCTGAGTGACAGAACCAGACCCTGTCTCATAAACAAACAGGCAGTCCATGACAGTCCAAGTCTAACTGAGGTGTGACCAGCTGTGTCATGTGCTGCAGAATAATCCTAGAATTACCCAGAGCCTCGTTTTTCCATGATGCCTAACTTCTACTGTCTGTGGGCTGTATTAACTGTTTCATTTACGTTAGGCTTTTGAAAGTTTGGAAGGAGCAGGTCAAGAACTGGAAACAGTGAGCTGTTCACTTATCCCCTGAAGTTCAGCTATGACCTGATTATTCACTGAGAGCCCATTCAAGCTTTCCCCGTGTTTTCATTCTTAATTCCACTCACAATTCCTCTCTCGTCACCTGTCTTCTTCCTCACTCAGCATATTTTTTTCCTTCTCCTGTTCCTGTCACAGCTTTGCATAGATGACATGATGTTTTATGAAACTTGCTACACTCCTTTATCACTAGTTTTGTTTAGTAATTTAAAACTTATTCTCCTTGTTCGAAATGAAAAATATTGAGGATTTCAGAATTTCATATTTTTCTCTCCAAGAAGCAAATCGTAAAGTCTGTTCTCTGATATTCAATTTGGCCTG
Source organism: Rhinopithecus roxellana (assembly GCF_007565055.1). Taxonomy (NCBI): domain Eukaryota; kingdom Metazoa; phylum Chordata; class Mammalia; order Primates; family Cercopithecidae; genus Rhinopithecus; species Rhinopithecus roxellana. The sequence goes on from NC_044568.1 coordinate 54,701,784, forward strand.
TTTTTCACATGCCTAGAAACAACAACAACGCCTTCTTAGGCTGGCATAAAAGAAACCAGCTCACTGGACATAGCTGCAGCTGCTTTCTGTCTCTGGCTTTGATGACATCTAGATGTCTGCATCTCAAACAGGAAAACCGGAATGCTACCTTTGCTGGCAGTGAAACACTGAGGAATAAAGGCCATCAGAAGGAATGCCAAAGAGAATCCTAGATGTCAAATATTTGATATCCAAACAAGCCAAGATTTTAAAAAGACAACAGAAATTATTACATTAGTAGGTAAACATGAGCATCACAATACGAAATCTCTCTCTTAATTAAAGTTTTATAAGAGATGACAAGCAGCAAGAAAGGAATATTATTTTGTAAGATGTCTGCCAAAAGAACTAGTATTCATCCTTCAATCCATGCCTATGCATTACTTGGAAGTGTATGTATTTTACTGCATATATGTATGTATGTATATGTTATATATATATAGTATAATATTTTCACAGATTTCTTAATGAATAGTGATTGAATTATTATGATTACATTTTTGCTTGTTTGTTTTTCACTCTGTGAGCTCTCCAGAGATAGAGACAAGGTCTTCCCTCTCTCTGATTTTCTCGCATCTAGCACAGGATTGGATCAACTATGCTCATAAAATCCCAGCAGTGACTTCAAAAGAAAGACAGCATGATTGTCTGGTCACTAAGAGGGAAAACTGCTTTTATCTGAGTACCAGTACCTCGCCATTTGTTCCTGGCAGATCCTTCTGAGATTCAGAAAAACGTACTGGAGCCCACCAAGCAAATCCCTCCTTTGATTTCCATAGGCCACAGGAGGAAGGTGCATTGTGCAGCAGACTCATTAAGGCCAAGAACTGCCACCAAGTAGGCATCAAGATGCCACAGAGATTCCTTTCTACATGTCCTAGGCCAATTGTGAGCAACAGAATGAAAGCAGCAGCTTACGTGTAGCAGACAGAATCAGGTTTCACGTGGGATCTGTCATTCAAATCAAATCTTAGAAGATTACGATTGCCTAAAGTCTGTGTGAATCCCTGGTTCATTGCTTTTAGAGGAAGAAAAACAGATAATTCAGTTTTAACAGTAGAAATGACTTTTAATTAATAGCTGAAGGCCAGACAGCCTCCAAATCCTAGAGTTCACTGAAAAGACAAGAAAATGGAGTGATTTGATTTAACAGTTTAAAGAGAAGAGAAGGTGGCCCAGTTTCCCCAGACAACACACATGCAGGAAAACACAGTAAGACCTTCCTTACTGGAAATGAGCCCCACAAATCTTGTCTTTTCTCAATGGCAAAAGCAGCAGCAGCTTAAGCTTATTAAATGCTCAGTATGTTTTAGACACCGTTACAGATACTTCATATTTTCAATCTTTCTAGTTACTCTATGGGATAGGTATCATTATTACCCCTACTTCACAGAGGGGAAACTGAGGCTGACTGCAGCTTCCTCCAGTGATTTTTCCTTTGGGTAAACTCTATAACCCAAATCTAAGCAGAAGCAGTGCAGTCCACCAGAGAAGAATCTGGAGTAAAACTTGGGTGCTAGTCCCAGCCCTGTTGCTTACAAGCTGGGTGACTTTGAGCAGATTACTTAGTATTCGTAATCCTCAGTTTCCCCACTTAGGAGTGGGGAGCATTGCTGTGGCAGACTTTTATTCTTTTTTTTTTTTTTTTTTTTTTTTGAGAGAGTCTCGCTTTGTCACCAAGGCTGGAGGGCAATGGTGCAATCTTGGCTCACTGCAACCTCCGCCTCCCGGGTTCAAGCGATTCTCCCGCCTCAGCCTCCCAAGTAGTTGGGATGACAGGCGCATGCCACCATGTCTGGCTAATTTTGTATTTTTTGTAGAGATGGGGTTTCACCATGTTGGTCAGGCTGTTCTCGAACTCCTGACCTCAGGTGATCCCCCTGACCTTGGCTTCCCAAAATACTGGATTCTTACTTGCAGCACTTGACTGGCTCTCACTGCCATGTAGCTTGAAGTGCCTCCGGGAAACATGGCAGGATGGAAAGCCCAACCATAATGACTTTGCATGTGGCCCTGTGATTTGCTTCGGTTGATGAAATGAAAGCAGATATAACACAAGCATAGGCTTTGATCATGGAGCTTGCTGGTAAGTTCCACATTCAAAGTCTTTGCTTGTATCACATTCAAGCAGATGCAGCACCAGCAAAGGCTTTCAGTAGAACTTGCTGGTAAGATGCCGTGCCTACCTTATGTGGGCTTCCAGACATGAGTTCAAGCTGAGTGATAAGTTTATAGAAGTTTGGCTTGGGTTTTTTGGGTTTCTCCGTCTCAGCACTACTGACATTTGGGGCCAGATAATTAATGGTGGGTGACTTTTCTGGGCATTGTAGGATGTTTCACAGCAACCCTGGTTTTCATCCATTGGATACCAATAGCAACATCTTCCCTTCAATTGTGATAACTAGAAATGTCTGCAGACATTGCCAAATAATCCCAGGGGGGCCATCACTGCCCAGGTTAGGAATCCCTCTGCTATGTTCTCATAGATGGGTAGCTGCTTGTTCAAGAAGAAGGAGGAAGCCATGGAACCCACCAGAACCCAGATAGCCTGGAGCCCCGCCCAGCCCAGTTGAAGCTCAGCCAATCAATATACATGTGGAAGAGAAGCATAAATGTTGTTGTTTTAGGCCAGTGTGATTTTGAAGTTGTTTGTTTTATAGCAAAAATAACCCAACTAATATCCTAGCTGTGAGGAGTAAAATCAAACATATTATAGAATGCCATGCAGGGTGTGTGTGCTGGGGGCACTCACAGCTGGTATTTGTAACATTAAACTCTGTATAGATTGCATCAGATAATGAGCTAGCCTGGATGCATCTCACCTCTCTCCTGCAGGATTAACCCCTTAGTACCCTCAGCAGCACTCACTGCTGTGCTCCCTAGACCACATTCCCTAGCATATCTATGACTGCATCTAACTACCCTACATTTGCCCCACTTCAGCTTTTGGAGCCAGCATCCCCCGTCAGGCTGATCTCCAGCTCTAGCAGTAGCACTGACTGCCTTTTGCATTGCTCCCACTTTCTCACAGTTTATGACGCTGAAAATCCAGGCCCTTGACACATATGAAATAGTTCAAACCAGATCCCTCCTCCACTTGGCCAGTGTATCAATTATGATGGCAATTACTCAGTATGCGTGTGTATGTGTGATATGGTCTGGCTCTGTGTCCTGCATCCAAATCTCATCTTGAATTGAAATCCGAATTGTAATCCCCACATGTTGGCGGAGGGACCTCGTGGGAGGTGATTAGATTGGGGGGTGGTTCCCCCCATGCTGTTCTTGAGATAGTCAGTGAGTTCTCATGAGAGCTGATGGTTTTATAAAGGGCTCTTCCCCTTTTCTCTCTGCACTTCTCTCTTCTGCCACCAGGTGAAGGATGTGTTTGCTTCCCCTTCCACCATGATTATAAGTTTCCTGAGACCTCCTCAGCCCTGCAGAACTGTGAGTCAGTTAAACCTCCTTCCTTTATAAATTACGCAGTCTTGGGTATTTCTCATAGCAGTGTGAAAATGAACCAATACAATGTGTTTTATTATATATTCCCATATATTAACCTCTTTATAACACTAGAACCTAGCATAGATCCTGGTGTAGAATCCTGGTGGTGAATGAGCAAATGAACTGAAAGAACATTCGCCTGCCATAACAAGCACACTAATAATTCAGATATAAATTGATGGTCACCTAAGAGCCTTGTTTAAATCATGCAAGATCCTGATAACTAGGTGATGCAGAAAGAACCCCATGGTAGGGAGAACACACTAAGAAACAATAAAAATTTTCTTAGAGCTAAGGTTTTTTTTGTTTTGTTTTTTGTTTTTTCAGTCCAGAGTTTGCAACATATTTGGTGATTCTTTCATTTTTCCCGTGAAGAAAATATTTCACAAAGCACAAATTGGTGATGAACTATGTGCCTGTAGGTCCTATGTAGTTACTATTACACCAGACAGTATCATCACCAGTTAGTCATTCAGGGAAAGAAAGCAGTGATTTCACTGGAAATAATTAGTGTACACACAGTGGGGTTGGAGGTGGGGTTTAAATGTGCACACCGTTAGCTCCAAGGTTCTGCACTATTGTTTAGCATTTGTTTGCTTCCTGTACAAGCTAGATATGACATCAGAGTTTAGTGGAATTAACTGACCTTCCGATAAGTAAATTCCACAAGCAGCAGCATTCTCACCACTCTGAATGTTACCTTGCCAGAGGGCCTAAGGCCTTTCCTTGGATTCAGTGGACTTTACTGGTAAGATGCCATGCTTACGTTACGTGGGCTTCCACATATGCATTTAGGATGAGTGATGATCACAATTATAAACATCATACACAGACAGGCTACTATTGTGCTGGCTGTTCTTCTGCTTTCTTTAACTCTGTTGTTCCTCACTATCACTTTGTAATGTCAGCGGGGGTGACCCTTCTGTGGTTGATTATAAGTGTCTTGTCCAAAGTCACACAGGGTGGAGCCAGGATTCAAACTCCGTTCTGCCCAACTCCCAAGTCTTTTCAAGGCTATATCACATTGCTCAGAGTAGAGGCTGAAGACAGGAAGGCAAAGGCCCAAGAACCCACAGGAACCATTGACTAAAGAAGAATATGTGGGAAAAGAGCTGTACCTAAAACCCGTTTCACAAACAGCATCCCAAAGCTCTTAGAATGAAGTTGCATCTTATGTGGAGCTTGGAATGTAAAGTCAACACGTGAAGAGAAAACTATAGCAGGATGTACCCATGAAATCGGTAAAATCGTCTATGAAGTACAGCACAGAATCGTGTCTCATGAAGTCCAACACCGCCATGTTCTCGTCTCTTGTTGGAACAGATGGCTGACCTTCAGCTGAGCCCCATAGGAGGTTGTGGGTTTGTCTTTACACAATGTAGATGAAAAAAAAATACCACATTTTTTGAACCCACTGACATGCCATCTCAGGGAATAGTCTTTCCATGGTGAGGCATATTGATCGTATTTAATAAACGAGCTGGGCTCCTCAAATCACACAGGGGGCTCTGTCCTGGAAGTCTAATTTTACATATTATTTTAGCCATTTTAATTTAGAAAATTGCTTGTCTTATTAATGATTAGTCTTGTTTTTAATACAAAATTATTTTTATATTTCTCCTGTACATGTATCCAATCAGCTGTTACCCATAAAGACACGTTTGAAAGAAAAACAACAAAAAATCACGTTTTGTGAATCATCACCCTAGCTGGGAAGACAGTTGGTTAAAAAAGAAGAAGAAGAAGAAGACAGAAGATATTATAGATTGCCCATTTCCCAAAGTGTGCCGGGAGTGAATAAAGTTGATTAAAAATAAATAATACTAGACACAACATGCATAGCTTATTACAGTGGGGCATATTTTTGATTAGAGCAATGCTAGACAACAGCTCTTCAAATGAGATTTGACAGCAGGTAAATTACACAGTGTAAGAGTTTAAGTTGATCTACAGAACAACAACGTCTTGATCATAAATAGGATTTGTGTGCTGGAAAATACATTCCATCATTAATGAAACAGACAAATGAACTGAAAACATCATATTGCACCACAGTTTTAAGTAGCTTACCTTAGCAATGTAATATGAGTGGTAAGCCATGCATAAAACCCGGTAAAAGCTCATTAAGACAGGATCAGTTTATTCAAAACAGCACATATTTCAAGTAACATTCTTCCTTAGCCAATTCCAGACACGATTGTTTAACAACATTAACTAAAATAATGGGAAAAAAAGGCAATTATAATTCATTAGAGGTTTTGTCCCTCTAGAACGCTCACATTTTAAATTGGTAATACCAAGGACTTCCTTTTTTTTTTTTTTTTTTTTTTTAACAATGGTAAAGGTTCTTGAGTGTCATCTATTGGCACTGCCCATGTCAAGATTTCTTTTAAAAATCTACCAGGGCCTGAGGCCCTTCAACTTTGGGTTGAGAACCTTTAAAAATGGCAGACGCACACTATTTGGATGAATCTTATATTGGTATTAATTAATTTGGTATTAAAAGCAAGACTAATCCTTACTAAGACAATATAAGATTCAATTATTAGTATAGAGTAACCTTACTGAAAAGGCAGTTATTAGATTCCTGGAGAGCTGAAAGGTCAGGGGTATGATTCTTATGACAGATGGTTATCAGATACTGAATGGTATATAGAGAAGGCTGCATATATCGAGTTGGATATCAATATCTACATTTGCAGAATCCACAATTTCAGAGATAATTGCTCTCAAGGATTTCAAGTCACCAATGCGTCTTTTAAAATATCAATGGCTGTGAAATCTGCCAGTCACTGAGTTCAAAGACTCCCCCTTAAGAATGGGCTGTCATTTATTCAACATTCCCAGCTCTACTTAAATAAATGGCTCAGGAGAGATTTTTACAAGTGTTTAAAACAGTTTGCAAACTCATAAGCATGTGCATGAGCTTCACTTGTTATCTGCGACCCTAATGCCAATCCTTTCTACAGCAGATTCAGATGAGCGAGTGCTGATTCCCCATGCACTTGCAAAAGCTGCATCTCATGTGATCCTTCTAGTGACTCCCTGCAACAAGTATCGGGGAAACCTATGCTTTACAGCAGGCTTTGGAATGGTGCATCTAAGACCAAGGTAACACAGCCATGGTGCCAGGACTGGGATTTAAGCACAGATTTTCTGAGGTCAAATTCTCGTGGCCTGCCCCACACTCACAAGCTGCCACCTTTATTTTTGCTGACTTTTGGAAGCAGATTTGTAATTTAGGTTTGGAGGAAAGAGATAAGTGTTTGAGCTGTTGTGGTTTTATTTTATATAATTATATGGTATGGGAGCTGCCTATAAATTTTGACCTCCTAGCTTTCCTGCCCCACTTCGAAGATTAACAGCATTCTGCTTATCTTTGGCCATTACCTCTCTCTGTTTCCCTATAGACCTGGAAGGACTGTCAATCACAGTGTTATTTCCTCCAAACCTGCCCAAAAAGGGTGGCCTTATGATACAGCCTAAGCCAATCAGAAGCTCTCTCCTGGCAACAGGAACCAAGAAACAAAGGGTGCACGAATGGAAGGTGGTTGGAGAGACTGGTTCTGCCTAACAGACAGTATGCTGGTTGGGGTCCCTAGAACTGAACTTGCTCCTGTCCTTTCTGAAACCCAGCTGTCAGATTTTAGATTTGCAAACTATGGCCAGTGTCCATCCAATTATTCTCCTATTGCTTTAGTTGGCAGTTCTTGTCTGTCCTTCAATCACAGAACTCTGAGCAGTTCACACAAGAGCAGTACTGTGAGAGGGTCAACATCTGTATGGACACAGACTGAGCTCGCTCATCTGTATCTGCCTGCATTGGGCAGACCAGGGAGAGAAGGAGATTATGCAGTCAAGGCCAGAAAATGAAAAGGAACTTGGAATACGATCATGTCCATCACCCAACAGAGAAAAAACTGGAGGCATACTGTCTCCCAAGGTTCTTCTTCTTCTTCTTTTTTTTTGTTTAAGATGGAGTTTCACTCTTGTTGCCCAGGCTGGAGTGCAATGGCACGATCTCAGCTCACTGCAACCTCCACATCCTGGGTTCAGGTGATTCTCCTGCCTTAGTCCTCCCGAGTAGCTGGGATTACAGGCATGCACCACCACGCCTGGCTAATTTTGTATTTTTGGTAGAGACAGGGTTTCTCCATGTTTGTCAGGTTGGTCTCAAACTGCTAAACTCAGGTGATCCACCCGCCTCAGCCTCCCAAAGTGCTGGGATTACAGGCATGAGCCACCGCACCTGGCAAGGTTCTTCTTTTATTAGGAAGAGGTATGTAATTTGTCAAAGCTGGAATAAAGTTGGCTTTGAAGAAAAGAGCATTCTGGGTATCATAGAGAGTACGAGCCTTGAGTCAGACTAATTGGGTTTAACCTTTAGTGCTGTCTACAGAACTACAATGCATCGTGTTAGTAACTGCATGAACTGAGTTCCCCTCACTGAGACTGCTTTAAACTCTGTAAAATGGGAATCATAGGAAAAAAAAACTAGCGAACACATTTGTAAATATATGTGTATATACAAGACCCACACACAGATTCAGTACATACATCTTTGGGAATTCCCTGACAATGAAAAGGTATAAGGAGATAATTCAGAGGAAGAAAAAGAACTGGAGAGAAAGTATTTTCTCTACATACATATGTGTACCTGGGCTCGGTATACACAAAAATAAAATGACTTTCACTTTTTATTATTTTTTAACAATCTCCTTGCTGCAAAGCAGCCTCCTTTCACACACCAGGAGCACACATCCTGATAAGAAGTTGACTTGCTCCAAGCCCCACAGGAGGTCATGGAGGAATGGGGACAGACAACCAAGACTTCAGATGAATTTTAAGCTCTACTGATTCATATGACAAGCAAGAACTTGAGACCCAGTCAGGGATCTAATTTAATCACAGACATGGCAGAGTTTTGAAGAACGGAACCGAGACATCAGAGGAGCAGGAGAGGAGTAAAACTCCATATGGAAGTTTTACATCAGGGAGGAAGGAAGTGGGGAGGTTACTGCCACAGTCTATCCTGGAAGAGGATAACCTTTATGTGGGAGTACTTTGTGTGTGTTGTGTGGTCTTTCTGGAACTTCCTGTCAGGTGGATTGGGTGGAAACAGCCGTGAGATCTGACTGCTACATTAATTCCTTCAGCCTCCACACTGGCTCAGTTGGGTTTGTTACGAGGGTTCCTTTCTCTGGTCCTTTTGCAGCTGGAAGCAAGTTGTTTGCAAGAGTCTCAGCTTCAGGGTCCTAGATCATTGTTCTCTTCTGGAGGGAATTTTAGCTCTAGGGCAGCAGACACTATTGTGCTGGTCTATGCATGGCCCAAACACTGCCCAACCCATTGTACAAGCACCGGGGTTCATTTTGATGGAATGAAGTAAAGAGGCAGACATAACTAAAAGGGAAGCCAAGTGAACAAAGAAAGGTGGGAGCTGGCCAAGTACCTGTGAAGGACCTGAAAGGGAACAGCCTTGGTGGAAGAGGAGGAGATGGTTTAGCTAAGGAGTGTGGACCCGTCTCACCTCCAATTTGAATCCTCACAATGTTCTCCTCTCTGACTCCCTGTATATATGCGTGTACATCCACACAAACATGCATCTGTTACATATATTTATATATATGTGCACACATGTACACACACACAGAATTTTCAGATCTTTAGTATTTTCACTATTCATTTTCTGTTCTCAAGCAACAATCACAGAAACTAATTTACCTTATCAAAAACACAATTACTCCATATCTTAGACTACTATTTATTTGACAGGCGTCTCATTTTCCCACTTTTACCTAATTTGACAGGGAATATTACAGACATAACTAGTCTTTCAAAATGACTTTCACAAGGTTAGTTCACTTGTTAATTGACCCTCTGTGATGGCAATTTATGAAGCATATTAATTTCACCTGTCACTTCCAATGCAAAATAAATGTGGAAAATAGTCTATCTTTCATAAGGGACTTTATAAAAGAAGTATGTCAGAATTATTAATTAATATATGCACATTCTTTCAACCATTGATATTGTGCGGAACTTTTGCATCCACTCATCTGAAGCTCTGTCTCCCTTTCATAAATGTTTTGCTATTCCTCTATGGTGAAGGAGAGCCACCTTCACCAAGGACTATTCTGCCAGGGATATAAACCACTACCTCAAAAATAAAGCAGCCATTTGTCTGGAAGGACTTCTGAAGTCCACAAAGTTTAAAAAAAAAAAAAAAAAAAAAAATCCCATGGGAGTTACAAAGCAAGAGAAAAGTCCTCTTCTCCAAAAGGCTGAGGCTTATGTCCTCATGAGTGCTTTCATACCCCAAGTACAGGTGCTCTAAGGAACGCAATACAACATTCCAACTTTCAGAAGGGAGGGGGCCGGGCACGGTGGCTCACGCCTGTAATCCCAGCACTTTGGGAGGCCAAGATGGGTGGATCATGAGGTCAGGAGTTCGAGATCAGCCTGACAACATGGTGAAACCCCATCTTTACTAAAAATACAAAAATTAGCCGGGCGTGGTGGCACTCACCTGTAATCCCAGCTACTCAGGCGGCTTGAGGCAGGAGAATTGCTTGAACCTGGGAGGCAGAAGGTTGCAGTGAGCCGAGATTGTGCCACTGCACTCCAGCCTGGGTGACAGAGTGAGATTCTGTCTCAAAAAAGAAAAAAAAAAAGAAGAAGGGAGAGAGAGGAGTGCCTCCAGAGACTGAGTCGGACCTTCAAAGGACATCTGCTGAAGACAGTACCCTCATCATATAAATCTGACTTTGATATAGATATTTTCCCAAAGATCCCAGTACTCCAAAATTCATTCTCAACCTTAGTCATTGCAGAAGTCACTTTGGAGCCCATGGTAGGCAAGCACTTGGTATAACACTGCAAACAAAACAGACACAATCTCAATGCTAATGAGGCTCATGTGCAAGCAGAAGAAACAGGAAAGTCAAAAGAATATAAAATAGAGTTACGATATGGAGGGACAAGCACCAAGCCAGAGTAAGGAGTGGTTCTGAGGCCTGAGGCATAGCAAGGTGAGGAGGGAATGATTTACGACACAAAGGGAGGGATTTCCCTGGGCAATCAACCCAGTGTGACCTGGTGCCCTCTTTCCCTTCATCTGAATGTGCTTGTGAATTCTTTGGAGCCTTCCCAAATCCCCTACTCTCTTCTAGTTGATGGTTTCCATTCTTTAAGTTTCAACATCTTAGTAAACATCTGTTCCAACTTCAACTTCTGCAAAGGTTCCTAGGCTCCCTCTTGGGCATATGTTTTCAGTGTCTTGATTCTCCTTTCTCGTTTTATCTCAGCTCTGAACTTCCCACATATGGAGACAGGGGTGAGGGGAGCCTTCCAGAACCTAGGCCTTCCTTCCTTCCCCCAGGCAAAGTCCTAGCTGAAATATGGGCTTAGGAAAGGTTCTTTCCATGTATTTGTGCCATAAATCACCCAGGCTCAGCATTAATGTTTTCATAAAGCCTTTAAAAAGTAATAGTGTCATTGGCTTTGTAATCTCAAGTGTGTTTTTGCTGCCATTTGCCTTATACTGAAAAATTCCTACTCCCTTTGGGTGGAGAGTAAATGTAATTCTCAAGTTTGAAGGAATTCATGTAGGAGATCTTCTGAGAAGATTAGAATCCCCTGTTGGACCTTGAAATCTCACCAGGAAAATCTAGAACATCTCAAAGCTGAGTTTAGCCTTGTCATTTATATTTTCTCTGATCAACTAGCGAATTTCTCCTTTCCTTCAAGTATCTTGCTAATGAACCCCTTAATGAGCCAGATCATTCCTGGCTTTGAGCAAAGCACAAAATATATGTTTGGAAAGACGAAGGCTAGTTTTTGATGGCAATGGTATTATAGAAGCTGGAGGTTTTGATAGAATAACAAAAAAAAATTGAATAGTAATGAAATGTAAAAATGTGTTAAGGTATATTTATCTCTGATTTCTGCACAACATATTTAAGAAAAGCATACTTTAGAGCTTTTACAATGAAAGTTATTTGACTTCTGACCGAGGTAATACATGCCAATGATTTATACACAGAACCACTTAAAAAATGCAAATTATGAAAGTGGCGTGCTGCAATGTCCTTATCAATCATAAAGAATACATATTTTGAATCAGCATGGAAATGTATAACCTATTCTTCATAGATCTCAGCATGGAAGTGCTGCCATATTCAGCTAACTGCAGCACACATATTATCAGCAAATAATTACTCCCCCGCTCTGATGTTATCATGGGATAATAGTGCTAAAATGCTGTTCAGAGCAATAACATTTCTGGGGAAAAAATTTCTTCTTCATTTAGTCTCACAGTCAAAAAAAGGCACGGGTGGTATGCTATCTTTTACAATACTTTTCTATTTCTATTATTAACATGGCTAAATCATGCCCCTGTGCCTCTCCAGACTCTGAAGCAGTGTAGGTTTATTTTACTTTGTAACCAAACGTAATGAAACCTCATGGGAGGAAATGTATGGTTAAATAGAGCATTCCTGGCCCTGAAGGATTTGGTGCTCCTATTAGCAAAATTGCCTTAAAATGTGAGGTGAGAGCTACTTCAGACCTACCCCCACAATTACAGACAAGTGTAATTCACTTACAGAAATTCTGGAACATTCCTGCTGCTTTAAGATTTGATCAGTAAAGAGGAAGTGAGGTAGCATTACCTGGAGCTCAGATTTAAGCTGACCTGTTTCTTCCCAGGAGAAGAGCTTAAAAAAAAAACAAAGGGGCCAGGCGCAGTGGCTCACGCCTGTAATTCAAGCACTTTGGGAGGCCGAGGCGGGTGGATCACGAGGTCAGGAGATCGAGACCATCCTGGCTAACAAGGTGAAATCCCGTCTCTACTAAAAATACAAAAAATTAGCTGGGCGAGGTGGCGGGTGCCTGTAGTCCCAGCTACTCAGGAGGCTGAGGCAGGAGAATGGCATAAACCCAGGAGGCAGAGCTTGCAGTGAGCTGAGATCGCACCACTGCACTCCAGCCTGGGCAACAAGTGAGACTCTGTCTCAAAAAAAAGAAAGAAAATAAAAGGAGGGGGGAAATAATCATGCTGGGGATAAGATACATCATGCTGAATCTCAGATGTGTGCTTTCCAGGGAACTAGAATTATCACCACAATCACCCACAGAGGTGTAGGGGGCAGGGCTGGTGTTCCTCAGCCAGCGGCATAGGGAACAGGCGTTATAGCAGGGAACGCCTTGGGTTACAGCAGAAGTGACTGCAAACCCTGTGTTATTACCACAACTCTTTCCTGAAAATTGACAGTCCCACCCAACAGTAGCTTATATCTGGGGCTGAACTTTGAAGAGCTTATTCATGCTTAAAGAGGTTTAATTTGTTCCACTATTCTCATGTATGCATGACTATCTAGAGGCTCAGGAAACAAACATGATTTTTTTTTTCTCTCTGTATTTCTTTCCACAACTTTACAGATAGGTCTGATTGTCTTAGCCCATTTTGTGTTGCTATAAGAATACCTGAGACTGGGTAATTTCCAAAAAAGAGTGTAATTTCCAATTTCATGTGCTTCCCAGCTTCAAATATTTCAGTGGGTTCCCAGTTTCTGTGGGATAAAACCCACATTTCTTATGGCTTGTAAGAGTCTTCATAATCCAGCCCTTACCTACCCCTCCAGCCTAATCTCCTATCACAGGTTTGGACTCTGTGCTACCCCTGTAGTCCAGTCAAATAAAAGTACTTGGAATTCCATGAATAACTGCGAAATTATTTTAATTTAGCTCAGGTTTGCAGGCTGAGAAGTTCAAGGATTCGGCTCTGCCTTCTGAAGAGGACTTTTGAGCTGTCACAAAGGGTAGAGAAAGGCAAAGCGGAAGTGGGCCCATGCGAAGGGAGGGAAACCCAAGGGGCATCGTGCTTTATAACAGTCTCCTTTCAGGGGAGTTAATCCATTCCCACAAGAATGAATCTGGGCTCTCAAGAGCAGGAACTCGCTAACTCCAGAACAGCATCTGTGTGGGATCTGCCCCTATAACGCAAACACCTCCTACTAGCTCCCACCTCCTAATACCCCCACACTGAGGATCCAATTTCTACATGAGCCTTGGTGGGAACCTTCAAACCATCTCCAAACCATAGCACGGATACAGTAGCTACCCTGGTTTATGTTTATAGAATACTTTCTTCCGTATGTTGGAACAGTAGTTCTCAACCAGTGATAACATTAGCTCCCCAGCCAGGGAATATTTGGCAAAGTTGGGGGACATTTTTGGTTATTACAACTTGGGCTGGAGGATGCTACAGGCATCTACATGCATCTAGTGGGTGCAGGGCAGGGATGCTGCTAAATAGTGCACAGGGCAGCCTCAAATGAAAACAGTGCCAAGAATGAGGTTGAGAAACCCTGTTCTAGATGATGATGATCACTGTAGAGTTCACACCAAACCTGCAAGTGAGGCACTGTTATTATTCCTATGGTATAGATTAGGACACAGAGTCTAGGAGATCAATAATTACAACACCTATCATTTACTGAGTATCTATGATGTGTTTGGCCCTCTACTAGGCAGCTTTACTGTATAATATCTGTTCACCAACATCTTAAGGTAAGTAGTATTAATCCCATTGTACAGATGAAAGAAAATGGAACATCAGTTGCCCAGGATCACATAGCTATTAATTGGTAGAGCTAAGATACAAACTCCCATCTGGCTCCAAGTCACGTGCCTTGTCTCCTGTATTCTACTGCATCAAGATCACAGCTGCCACACGGCAGAACCGGGATGCAAATGTGGAAGACAAAATTACAACTTCTAGACTTTTCTTACGATAACACTGCATTGCTGAACAAAGAAAGACAAAACCTTCCAAAAGTGCCATGATGTATACATATTTTGGGACTAGATTGGAAACCTCAGGACATGCTGGCTACACAGGTAGATTAAAAATGGTCCTTCCAGCGAAGAGACACTGGACAGAAGTGCCCAAGCAGGAGGCTTTCTATGGTCAACAGTCTCCTTCTGTAGACAGCTGGATGCCTAGAAACAGAGGTTGGTAAATATGTTAAGCAGTTTCCTCACTTTTCTGCTTCTGACCTGAATCATGCTTAAGTAAAGTGAAGTCATCAACAGCAGGACAGTCCTTTTGACACTGAAATGGGGATACCTACAAAAGAGTCAGCTCTCAGATCAGGAAAGCCCCCACCTACTCTCAAACCAAGACAACTCCCGTAGACCAGGATGGCCCCCCTCAGACCAGGAGAGTCCCCTCAGGACAGCTCCTTAGAACTCTCACCTGGGCTTACATTGAGAACATTCTATTGTAGGTGGCAAAGCTTTCTGGTCTGGGGGGAATGTGTATATGGCTCATTGCAATTACACATACTTGGAGCTTAAATAAAATGTCCCCTTGTAAAATATGAAAAGTGGGAAAGTTCTGCTATGAATAAAATACTTAAAGATTTAATAAACTACACACTACACACACCTGAGAGTCAGAGAGAGAGGGGGGAAAGGTGGGGAGAAAGAGAGACAGAGAGTTTGCTACTGAAGCCTAATTCACTCTTACTAGCAGCTTCACCAAGGTTATTACATGACATGAACATGAATTTACTCCCAGCCTATTAACCCACAGGACATCTGCTGAATGCCTTGCTTATAAATATCTCATCCACACTCTCTCATACAACACAATATTATCATTATTTCTCATTTCAGTAAAGAACTTGTTCCGATGGGCATTTATTTAAAAAATACTCATTTATTTATCTAGCTGGCCAATATCCCATATGTATCGAGGACCTATATCTATTATTTGATAGTCATTCTGTATTAACTACATCAAATCTGAGTAGCCGGCTCTTAGATTTTGATTTTCCCAGATGTATTGTCACTTTTATGTAGACTTCTAGGGAACCTTGAAAACCTCAGAAAAAATAGAATAATCACCTTGAGCTCCTACTTATTCGCTAGCCCACCCACTTAACCAGCTATCTGATCCCATTCAGACTCCTTCTAAAATTATCAATGCAGTCTTGTTTCCCGAGACTCCAATCTTGCCTCACTCCCCCTTTCCATATAGTGGATGGTTCAAGATGGAACTGACACATCCAATTTCATGTCCTTCTCAGTTTCAAATATTTCAGTGGGTTCCCAGTTTCTGTGGGATAAAACCCACATTCCTTATCATGGCTTCTAAGAGTCTTCATAATCCAGCCCTCACCTACCTCTCCAGGCTTATCTCCTATTACTAGTTTGGAATCTGTGCCACTTCTTTAGTCTAGTCAAATAAAAGTACTTGGAATTCCATGAATAATTAAAATATTTCATGCTTAATGCCATTGCACACCCTGGAATGCTTCTCTACCTCTAACACATAGAGACTAGAAAAAATCCTATTCATCCTATCAGACAGGCAAAGTCTGAAATCCCCAGGGAAGACGTTTCCTGGTCATTGTGGAGGTCAACCCCTCCATGCACCTGTCACTCAAGATGCCCCACTAAGCCTGTCATGAGAATCCTGTGCCCTTGCCAAGGTGTAGTTTAAGGGTGGGTAGGTGATTTAATTCTGGTATTGGGGATCAGAAAAGAACACTCCAAAATATGGCCCTTTGACATGCTAAACTGAAGCAATAGCCTCGAGGCTTCTCTGACCTCCCCCTATTCCTTCATCTCTCAATCACCTCTCTCTCCCAAAGCACAGGAAAAGGCTGTTCGTTGAAGTTTCCTTATCTACCTAGAAAGCAGACTCATCATAAGAGAACAAACGGCCTTCAATCCCCTCCCTGAAGCTTCATTAACCAGAAGATCAAAACTCATATCATGAGGAAGAGCCTGGCAATTAAACATCACACCTAGAGCCCAGACAAACTTTGTCTCCAATCCCGTTCAATTCCCAAAGAGAATATCATTTACTAACCATTGTCTGAGCACTGGGCGTATTCATTCCCCCTAAAAGTTATTTACTACTCCTCAAATTGACAGACATATTGCCTCAACCTCTCTTTTCCCAATGAAGAAGGTTGTACAAGCATCTGGACCTCATTGGGTCACTGGGTAATCATCCTCCTTCAGTTTTCTAGGCTAATGCACATTAAATAAATTTGTGTGCCTTTTCTCCTATCCATCTTCCTAACGTTAGTTCCTTTCCAGAGGGCAGAGGGTGAACCTTTAGAAGGTGAAGGAGAAGTTTTCCCTTGGCCCCAATACTGGCCCATACTGAAGAGTACATAGGAAGTTCTCTTTTCCTTCCTTCTCCCAAAGATGACAGATAAAAGAGATGCCCCCTCGTCTCTCTGATGCCGTCATGTGGGCAATTGCTGCAGTCATCGTGACACTGAAGCAGAGCTACTGTTGGACTGGAAATGACAGTGACCATGATAGATCAGAGACATGAAAGAACCGAATACCTTGATGAGATTTTTGAGCCACTGTAGTGACTGCACCTGGAAGTCTGCCCTTCCTCTGACCTCCCAGTTTGATGAAATTTCTTTTCTCACTTAAGTTTAGATCAGTCTGAGTTAGAGATTTCTGTCACATGAAGCTAAAGCATCCTCACTTTGTCACCTGCTCTGACATTCCCACTGTTACTGTCGCTGGGCTTGGCGTCCCTCCTTGCTCTTCTCCCACTTTTTCCTCTTCTGGCATTTATTTTGCAATCCTGTTGACTTATCTGACTCCACTCTTAGACTATGAGCTCCTTAAAAGCAGGGATGATAGTATCCACGTTTCTCTCCTAATTCCTGGTAAGTATCAGATGTTTGCAACATTTTCGCAAAATTGACTTTGTTGAATAGTTCTGAATTAAGGGGTGAGAAGTAGGAGGACATTTATGTTGTGACTGTCATGATACTTATTTTCGAGAATATAAGGAGCCCCGTTTGTGCCGTGTGAAAAATGCCTTCTTGACATAAATGTAGTCAGATTCGACTAATATTTACAGAGCTGTCATTCTATGCCAAGAACTTCCACGCATTTTCCATGATTTGATTGCCATGGAATTATCTATAATGTCAGTATTCCATTCCCTTTTACAGACTCAGAAAACTAAAGCAAGAGGAGGTTAAAAGTAACCAATAAAGGATGAATATCCGGGAAGTAAAAGCCGGCCATAAAATTAGGGCTTCTGACTTTAGGTTAGGCATATTTTCTATGACATCATGCAGCCAATAGCTGTCAACTTTGTATGCTTACTCTGCAGTGAGAACTCTGTTAAGCATTCTCTGTGTGTTACATCACATAGTACCATAGTACTCACAACAACATGAGGTAAGGACGATCACCACTTTCATTTTTCACATAAGAAATGTAAGGAATGTACTAGCTGGGATTTTAACCCTAGCAAGTTTTACTTCATTCCTGAACTCTTAACCCTACAGAGGGCAGAAGGCAGCCTGAGACCAAGTATAGCCATAATAAGATAAATGAACATTCAAGCTGGAGATTTCAAAAAGTCTTCGTAAAGCCTCCTAGTGCCAGGAAGACGACTCCCCTACAACAACCTCTCTTACATCCAAGAATATTGTTTGTCTCTGGTCTGGCCTTGCCTGCTCCAGCAGTTTCACTGCTCCCTCCCCACGAGACCCTTCCTCTGTAACAGCGACACAGCCCTGAAACCTGTGGCAGCAACGGAGAGAAAAACTCCAAAATGAGGAGCTCCATCATTAAACAAGGTGCTGGGTAAAACCAGCACGGCACAGCCTGAAAATGGAAAATCACAGAGAGGGAGGCAGAGTGGATAAATGTACTGGGGAAATAAATGGTTCTGAAATAAAACCCTGGCCAGGCACAGGCAGCTCACACCTATTATCCCTGCACTTTGGGAGGCCGAGGCGGGCGGATCATGAGGTCAGGAGATCGAGACCATCCTAGTTAACACGGTGAAACCCCGTCTTTACTAAAAATATAAAAAATTAGCTGGGCGTGGTGGCGGGTGTCTGTAGTCCCAGCTACTCTGGAGGCTGAGGCAGGAGAATCTCTTGAACCTCGGAGGTGGAGCTTGCAGTGAGCTGAGATGGTGCCACTACACTCCAGCCTGGGCAACAGAGCAAGGCTCTGTCTCAAAAAACAAAACAAAACAAAACAAACCAAAACAAAACCCTAAGTTATATGTATCAGTTCAACATGTACAATATTAAAAATGCCCACACTTTAACATTTTCAGGACACATGTGCCAGTTGGTGAAGAGGAAATCTAAATCCCTGTTTCCTGGCTCTCAGCCACGTCTTCTTTAACGAACCACCTTAACCCTATGTAGCTTTCCTTCCCAGGATGTTCTAAAGACATCACATATACAGTAAAACGTACAAATCTTAAGAATGCAGCTGGATAATTTCAAAATATGTAAACCTTCATACATAAACGGCACAAATCATGATCTAGAACCTTTCCAACCATTAGAAAATATTTAAAGCTTGCAGTCTTATTTTACATAAGCTTTAATTGGATTAATGTCTCATTCTTGACAAGATACTAGGTTCTGGGAGGGCAGGGCTACATTCATGTTGTCCAACATTGTGCCCCCAAACCCTGCCTGGCATGGTGCCAAGCACATAAGATTCGTTCGCATACGTTTGTTGAACCAACACATGAACTGGCAGCAAGATGTAGCCTACTCAGCTGGTAACTTGTCAAGTCTCAGTTCATTTGTCTTTAAATTTGAGATAACATCTTCCATTCCTCCTTTCCAGGTTTGAGAAAATCAAATGAAAATATTGACACAGAAGTGTATGTTATAAGCTGCAAAGCTCTATATAAATAAGTACACATTTAGCAAATGTAAATATTTTGACCTATTTCTTCATGCCACTAAACTTAAAAGTTGAAATGTGATGATCTATGAATTTCCAGGAGTTTAAACTACAACATCTCATTTTCTAAGTTAACCTTTTCTGGTCAGTTGCTCAGGTTTTATCACTGTCTATAAGCCCTATGAGCGTATCCCTGATTTCAAAGATGGTCTTTAATGATCCCAGCTTCCGGGTACTCATACTCTTGGGTAATCTCTTCCCTTTGAGTATGGGCTAAAACTAGTGACTTGCATCTAATGAATAGAATATGGCAAAAGTGATGGGATATCGCTCCCGTGACTAAACTGAGGACCTCGTTTGACACCTTATGAGGAACTCAATTCTGTCAACAATCAAGTGAGCATGCAGGTAGACCTTGCCCTCATCTGAATTTGGGATGACTGTAGCCCTGGTCAACATCGTGATTATACCCTGAGGCCTCTGGCAGAGCTAAGCCATGACAAGACTCCTGATCTAAAGAAGCTGTGAGCTCATCATTAGGTACTGTTTTAAGCCACTAAGTGTTGAGATAATGTGTTATCCCACAATAACTAAATTTAAACTCCTTGAATTTTCATTACTTGAGACTGCAGTAATAATGACCGGCATTTTCCAAGTTAGCCTTTTGGTCCAGGTGTTTGGGTTTTTTATCATGAATCTGGTTTTCTTTTTTTTTTTTGAGATGGAGTCTGGCTCTGTCGCCCAGGCTGGAGTGCAGTGGCTGGATCTCAGCTCACTGCAAGCTACGCCTCCTGGGTTTACGCCATTCTCCTGCCTCAGCCTCCCGAGTAGCTGGGACTATAGGCGCCCACCGCCTCGCCCAGCTAGTTTTTTGTATTTTTTAGTAGAGACGGGGTTTCACCGTGTTAGCCAGGATGGTCTCGATCGCCTGACCTCGTGATCCGCCCGTCTTGGCCTCCCAAAGTGCTGGGATTACAGGCTTGAGCCACCGCGCCCGGCCATGAATCTGTATCTTTAATGAGAGCAGGTTAACAGATGCTTTAACCAACACTAAATAAAGCTAGGGTCTTTTAAAATTCCTACACACAGCAGGAACTCAATACATTTATGTGGAATGAACAAAGAATAATCAAGTGAAGTAAGATGATCTCTAGTGAGGATGAATGACATGCCACGGAAAAGCAGATGAGTGATGGAGACTTGGGGGAAGGATGGTGGTTCCTAGAGAGAACGAGGATACTAAGAGTGTATGTGCTGCAAGCATGAGGACCCCAAACCTGCTGATTTCTGACATAAGCCAGAAAGTTTAAGGTGGTGCTGTCCTTCCCTACATTGCCTTCTAATGTTCTGGGGAATCCATCTTTTTTATTTTTTCATGGCCTGATAACTTAAACAATCCAAACATCCAAAATAAGGGAATAATAAAACAAAGAGAAACATCCACACTGTGGTATCTTCTCCAGCCATTTAAAAGTGGAAATATACATGATTCAGAAAGATATTATCTTCATTCAGATTGGATAAAGCAGGTTGCAAAGCAGTGTATATGGTATGATTCTATTTTGGTAAAATTATACGTATATGTACATACTAAAAATGTCTGAAAGGAGATATACTGACATTGTTTATCTTTTGGTGGTAGGAGTATTAGTTATTTTTACTCTTATGCTTTATAGTATTTTATAATTTTTAAAACAAGCATGTATTACTTTTATACTTAGAAACAGTAAAAATTATATAAATTTATTGCAAAATACATAAAACAAGGAAGATGCCCTAAAGATAATACTTCTCTATTAACGTTGTTATTGGAAAAGACATCACATTGTGTAGAGTGAAAATCCTCACAGCTCTTCGTATTTGATCATCACAGAGCTGGAAGAGTCTCATGCACTTGGCAGTGAAGCAGGCATACTGAGGGCTTTTATGCTGGGGCCATCTGAGCCTCTTAACCTTAGGCCTTTCCAAGTCCAATGGTTAATCAAGACTGATTCTGTGACACTGCTGTTTTGAAGGTTTTCTGAGGACATCCAATTAGCCCATACTCATTGCCTCTATAACAGGTTCTTATTTCTTGGAGTTTTTAAGTGCTTAGGAAGCTCTAACCCACTGATTCTTAGAATTTTTTACTGCAGCAAAAGGAAATGAGAAGCATGTTCAAGTTCCCTTTCTCTCTGCGAGGGATTATTTTTGTAGGCTTGAGGTAGGGCCTAGGAATCCATCACATACGCTCAAGAAATTTTGATGCCTATCATCTAAGGACTACACATGGAGAAATACTGCAAAGTTATTATTCTTGCTGGCTTGGTTACATTCCAAGAAAAATAATATTTTATCTGCACTGATGTTCCCTCCCTCAGTTCTTCCCTTTTTTCTTTTCTCATCTCGTCTCATCTCATCTCGTCTTGACACGGCCTTGCTCTGTCACCCAGGCTGGAGTGCAGTGGGACAATCATTGCTCACTACAGCCTCGACCTCTTGAACTCAAGCTTTCCTCCCACCTCAGCCTCCTGAGTAGCTGGAACCACAGGCATGTACCACTGCACCTGGCTAATTTTTGTATTTTTTTGTGGAAACAAGGTTTTGCCATGTTACCTAGGCTGGTCTAGAACTCCTGGGCTCAAGCATTCCTCCTGCCTTGGCCTTCCAAAGTGCTGTGATTACAAGTGTGAGCTGCTATGCCGGGCTCCATCTTATTGTCACCAACTGTACAGATCAGAGGAGAGAAACATGATTCCTCAGTAAAGGTCTGGATCTCACTTTGAAAAAGTTCTGGGCATTTAGAAGTCTATCTTGAATGTCCTTTGATTAGTCTACCTATTCCATTCCTTCGGTCGTTTGTATGTTTATTCATCCATAGAATATATTTTAAGCATCTATGTGCCAGGCATTGTTCACATCAAAGTCCTATCTGACACTGAAATCTCCCTGACTGGCTGAAGTATGTCTTCGTCACTTTCCATATATCAAGGACTCTTTCCAACACATTGGCAAAAACATCAAACTGCCAAGACCACTGAGAACAGTGCCCGGCATAAAAGAGGCATTCAAAAAGTGTTCAGTGAGAAACAGAGTGCTCTGGTGCATGAGAGATAAGTTAGAGCTATTTGAGAACAGCATTTCTTACATTCATTTGCACCCCACTCAATCTCTCTGCCCTTATTCACACCTTCCTCGCCTCCCATTAGTATTATTTTTTAAGTTTTGTTTTTTAATTGACATATAATAATTGACATACAATTATATTAATAATTTATGTGGTACAACGTGATGTTTTGGTACATGTATACATTGTATCATGATCAAATCCAGGTAATTAGCATATCCATCATCTCAAACACTTGCCATTTCTTTGTGGTGAGAGCATTCAAAATCCTCCCTCCTAGCTGTTTTGAGATACACAGTATATTAATGAAAACTACAGTCACCCTATTATGCAATAGAACACCAGAGCTTACTCCTTCTTTGTGACTGTAGCTTTGTACCTGTTGACCATCCTCTCTCCTACCCTTCTCCCCCAATGCTTATTAAAATGAAAATAGATCCACAGCCTTCCAGAAGTCCCTCTCTCCTTCATTCCATCGTCTTCAGAGCAATTTCCCAAACAAGTATCTTATTTCAGTATTCTCCCCTATTTAGAAAGTCTCCAGTGGCTCTACATGCTTTCCAGTAATTATTCTTCATCTATGGAATATTCCAATCCACCATGAAACTGGGTTTCTCCATGATGGAAACACAGAGCACCCTTTCTCCATAGGATGATGTACATTTACCCATGTACATTACATAAACCGGTGTTATTGGATGTAAATGCAATCTGCTGTTGTACTTAAGAATTGGAACAAGTTGTGGAATATTCAGATTACAGTAAGATTGGCAATAGTTCATCATTATAAAATGATTACCCCTGCCTGTCATAAAAACTGTGTGTCCCATCTAGATGGCTGAGATCCACTTATGTGTGTATGTATTTGTATTGTACTAACTAACTGACAACTTATAGCCAAAAGGGTACATGCAGATGCTTTTATTACCACATCCTCCAAGTCACTCTGAGGCAGACATTACTAATAGATTACAGAACTCTTCCATTTCCTAGTTTCCTGTCTTATGCCTCTCCCCTTTCCAATACATCTGCCCTTAAACTATACTCATTACTTATCAGCCTTATTCTTCCCTACCATGAACTCTATAATCAGTAGCATTTCTTGGTACTTAATTGTCCAGGCACTAAACCACAGAATGTGTCATCTGACTGTGCTACTTACTGACCTAGAGTGGGTTATCTGAATATCAGTGTCTCCATTTTCTCATCTGTAAAACGGAAGTAAAATTTAAGTCAGAGGGAAATTATAAAGATTAAATGAGAAAAGCAATTGAGGAGAGAGAAGTACAAAGAAGAATGGGAAAAGCGTATCTGAAAACTGTGGTCCTACACAAGGACTGAACACATTTTCACTGAGAAAAGAATGCTAAGAATGTTGAAAGCTAGTCAGAGAAATTCACCCTGTGAGATCATCTGTACATAGGAGCTTATGGAGGTTTCTGCAACAGATTTCATTCAGTGACCAGAGTTTATTTCTCTGAAAGATTAATAGACTCATCAAGATACAATTTTAATTCTCTCAATTAAAAATAATTTATTCATTTATCCATTGATCCACTGATGAATATTTAGGTTGATTCCCTATCTTGGCTATTGTGAACACTACTGCAATACATATAGAAGTGCAGATATATCCTTGACATATTGATTTTATTTTCTTTGGATATATACCCCTAGTGAGATTGCTTAATCATATGATAATTCTACTTTTAAATGTCTTAGGAATCTCCAAACTATTTTCCATTATAGCTGCACTTATATTCTCATCAACAGTGGGCAAGCGTTCCCCATTTCTCCACATCCTTGCCAACATTTATCTTTTATCTTTTTGGTAACAGCCATAGTAACAGGTATGAGGTGATATCTCATTGTGGTTTTAATTTGCATTTCTATTATTAGTGATTTTGAGCATTTTAAAAAATATGCCTCTTGGCCATTTTTATGTCTTCTTTAGAAAAATGTCTACTCAGTTTCTTTTCTGTTTTTGAATTTTTCGTTGTTTTTTATTTTACTGTTTATTGAGTTTTTTGTATATTTTGGAAATTAACCTCTTATGAGATGTACAGTTTGCAAATATTTTCTTTTAATTCTATAGGTTGTCTTTTTACTCTGTTGATTGTTTCTTTTGCTGTGCAGAAGTTTTTTAGTTGATATAATCATTTTGTTTATTTTTGCTTTTGTTGCCTATGCTTTTGAGGTTATGTCCAAAACATCCTCGCCTAGACCAATGTCATGGAAATTCTCCTTATGGTCTCTTCCAGTTGTTTCATAGTTTCAAGTCCTACATTTAAGTCTTTACTTCATTTTGAGTTGATTTTTGTTTATGGTGTCAGATAAGAGTCCAATTCCATTCTTCTGCATGCGGATATCTGGTTTCCCAAATGCCATTTATTGAAGAGCTTTTCTCCCCCATTGCGTGTCGATAACTTTGTTGTAAATTAGTTGACTGTAGATGCATGAGTTTATTTCTGGGTTTTGTATTCTGTTCAATTGGTCTACATGTCTGTTTTTATAACAGTACCGTGATGTTTTGGTTGTTACAGCTTTGTAGTATACTCTGAAATCAGGCAGTGTGATACCTACAGCTTTGTTCTCTTTGCTCAAGATTGCTTTGGCTATCCACGGTCTTTTGTGGTTTCATATGATTTTTAGGATTATTTTTCCTAGTTCTGTGAATAATGTCATTGGTATTTTAATATAGATTATGTTTAATCTGTGGATCATTTTGGGTAGTATAGCCATTTTAACATTATTCTGGCAACTCATGAACATGGGAAGTCTTTCCATTTATTTTTGCTTTCTTCAATTTCTTTTATCAATGTTTTATAGTTTTAAGTGTAGACATCCTTCACTTCCCTTGTTAAACTTGTTCCTAAATGTCCATCAATAGATGAATATCACATATATATACACACACATACACACATATATGTATATATATAAATGTGTATATATTATATGAGACAGGAAATCCTGTCATTTGTGACAACATGGATGAACCTGAAAGACATTATGTTAAGTAACTCAAGCACAGTAAGGCAAATACCATATAGTCTCATTCCCATGTGAATGCTAAAATGTTGATCTCATAGAAGTAGAGAGTAGAATGGTGGTTGCCAGTGGCTGGGGTGGTTGCAGGAAATTGGGAGTTATTAAGGAGATGTTGGCCAAAAGATAGAACATTTCAACTGGATAGGAAAAATAAGCTCAAGAGAACTATTGTCCAACATGGCAACTACAGTTAATACCAATATACTGTATTCCTAAAAATGCTAAAAGAGTGGATGTAAAATATTCTTAACACAAAAATAGTCACTATGTGACATAATGCATATGTCCATTAGCTAGATTTAATCATTCCATAATACATAGATACTTTAAAATATCATGTCATACACAGTAAAAACTATAATTTTATGTCAATTTTAAAAGAAAGAAAACAAAGGAAAAAATTCTAAAAGAAAAATAGTTTATAAACAGAAGGCAGATAATCCTGTTATGTATTTGATTAGTAGAATACTATTCCTGAGATAGCAATAACCTCTGAATATAGACACCAAATCAAGCTTCCGAGTCTATAAAGATGATGACATTCTAGACTGTTGACACAGATAAAGTCTTGCTATGAAGATGGTTTTGTATAGAAAACAATTGACCTTTCCTGGATGACAGCTGTCCACAGCAAGCAACATCTGGGAATTTGAGTGTCATTTTCTTCCAGTGGCAAGGCTGCCTCATGTACCTTTTTCTCTATGTGTTGCATCTCCCAAATTAGAGCAGGGACCCCATAAGGCATGGGGAAGGTTAGACGTCTGTGCCTCTTCAGGTTCTAACATAATAAGCTTCAATAAATGCTTACTATTAAAAATAATTTAATGAAGGCCCTTTACTGCCAGACCAGTCTCTGACCTCTTATCATAGAATTTGGCCCTTATCATATATGAGTAGTGCAAAAACCTCTCATAAAAGCTCAACGCATATTCTATTACTGATAACCCATCTTTAGAAAGACCAATTCAAAATAGAATCTAATGTTACACAGTAATTATTGTTGTGATAAAATCTAATGCAATGACCATTGCTGTTATGTAATTGACTCAAGTATCTGTTTAGTAACTTTAGTCCAAAAGATGTGTTTATAAATTCAGTCATGCATCCAATACCAGAAACCAAGGAATCAGTATTGGATATAATTAGATATAATCAGTATTGGATATAATCAAGTACTGGATATAATTACCCAATAGATATTGTAAAATGCTGTTTTCCGAAAGCAAATTCATTGATTTCATTAAAAATTTATTAATTTTTATTAATCTATTATGCCATGCAAGTGTAAATAAAGAGAAAAGAAACAGAGTACGACCAGGCTAAACTAATATAACTGTTCTAGCTCTTATAACACTGATTTTCTGAACATACCCTGAGGATCTTCACAAATACAATGCCACCTGATCATGGTTGTTGTTTTTAATGAGAGTCCCAACAATTTCAGTTCAAATATTTGTAATCATTTTTATCACCCAGAAGAAATTGCCAACTTAGTGAGAGTGTGTGATGGGCCTTATCTGGAAGAGGTATAGCTCCTACTGCTTGATTTGAAAAGACCTGTTCAAAACAGAAACAGAGGTTGCAAAACAAAAAGATGGCTCTACACTTTTTGTCACTGTGGTCCAAAGCTGCTTTATTTAAAAATGTGTCCCCAGCAAGCAAAAGGGGAGTGATGGGGAGTTCTTGGCAGCTAGCAGGACAGCAGAGGTACCAAAAAGCCATCAGCCCCCAAAAGTCCCCACATGGAAAAGTGGCCGCAGGACAGAGGACAGAGAGGACAAGGGGTCCCAGAACTAGGCAATATGAGAAGGAAAGCAGAACTCAAACTAGAAATGCAATATTAATGAAGCCACTTCTAAGAGACTCACTGTGCAAAGGAGAAAGTACCACTAAGTCCCATTGTGATTACAACTGTATATTAATTGGGTTTTGCCCATATCTATGTTCATGCTTCAGTTGACAGATACCAAGTTGTCAAAGTCTGAACAGAAACTAACTGCATTGATCTTATGTCTTGTTATAACCCGACACTTCTTAAATTCGTGCTTTCTGAACTAAATATAAACAAAGGTGGTGACATAGGCCAACAGTGAAAAATGATACCTCAAGGACATTACAAATTAACTTTGCTATATAGATACATTCAATAACTCATAACCATTGGGAGCAGGCATGATGAAAAGTGATGTGATAAATTTGTATATTAAAAATAACTTAGAGGAACTCTGAACTGGTCAAGGTGACATTAGCTATATGGAAAATAATCATAGAAAACACCTTTTCATGATATAAGGGACCAAACGTACAAGATGAATTAAGGGGTAGCTCAAGGCATTTTCCTGAATAATTCAGGCAAAAGTC
Organism: Rhinopithecus roxellana; assembly: GCF_007565055.1. Taxonomy (NCBI): domain Eukaryota; kingdom Metazoa; phylum Chordata; class Mammalia; order Primates; family Cercopithecidae; genus Rhinopithecus; species Rhinopithecus roxellana. The sequence goes on from NC_044568.1 coordinate 54,729,556, forward strand.
CCAGTTGGCATAAATTCAGGTCAAAACAAGCTGGAGTTGAATTAACCACCTTTCCCTTGCTCTAACCTCCACTGGTTTTGAGTTATTAGCAGTCAGGGCTAGTTTTATTTTTAGTTACATCAAACAGTTATGAGGGCCACCAAGAAAACTGTCTTGGTCTCTGTGGAAATAAATCTACTAAAATTCTACCTTGGATTATTTTTGCATAGGGTTAACAAAGTAGTATATGAAAATGCAAATGCTATTTTGAGCACTTTTAATATCTTGTTACTAACTCTGCTGCCTAATGATGACTTTGTCCTATTTCTGCCCTATCAGGTGGTGGAAAGAAGAAGGGACAGTCTTGCAGCAGGGTTACTAAACCACAGGTATCTAGAAGCTGGCAGTGAGGTGGGGTACAAAGCAGGGGTACAATAAGCTGAAAAGTTGGATGAGAAAAGTGACAATTCTCCGTGGAAGATGAAGAAACAGAACCCTCTGAATATACTTATTACGTGACTTCTAACCAGAATTATTCTTCAAGGAAAAGCAGCAAAGTCTAAAAGATTTCTGATTTATTAAGTGATTTATCCACTTATCCATTAATTCTTCCATTCAGTAACTGAGAACAGTCAATCACTATAATCAGCATGAAGGACGCAAAGATGAATGAGATCAGGTTGGTAGCTTGCTGCTTTGAACAACATGTAGTCTCATAGAGAAATAGACCTGTACTGTCAAATACCATTTGATAAGACCTTCAAATACCATGCAGACAAAGGTCTGTATGACATGCTGCATGAGTGCACAAAAGACAGGATGGATTAGCAAAGGCAAAGTGGAGGGAGGCTTCTCATGGGAGACAAATTGAACTCCAGATCTTGAGAAATGTATAGGTGTTCTTTGGGTGGAGATGAGAAAAAACATTCTAGGCAGTAGGCAGAGAGAACAGTCGTTGAAACAGTCGGAAAGAAAAAAAGTGCACGTACATAGACAGTGGAGAGTCACTACAGCGAGTGCCTTGGAGCCCAATGAGAAAGGCCCTGAACACAGGACCAAGAGGTCTAGTTTTCTTCTGCAGTAAAGAGGAACCTGATTTCATTCACACTGTGTAGAAGTAATTCGATAAGAGGGAATGTATTAGTCTGTTCTCACACTGCTAATAAAGACATACATGAGACTGCATAATTTATAAAGAAAAAGGGGTTTAATGGACTCATAGTTCCACATGGGTGGGGAGGCCTCACAATCATGGCAGAAGGCAAAGGAGGAGCAAAGGCAGGTCTTACATGGTCACAGGCAAGAGAGCATGTGCAGGAGAACTTCCCTTATAAAACCATCAGATCTCGTGAGACTTCTTCACTACCCTGAGAACAGCATGGGAAAAACCTGCCCCCATGATTCAATTACGTCCCACTGGGTGCCTCCCATGACACATGGGGATTATTACAATTCAGGGTGAGATGTGGGTGGGGATACAGAGCCAAACCATATCAGGGACTGAAGCATGAATTGTTTGAATAGAGACCCCAGTTAGGGAGTCATTGCAAATATTAATGATTAAAATAGAATTGAATGTGGTTAGTTCCTGTGATGGAATATTGCCCAGTAGCAATAAGGAGAACGAGCAAACTATATGCAACAACGACATCAATCTAACCATGATGACTGAAAGAAGGTGACACAAAACAGTACACACAGCATGGGTCCATCAGTAGAAAGTCCCAAAACAGGCCAATCTAATCTGTACAGTTAAGTATCAGGAGAGTGGTTCCGTCTGGGGAGAAGCGAGTGATTAAAAGGGGTTATAAAAGGAAGAGTCCTGTTCTGTTTCTTAATCTGGGTGCTGGCTATTGAGGTGGGATCACTTGGTTAAAATTCATCCAGCTGGATGAAGTACAGCCCACAAAGAGAAATTGTTTTAATGGTTACATAAAATAGAACATTATCATTTACATGCTAACTGTATGATAGACACTGTCATAAATCCTTACATATGATCAGAAAGGAAATTATTATCCCCATTTCAGAGGTGAGAAAACTGAGACACCAAGAGGTAAACCATGTATCCAAGCCCAAGAAGCTAATAAATGGTCCAGCTAGACTGTCCCCATTCTCAGTTTCTACCGTTGGGGTGAATGTGCCCTTAGATGTCCCTGGCATTATTAATATTACAACTTATATCATGCTGAATCCTATATGTTTACTCCATTAAAACAGCCTCAAATAAGAGAAGGATAAAATGCAGCAGAGATCTTTTAGAGCAGTGGTTCTCAATGCAGGCTGCACAATAGAATCACCTTAAGAGTGTTGAAAAAATATCAATATCTGGGTTCCACATTAAAGTGGAGCCCAGGCATCTGCATTTTTATAAAGCACCCAAGATCATTCTGATGTACATCCACAGTTACCAGACACTGCCCTAAACAGAAGCCTAGAAAGAAGCTGACGGCAGATACCAAAAATACATGCGATTAATATAACTGGGTCATGAAGCTGGGGTTACAATTTCTAGCTGTAGGGGTCAAAAGGGTCCCAGGTTGGGTTATGTACTGTTCATTTCTTGACAACCAAGTTCGTGCACATTCATATGCAGACAGCGAATTCTTCCTGGTCTTTGCCTCCAGCGGGAATTTGTCTTTTTTGGTTCTTGCAGGCCAGGAGCAAGCAATAGCCCGTGATGCTTTCCACTCCTGTTTCACTAAAGACTCACTTGATAAATGTAGGAGTTTCACATTTTTCTATTTCAAAAGGGCAAGGCATGGTGGTGTTCCAACCCCTTAAGGGAGCTGTAGTGAGCAGGCAGTTAATGGGAGCCCAGGTAACTTGATTTTTCTCCTGCAATACAAGTGACATCTCCATTATGCAAATCCAGGCGAATGTTCAAAAGGATGCAAATACCATTGTCTTTTCAGTCTAATATCCTTTAATGTTTTCAACTGCTGGTTTCATCAACAGCATTAATTTTCATTCAGACCCTGCATTTCAAGTGATTGCACGGCAGCAGCTCGTTTTACAGAGAAATAAAGACGTGTCCACTTGAGTTTTATGAAAGGCAAAATAATTTTTGTGGGTGTGTGTAGCATTTGTTGACGACTCTTTGGGAAAAGGTTAAGCAATTAACTTTCAAACACAAGTCTCAGGGACACAAGCTTTCTTCTTGGTAACTCTGCCATGTGAATGTCACCGCAGAGAGGTCCTGCCTGGACAGCTGGCTCTGTGTGGCTCCTTCAGCTCGGGGGATGGCTTCCAGGAGGCATAGGGAGCTGCCAGCCTGTCTCTGCCCTGCACTTGCTCCTGTGACCTTGATCAGCCTCCCATATCCTCCACCTTTCATCTCCTTGTTACTAAATGTGATCCAAGCAACAGACTTTATGCCTAATTTGATTCCCTCCTCCTCCATCTCATGTAGACCTTGGGCTAGTCATTTAACTTCCTTGCTCTTCCATTATTAGAAGACACCATGGCATAAGATTGTTGGGACTTAAAACAAGCTGGTGCAACACAATGGCTCACATATAGCACTCAAGGATAGGTGCTCAGAGTGAGTTAGCTATTGGGGCTGGGCTAGAGGAGATGAGTGAGGAGCTTGCTTTCTGTACCATCTCAAAGGAGGCACCAAAGGAGGCACCAAAAAACTCAATCATCAAGATATGTACTATTTTAATGCAATATTTTAAAAAATCACAATGACTGCAAAAAAGTCATGATGGACACCACCTCAAAAATTTAAATACAGACAGGATCCATCACAGTGCCAACACAAGCCATACTGTAGCCCGAGGCAAAAGAAAGAAATCAGTAATACCGATGGCCTCTTTTAAAAAAATGTTGATATTTTGCTCATTATGGGTTTTCTGCATAGATTTTGATCCTGTCTTTAACATTTCATTTCTCATGGACTTCTATGCATTAATTTTGGGTTTCAAAAATGTTGCATTACAATGTTATCACTCTTGATCAGAGGTCCCAAATCTATTCGGTACCAGGGACTGGTTTCATGGAAGACAATTTTTCCATGGACCAGGAGGTGGGGGGATGATTTGGGATGATTCAAGCACATTAAACTCATTGTGCACTTTATTTCTATTATTAGTACATTATAATACATCATGAAATAATTACATAAGTCATCATAATGTAGAATCAGTGGGAGCCCTGAGTTTGGTTTCCGACAACTAGATGGTCCATCTGGGGGTGATGGGAGACAGTGACAGATCATCAGGCATTAGATTTTCATAAGGAGCATGCAACCTAGATCCCTTGCACATGCAGTTTACAATAAGGTTCATGTTCTTATGAGAATCTAATGTTGCCCCGATCCAACAGGAGGTGGAGCTCAGGCGGTAATACAAGCGATGGGGAGTGGCTGTAAATACAGATGAAGTTTGGCTTGCTCGCTTGCCTGCTACTTACCTCCTGCTGTGCAGCCAGGTTCCTAACAGGTCGTAGACTAGTACTGGCCTGTGGCCCAGGGTAGGGGACTCCTGCTCTTGCTGACTGAAGGTTTTGGCCCCTGAAGTGAGTGCTTCATCAGCACTCTCTGGCTTCATCAGCTGGGTTCTGGGTTCTGCCAGTGATCAGGTCCTACTGGATGTCTCTGATTTCACTCCAGCCATCCTGGGCCTTTCTCTATGTTGGACTTCCTGAACATTCCACTGACATTTGCTGAATGAACATGGCCTATAAAGTACCTGGAGCCTTGTCAAACATTTATGGCCTTTTTACACGGGTACCTTCAGCTTGTGTTCATGAAGGTGGCCCTAAAAATGATGAACAATATCTTCCAGATGAAAGGAGGGGTAATCTCAGGGAACCATCCATGGGGTACAGGTTACAATACACATGGGAGCATGGGAATAGCAGGGGGACAAGTATGAATCGGATATCCAGCCCTTGCTTCACTTTCCCACATGGCATGAGCCTCAGTCCACTCACAAGGAGATATATATACACACACACACACACAAACACACACATACACACACACATAAATATATATATACACATAAATATATATATAGGCACACACAAATATATATATGTGTGTGTGTGTGTACATATATACATTTTTTGGAGACGGTGTCTCACTTTGTTACCCAGGCTGAAGTACAGTGGTGTGATCTTGGTTCACTGCAACCTCCACCTCGAGGGTTCAGGCAATTCTCCTGCTTCTGCCTCCCAATTAGCTGGGACTACAAGTGCATGCTGTCATGCCTGGCTAATTTTTTGTATTTTAGCGGAGATGGGGTTTCACTGTGCTGCCCAGGCTGGTCTCGAACTCCTGAGTTCAGGCAATCCGTCCACCTTGGCCTCCCAAAGTGCTGGGATTACAGGCATGAAGAATAGGATATATTTTTTAATTTGAGAATGGAAACTTCTACCATTCAAATTTGTACATCTGTAAAGCTGCGTCTGACCAGAGGGAGCACGCCTTTTAAATTCTGCACAAAGATACCATAGAGGCTAGCAGATGCCCTGAGGATAGAACTCTTTTGGGTTCACTACAAAAATGGAAAAATATTTGTCAAAGTCAAGTCAACTGCAAATGTCAGCTGGAATATGGATGCAACTGGCATTGTGCAGAAAGGTCTGCCTAGGGCTGATGTGGGAAGAGGGAAGGTCCACCCACATCCTAGAGGCAAAACTGCTTGAGGTGTTTGGGTAAGTCATCACCCAGAATCCAGTTCGTGCCTCCAACACTGGGGCGAGAGCTGAAGCAGGAAAGTTGCTCAGACTTGCCAGACAAGAAGGAGGAACAAATTTAGAGACTTGCATTTGAGACAGGGTGAAGATGGCTGAGCCATTATTTCCTGGGCAATGGCTCTTTGCTCCTCTGAAACCTGGGACAGAAAGTGGGCGGGACATGGGCAGGAACCCTCCAGTTTGTCCATGCTCCTTGGTCTGTTTCTTTGGTCCACCCTTGTCCCACTTCTCTCTGATGCCTCGCAACAATGAGTAGTGTTTATCTTTTTTTTTCACAAAACTTGTTATGCATTTTAATACAAAGTTGGTTATTAAAACTGCCTACAAACACAGAATACGCTCTAGAATCCAGTTACAGTTGTCCCTTTGTATCCGCAGGTGTTGGTTTCAAGATCCCTCCCCCACCAACACCAAAATCCTGGGATGCTCAAGTCTCATATAAAGCGACAAAGTATTTGCATACAACCTACGAACACCCTCCCAACATCCCTGTATACTTGAAATCCTCTCTAGATTACTCATATGTAATAGCGAATACAATGCAAATGCTATGTAAAAAGTTAGTATATTGCTTTTTATTTATATTTTTTATGGTTATGATGTTATTCTTACTGTTTTTTTCCCTGAATATTTTCCATCATTGGTTGGAACCTGTAGATATTCATGACCACCTGTACTCAGTGAAACCCTAAAGTAGATCCCATCCCCAGATCAACTGCAGACAGTCAGTTTAGCTAATCCACGAAAATGCCACCTGTGCCCCTCAAACAGCCTCAGAATTACTTCCTCCAGATTTCACCTCAAATGGACAAATATAATAAAATACCATGGAGAAATTGACGAGGCTCAGGTCTCTTCAGGAAACAATGAGCCCAGATAAAACTACATAATGACTGTTTTCTAGGTGAGACTTTTTGTTCCTTCTGTGGAGGACTTTCTGCATTAGTAAGAACATTTTCTTTCTTGCCAAGAATCTACAGATAGGATCACGTCGATACTCTGGTCCTCCAGACAAAATGTACTTTTGAAGGTTAAGGAGACATTCCAAAATAAAACAAAAACCAGAGGAGAAAGACATTATGAGTGAGAATAACTGGCTGCAGAAAAGGTGTCTGAACCAGAGGGAACATTTGTGCAGGGAGCGTGTGTACAGAAGCTGGCTAGATCTTTTATAATTAAAATTCAGTCAGAAAACAGCTGTAACCAGCTCAAGAGAACCTATCCAGTTTGTTCACTTTATTACAAAAATCGTTTCCCTATCAAATTTCGGTCTTTGTTTTCTTCAACGTATTCTGAAAAGGTTTTAAAAAGAAACACATACATTATATTGTATTATACTATAGTACTTTGTTTATATTAATGTTATTTTATAACTATCATTTATGACTAATCATACTTATGTAATCAAAGTAATTATATTTACTATATTTATATTTACTATACTATTATATTATGCTATGTTATGTTATATGATATATTTAAATACTGTGCCATTTTTTTTCTGCACCAAATTGACCAGAGAAGTTCTCAGCCTCAGACACAGCTGGTAGTTCGGAAATGTTAGTTTGCTCCCTCCTTCCACTAAAAAATCCTCAATTCTTTTCATAGTAGCCTGTACTCTTTAATCTCATTTCATTTCCTGTAGGCCATCATTTTTTGAGTGTTCACTAAGTAGCTGGCACTATAGTAAATATATTTTAATGAGTGGTCTTATTTTATTTTTACTTGTGAAATAGGTGGTAGTATCATATCTCATTTTTCAGATAAGGATTTTATGGTCTAACAGGTAACTTGCTCAGAGTCAAACAGCTAGTGAGTCCAGTGCCATCTAGAACCAACTCTCTGCTTTGACTACTCAGATACTTCTCCCGAGTGGTCTTTTTGCTCAGGATTGAAAATCCAAAGTGAGAAGCCAAAAGGGAGGGTGTTTACTAAAGTCCAACACTTCCCTGGAACTAGCAACGTCATGAATGACAAGAAATCCATGCTCTTTGAAAACTACGGGCTGAGTTAGTTAATAAGGCTGTCTGTGAAGCTAAGTACTGTGTTTGATAGCACACAGACTACAGGGGCTTCAGACCTCACAAGAATGGTGTTTGGCTCTAAGCTTGTGTAAAGATAAATGTATATCCTTATTCACTTACATTCATTTATTTAACAGTTTTTGAGAACTTGCTATGTGTCAAATGCTGAAACAGACATTAGATAGATGTAATGATGAATAAAATTATATCCCCAGCCTCCACGACTTTACAACTTTAGATATAAAGATAATTCCCAAGTAGATATTATTACCAAAAAAAAGGTCATTCAAAGACCAAAGGATGTAAATGCTGCAAGGGTTCCAAAAAGAAAGTTATTTCCAGCTGAGACTAAGACCTCAATACACAGAGAGGCAGGTGATGGCAAGGTGGAAGGGAAAAGGCACTTCAGGGATAAAGGCATCACTGCAAGAATTCCAAAGGACATTTCAGGTAGACATCATCCCTGGCTACACATTACAATCTCCTGTGGAACTTTTTTTTTTTTTTCTATTTTTTTTTTTGAGACGGAGTCTAGCCCTGTTGCCCAGGCTGGAGTGCAATGGCGCAATCTTGCAATCTCGGCTCACTGCAACCTTCACCACCTGGGTTCAAATGATTCTCATGCCTCAGCCTCCCAAGTAAGTGGGATTACAGGTGTGCACCACAACACCCAGCTAATTTTTGTAATTTTAGTAGAGACAGGGTTTCACCAAGTTGGCCAGGCTGGTCTTGAATTCCTGGCCTCAAGCAATCCACCCTTCTAGGCCATCCAAATTGCTGGGATTACAGGAGCAAGCCACCGCCCCCGGCCATGCTGTGGAACTTTTTAAAATACATTGGACCCCACACTCGGAGTTCATATTCAACTTGTCTGGGGTAGGGTCTGGGCATTGGTATCATCCAGTAACTCCACAGATAATTCAAATATTCAGCCAGGAGGGAGGAGCCCTAATTAGAGATTTAACAATCTGTCAAGATCTAAGGGATTGTGCTGAATGAGTCAGAGTTTCTAGGGAAGAGGACCAACATTTATTGAGTAGCCCCATCATTAAGTGGGAACTTTTCTTCTTCTAAATATAGAATCTTACCTAATTTTCTCAACAATGCTATAAATAAAGAGTGAAGAACAGAATTAATTGGGAGTTTACCATGGCCTAAAACTGTGCTAGAGCATTATACAAATTATCTCATTTAATTAAATATCAAATATCATGATGAGGTTACATGTTAACCTATCAACCATGGAGACCCACAGAGGTCAACTGCTCAAGAGAATAACAGGATGAAAATATGCTTTGATGAAAATCCATCCATCAGCAGCCCTGAATGAGGAAGCAATGCAACGTGTTTAGAAGCCCCTAAGGTGCCCAGGTTTGCTGGAAAGGAAAACTTATTCTCTCAGGGCACTGGAAGAACTTATTTCTTTGCCAACTTTCTTCCGTTTCCTATTTGTCTCTTTCTTGTCGATTTACAGGAGCTTTTTTTACACTAAGGACAGTAGCTGTCTGGCATATATGTTGCAAAATTTTTCTGTCCAATTGTCATTTATTTTATAACCTTATGGTCTCCCAAATAGACAGAGGTTTTAGTGATTTATATTTTTATTTACTATTTTTTTGGGTTGGAGCCTTGCTTACTAGCCTTCCCTGGTCCAAAATTACATGTTTAGCTTCTGCTATTCAGGGATAGGTCATTGTCATTTTGTCGTGCTTTGCTTTTATTCCACTTTTCAGCTATTGTGTTTTTTACAAACTGAATGTTTGTGGCAACCCTGCATTGAGCATGTCTGTCAACATATTCTCACTTCGTGTTTCGGTATATTTTGGTAATTCTGGCAATATTTTAACATTTTTCATTATTATTATGTCTCTTATGATGATCTGTGATCAGTGATCTTTGATGTTACTATTGTAATTGTTTTGGGGTACCATGAGCCATGTCCACAGAAGACAGAAGATGGCAGGCAAATGTAATTGATACATGTTGTGTGTGTTCTGGCTGCTGCACTGAGCAGCCATTCCCCCATTTCTCTCCCTCTTCTCTCTCCCTCTCTCTCCTCTCCTTCCCTATTCCTTGAGACACCACAATATTTAAATTAAGCCGATGAATACCCCTACAATGGTCTCTAAGTGTTCAAGTGAAAAGAAGAGACGCATGGCCCTCACTTTAAATCAAAAGCTAAACTGATTAAGCTTTTTCTAAAATTTATTTATTTATTTATTTATTTAGCGATGGAGTCTCGCTCTGTTGCCGGGGTTGGAGTGCAGTGGTGCAATCTCAGCTCACTGCAATCTTTGCCTCCCAGGTTCAAGCAATTCTCCTGCCTCAGCCTCTGGAGTAGCTGGGATTACAGGCGTGTGCCACCACGCCCGGCTAATTTTTTTTTTTTTTTTTTTTTTTTTTAGTATAGATGGGGTTTTACTATGTTGGCCAGGCTGGTCTTGAACTCCTGACCTCAAGTGATCCACGCACCTCAGCCTACCAAAATGCTGGGATTACAGGTGTCAGCCACCTCCCAGCCTACACTGATTAAGCTTAATGACGAAGGCATGTCGAAAGCTGAGATAGCTGAAAGACAGACCTCTTGCACCAAACAGTCAGCCAAGTTATGAATGCAAAGGAAAAGTTCTTGAAGAAAACAAAATGTGCTACAGCAGTAAATACATGAATGGCAAGAAAGTGAAACTGCCTTATTGCTGATGTGGAGAAAGTTTAAGTGGTCTGGATAAAAGATCAAACTACTCACAACATTCACTTAAGCTAAAGCCTAATCGAGAGCAAAGCGCGGTCTCTCTCTCTTCAATGCTATAAAGGCTGAGAGAGGTGAAGAATCTGCAGAAGAAAAGTCTGAACCTAGCAGAGGCTAGTTCATGAGGTTTAAGGAAAGAAGCCATCCCTATAACATAGTGCTAGGTGAAGCAGCACATGCTGATATAGAAGCTGCAGCAAGATATCCAGAGGATCTAGCTAAGATCATTGATGAAAGTGGCTACACTACACAATACATTTTCAGCGTAGATGAGACAGCCTTCGATTGAAAGATGAGGCCATCTACAACTTCCATAGCTAGAGATAAGTCAATGCCTGGCTTCAGAACTTCAAAGAATAGGCAGACTCTCTGGTTAGGGGGTAATATTGAAGCAAACGCTCATTGGCCATTCTGAAATTTACTCTGCCTTGCTCTGTAAATGGAATAACAAAGTCTGGATGACAGCACATCTGTTAACACCATAGTTTACTGAGTTTTTTAAGCCCACTGCTGAGACTTACTGCTCAGGAAAAAAAGGTTCACTTCAAAATGTTACTGCTCATTGACAATGCACCTAGTGGCCCAAGAGCTCTGACGGAAACGTGCAAGATTAATGTATTCGTGTACGCTAACACAACATCTACTTTTCAACTCATGGATCAAAGAGTAATTTTGACCTTCAAAACACATTTTGTAAAACTATAGCTTACAAGATACAGAAATACATTTTGTAGGCCATAGCTGGCATATGGATTTCTTTGATGCATCTGGGCAAAGGAAACTGAAAACCTTCGGGAAAGGATTTACTGTTCTAGATGCCATTAAGAACATTCGTGATTCATGATAGAAGGCCAAAATATCAACATTAACAGGGGTTTGGAAGAAGTTGATTCCAACCCTCATGGATGACTTTGAGGGGCTCAAGACTTCAGTGGAAGAAGGAACTGAAGATGTGATAGAAACAGTAAGAGAACTAGAATTAGAAGTGTGGCTTGAAGATGTGACTGAATTCCTGCAATTTCATCATAAAACACCAATGGATGAAGAGTTGCTCTTATGGATGAGCAAAGAAAGACATTTCTCGAGATGGAATCTACTCCTGATAAAGATGCTATGAACACAGTTGAAATTACAAAAAAAAAAAAAAAAAAGGAATTTAGAATATTACATAAATTTAGTTGATAAAGCAGCAGCAGGGTTTGAGAAGACTGACTCCAGTTTTGGAACAAGTTCTACAGTAGGTAAAATGCTATCAAATAGCATCACATGCTACAGAGGAAGATTCTGCAAAAGAAATCATTGTTTGTTATTACAAACTCCACTGTTGTCTTATTTTTAAAAACTGCCGCAGCACCCCGTATGCTATCCTTCAACAACCACCACCCTGACCAGTCAGCAGCCATCGACAGTGAGGCAAGATTCTTTACCAGCAAAAAGACTCAGATGTTTGCTAGCACTTTCTTAGTAATAACCTATTTTTAATTAAGGTATGTACATTTTTTGGCCGAGCGCGGTCGCTCACGCCTGTAATCCCAGCACTTTGGGAGGCCGAGACGGGCGGATCACGAGGTCAGGAGATGGAGACCATCCTGGCTAACACGGTGAAACCCCGTCTCTACTAAAAATACAAAAATTAGCCAGGCACAGTGGCGGGCACCTATAGTCCCAGCTACACGGGAGGCTGAGGAAGGAGAACTGGCATGAACCCGGGAGGCGGAGCTTGTAGTAAGTGGAGATGGCACCATTGCACTCCAGCCTGGGCGACAGAGCGAGACTCCTTCTCAAAAAAAAAAAAAAAAAAAAAAAAGGACATTTTTTTTTTTTGAGACGGAGTCTCGCTCTGCCGCCCAGGCTGGAGTGCAGTGGCCGGATCTCAGCTCACTGCAAGCTCCGCCTCCTGGGTTTACGCCATTCTCCTGCCTCAGCCTCCCAAGTAGCTGGGACTACAGGCGCCCACCACGTCGCCCAGCTAGTTTTTTTGTATTTTTTTTTTTAGTAGAGACGGGGTTTCACCGTGTTAGCCAGGATGGTCTCGATCTCCTGACCTCGTGATCCGCCCGTCTCGGCCTCCCAAAGTGCTGGGATTATAGGCTTGAGCCACCGCGCCCGGCCAAAATGTACATTTTTTTTAGACATAAAACTACTGCACACTTACTAGATTGCAATATAGTATAAACAGAACTTTTATATGTACTGGAAAAGCAAAAAAAAAAAAAAAAATTGTGTGACTCACTTTATTGTGATATTCCTTTGATTGTGGTGGTCTGAAATCAACCTTTGATATCTCTGAGCTATGCCTATACTATCTTTAGGTATGTTTTATGGTTTGCTTCTCACTTTAAGATCTCATATTCATCTAAAAATGTGCGTCACTACACGTTGTGAGAGAGGAAGCTCATGTTTTTCCCAGATGTATAGCCGATTGTCTCAACTCCATGTATTTAATAGCCAGTTCCTTACAGGGTAATTTCAACTCATTAATAAAGATGGGTAAATTGCCCCTGACCTTTAAGGTGAGATTTAATACCCTTCTTTATCAATGGTTTCCAGAATGTGGCAGATATGTGCAGCGTTTGAATGATTTTAATGTTCCCCCAACCTCTGACATTTGCATTGCAGCTATTGTGCTATGGATTTTGTCTAACAGAATTCTAAAACAGTTACTTTGTGTGTGCATCCAGGAGCCCCTTGGCATTAGGACTATTTTAAATTCAAGCTCAAGAGTGGAAAGGAGGCATGTAAATCTCTACTAACAAACCCTCGGGGATGAAATATTTACTTTCTCTTCTACTTCAGATCTATAAAAACAGTTGACTTACAATGAGTTAATTAGAATAAATCTAGCCCTGATATTAGACTTGTTTGTATCTATTACATGGAATTCTTACCTTTGGCCTCCCAGAGAACTTAAAGCTATTTCCTGTGACTAAATATTCAATTCAAATTCACAATATGAAAAAAAAAGTTAAAATGAGACAAACCTGCACAAAAGTAGTTGATTCATTCTTCCCAAAAGAGCACCCATTACAATAAAAAACAAAAATAAATAAAAAGGAAAGCTGTCAATACCACAGTATGAGACAGGCAGAGTGCTGCGTGCTTTCTGTATTTCTATCTATGCTTAGCATGCTGGCTGTTGTTATTCTGATAAGACTGATTAAGACACTAAGGTTCAACATCCTGCCCTTTCCCCTCTCCAGGAAAGGTAGAGTCAGGTTCTAAATTCAGTGTTCTAAATTCATTGTTTCTCTTTTCAGTCCCATTTCTTGTTATGAATACAGGTTTTTCATAGAATGCGAATCAGATGTTCTCAAGGAGTTTGCTCCAGCTTCTAACATATTTGGCTATACTTGTATCCTTCTCTTCTCTGCTGACATATGAAGGACTACCCTGGAATGATGCCACCTCAACCGGCATTGCCAGGATCCAGAGTAAACTCTATGGTGAAAGAGAGAAGGGATTTAGACAGCTTTTCTTGCTGTCTCCTCCAGAGCTTGTTCTGTTTCCCTTCCCAGTACTGTGTTTAGTGATGCCGGGTTGATGGCTTCATCTTAAAAGCAACTGTAACAGGACTCTTCACACCATGGAAATTGGCAAGTCAGGGCTTGGCTTTGCACGTCCTCCAAGCCACTTGTTAAACCTTTCCCTCCACACTGCTACCTTTCCCCATTTCAGAGGGTTGTCTTTGGAGCTTAGAAGGTGTCTTTTGCTTAGAAGCTGTCTTTGGTTTAAGGGACTCATGGTGAATGGGGAAGAGCTAAGAGAAAATCATGAGATGACTGAGTTGGATCTGGTTTAAGCTTTGGGAATGGGAGATAAAGGAGTCAGGTAGCTCTACGATCACAAAATTCCTGGGGTTGTACTTTTTAAAAATCCAGACAGATTTTTTCCCCCTGCACATAACTTAAAATTGAATAACTGCAAATTTGTCAGAAGTCTGGGGAATATAATGCATTTTTTAAAAAAGGAAAGCAATACTTGGTGCCTGATTCCCGCTTATGCTGCAATAATGCAAAAACACCTTGGCCTTCTCAGAGAATAGGGAATATCAGACCTTATATCAATAGAAATCATAATTTTAACTAAGTTGACACGGGATCAACTACTTGATATAGCATTTCAATGAATAAAGATAGGAAATCTTTTTATATACATTTATTTAGTGTGTTGCCAAATAGCAAACAAACTTGTCAAATGTTTTTGGTTTCAGGATCTTGGTTTATATATTTCTAAAAAACCTTAAAAAATTACCAAATTATTAAAAAAAAAAAAAAACCTCTAGCTTTTTAACATAAATAATATTTTTTAAATTAAAAAAACTATATTTTCCTAAACAAAAGAAAATATAGTAGAAAGAGTGGCTATTGCAGGGCCTTGATGTGTGGCTTAAGGGAAGCAGCTGGATTCTCTTATCTGCTACTTTCAGTCTGGTTCAATGAAGTACACCAGGAAGGCTCTGGAAGCTCCATGATATACACATGAGAGGTGAGAGGGACAAAGGCACAAAACGTCTCAGTATTTTTATGAAAATAGTTTTGACTTCATGAATACCCTGAAAAAGTCTCAGGGATTTTCACTGATGACACTTGAAGAAATCTTTGCCCTTTTAAAGCCTTTGCAGAATTCCCAAACTGGATTGTACCTAGGAACTTGTTAAAATGCAGATTCCCTGGGCCCCACAGATAGAGATCCTGATTCAGTAGGTTGGGAGTGTGGTTTAGGCATCCGAGTTTTTAATAAACTCCTCACACTTTGGAGAACATGGTTATCTGACAACCTTCAGACAGGCTTTGTTCAGCCTGCCCTGGGAAGGTAAAAACATATTTGTAGATGACTTTCCATTCAAATGCAAGGTCATAACCATGAGCAAGAAAACCTCTCATTGATTATCTTGCCTTTCTTCTTGCAAGAAGACAGGTCCCAATGCATCCACCTATCCAGTATTTATTGAGTGCCCATTTTGCAACAGGTATTGTGATAGTTCTGTGATATGGTTTGGCCATGTTGCCACCCAAATTTCATCTTGAACTCCCACATGTTGTTGGAGGGATCTAGTGGGGGGGTAATTGAATCATGGGGGCAGGTCTTACCTGTGTTGTTCTCATGTTAGTAAGTCTCATGAGATCTAATGGTTTCATAAGGGGGAGCTCCCCTGCACATGCTCTCTCTCTCTTTGCCTGTGGCCATCTATGTAAGATGTGACATGCTTTTTTGTTTTTTGTTTTTTTGAGATGGAGTCTTGTTCTGCCACCCAGGCTGGAGTGCAGTGGCCTGATCTTGGCTCACTGCAAGCTCCGCCTCCCAGATTCATGCCATTCTCCTGCCTCAGCCTCCCAAGTAGCTGGGACTACAGGCACCTGCCACCACGCCCAGCCAATTCTTTTGTATTTTTAGTAGAGACGGGATTTCACCATGTTAGCCAGGATGGTCTGGATCTCCTGACCTCATGATCCTCCTGCCTCGGCCTCCCAAAGTGTTGGGATGACAGGCGTGAGCCACAGCGCCCGGCCCAAGATGTGACATACTCTTCCCTGTCTTCCGCTATGATTGTGAGGCCTCCCCAGTCATGGGAAACTGTAAGACTATTAAACCTCTTTCTTTTGTAAGTTGCCCAGTCCTGGGTATATTTTTATTAGCGGAGTGAAAACGAATTAATACATTCTGTAAACTCAAAGGTGTTTGAGAAACAATCACTGGCTCAAGGTGCTTGCAAGTCACATGGCAAACACCAAAGACACAGGTGAAGAGAAGACAGAGAACAAGAGGAAATCCTCAGCTTACTCAATGAAGGGCCATCTTGTAGGATAGGGCTGCTCTTGGGGGCACCTAAGGAATAGGGCTGGGATCAAAGGGAAAAACAGATCTCAGCTTGATACATGAAATGTATCAAGCAGAACTTCTCAGAGTTGGAGTGATTGAGATGGATTGGGCTGTCCCTTGAAAGGATTCAGACAACAGCCTGAGTGTGGGGTGAGTTTGAACTGAGCACTCCTCATGAGCCTGTTCAATCCTGATGTGCTATGATCCTGTAAATCAGTCTTGGGCTAGGTATTCAGGTTCTAATTAACTCCTTTCCTTACACATTTTTTCCTTGTTATGATTATTCAAATGAGCATCATGAATCTGTAGTTTTCATTATAAGCCACCTCGATTTTTTCTATTATAGAACATAAAGCATAAAAGCGAAAGTGCTTCATTAGTTTGTAAGCTCTTAAGGGCACTTTTCATGGCTCATTTGTGACCCTTCCCTCACCCCTCTTCCCTTCCTTCCACCACCACCCCCAGTGTCCAGCATCCAGGGACCTTATTTGCTCTGAATGGAAGGTTTAATTTTCATACAGTGGGCAACAGACACTATGGGTTCAGAAATGACGCATAACCAAGTCGTTAATCCTGTAGTTACAATTGACAAACCAGGCACCCCTCATCTTTCAAGCTAGAGTCGTAAGGCTTACCCCTGAGTTTTCGCTGATGCCAGGAGGAAAATGGCGCCCCTCTCCTTGAGCCCCTCCTACAGGCTTTCCAAGCTCCCCTGCGTCTTCTCCACCTCTCCCAGTAATTCCAACAGATCAAGGAAACAAAACACAGCTCCTCATCAGAGAAAAACTAAGAAGCCTGAATGAGCACTAATGTCAGTTCTGTCTTGTTTACTCTGAAGGCGGGGGCTCTGTGCTCACTGCCTGAATTCAATTAATCTGATCAGACAGGAAATTAGCAGCCAAAATTGCCTTTCTATTAGGTGGACATGACCCAACAGCCATTTGGACTGAAAGTATCATGGTTGGCCTAATTTCTCAAGTGTCATCTAATCAAAAGGAAAAAAGAAAAATAGCAAAAAAAATGTCAATATTATCTCAAGTTACATGGCCCAGCATCTTTCCTTTCCCAGCTGCATAAGGCCTTGAACATTATAAATGCTCTATGGGGCAAACTTGGCATTAATTCAAACATTTATTGGATGCCTAATGTGTGCCAGACACTGTTCTAGGACATGGGAATATAGCAGGAGTGACCGAAGATCCCTGCCCTCATGTATAATAGTGGGAAGTGACAGACAAGTTCTCTGGATAAAAATAAAGCAAGTGTCTATAGGGAGTGCTGGCTCCGACAGGGCTGGAAGTTTGGAATTTTAAATCAGAGGGGCCGAGGAGGGCCACCGAGATGACACCATTTGAACATACCTAAACGAAATAAAGACTGGATTTTGTTTGCTGACAAGGAAGCCCCCAAACTCTTATCCAAATCAAAATTCACCCTGGGAGCTTGCTTATACATTTTGCTTACAAATTATAGTTCACACCCATGGAGGTTCTTATTAGAAGATCTGGGGTGGGGCCCAAGAATGTGCATATTTAACAAACACTCCCTGCCACCAGATGTTTGAGAACCATTGCAGTAGGAGCTGGGGATCCTTTAAATATATTTATAAAATCATTAGCTTATTATTTTCAACTCATTCAGCAAGTTTCACACATCAGGCTCTGTGCTGTGTGTGGGGGTTTCTCTGGGGGAAAAGATGGAATCCCTTTCTTGAAGGAATACACTATTTAGAGGGCTATAAAAATACTAATCAGATAACCTCACAAATGTAAGTTCAAACTGTGGTAAGTCCTTTCAGGAGGCTGGAGTAAGAAACTACAGCCTGTGGCAGAAGGTCTCTAGCAGGTGAGGGAGGTATGGGTTCACTCAGGGTAGGAGCCAAATAATGAGTGGCAGAAAGAGCATTATAAACAGAGAGAAGAGCAGGTACAGAGGGCCTGAGGTAACTGAGAGGTCTCTGATCCACAAACCCTTCCAGCAACCAGTGCTTTCTAGAACATTCTCTCCACCTCCAGCCTTGGCTGAAACCAGCCTTTCCCTAAGGTCACCTTCCTGCCACCAGTCCCACCCAGCAGAATGGTTGTCACTGACGCTTTTAAGCAGGGTTGAGACTTGACTGGTCTCTCCTTTGAGGGACCTTGGTGTTGGGATGGAGAAGATGGCCTGGCCTGGGGGAAGGCCAGAGGGTATAAGATTGGCTTGAAGAGGCTGTTGTCATGGTGCAGGCTGGAAGAGAGCTTAACCCCAGGTAAGGAATGCAGAGGAAGATGGAAAGTGTAAGCAATGTGGTCAGAGGCAAACCTGCACTGCCGCCTAGGATAGACCAGTAAAGGTTAATGATTAAGAGCTCTGAGGTCCTGCACGTGGGGCTAGACACCAGGTTCAGAACCAACTGTTTGATCAAGGGTGGCTTTTTCACCCCTCTGAGCCTCAATTTTCTTACATGTTGCTTGGAGATAACTAAAGGTACCTCGCTGCGTAGTTGTGAAAATAAAAATACCCTAGCTCTGTAGTATTGAAGTGCTCCTCCCATGGAAACCACAAGAGATCAACAAACAGCAGTTAACTTGAAACCTATGTCATTAAAACCTGTCTTCATTTTCGTGTAGCCCTTTGGGGTTGCTTTTAAATGGGCCTCCCTGTTGGCTTCTTAAGAGTTGGTATTGTTTAGGATAATGGTCCACAGCTCCATCCACGTTGCCATGAAGGACGTGATCTTGTTCCTTTTTGGGGCTTTGTAGTATTCCATGGTGTATATGGTGCACCACATTTTCTTTATCCAGTCTGCCATCTATGGGAACTTGCAGGAAGGAAAAAGCAAATGCCCTCGTTCTCACTTATAAGTGGGGGCTAAACATTGAGTACTCATAGACACTAAGACGGCAACAAAAGACACCAGGGCCTACCTGAGGGTGAGGGTGGGAGGTGGGAGAGGACTGAAAAACTACCTACTGGGTATTATGCTTAATACGTGGATGACAAAATTGTCTGTACACCAAACCCCTGTGACACGCAATTTGCACATGTAACCTGCATATAAGCCCCCTGCACCTAAAATTTTTTTTTTTTAAAGTATTATTTTAGAGCCATTATGCTTGATTAAAGAAGTGATTTCCCCATAGCAGGGTGAAAGACTGCTCAGTGGATAACATCTTTGTGGAGCTTCCCCACCAAACAAGTGCTGAAGTTATAAAACAAAAGCCTGTTGGGTAGCACCAGCCATAGGCACCACAGTCACACTGCAGATTTGGTTATCTGAGCAGGTTGTGCTTACGGAGCTCACTGTCCTATATTAACAATTAGATATGGAAATGGAAAAATTATTTCCAGCAAACTCATCATTAGCTCTCAGAGTAAAATCTACTTCTAAAATCCCCAAAGGGCTGACTGACCTGCACAGAATGGTTGTTCTGGAAACTCCCAGGACCACTCAACAGACCACATTTCCCATGTTGACTCTGCCACAGCTCTCCCTTTCCTCCAGTTTTCAAGGAAAGCTACTGAAGTGTGTCCAGCCCAATCCCCATGAATTGGGGGTAGTTTTTCCAGCTTATGAAATCTTTAGGGGCCATACAGGCCTATTAACCCAAATGATTATGATTTGCTAGAGATGTTTCTCTGCAACCCAGTGGGTCTGAAGCTCAGTAAGCAGTGGAAAAAATTCGATGAGCCTCAGACTGCAACTGTTGGATATCTATAAATCTATAAGGACATCCAAAAATGGAATATTTTTTCAGACTTTAAAAATTCAAGCTTTAACAACATGGGAAAATACTCGTGTAGTGTTAAGTTGTTAAGTGCTAAATGCAGTACGCTATGAGAGGCATGATCCAAATATTCACTCTGCCTGGAACATCATCCTCCTGGTTCGCAGTCTCACATCACTCAGGGATGCTCACACTTTAACCCTTTATGTAGCGAGAACAAGCATTTCTTGTTCAGATCTATCCCCTGGCCTCTTAATGCTTCGCAAGTCTTATCATTCCCTGACACTGGGTCACGCACTTGTGCAATCTTTAACTTTATCATCCATCTCCCTCACTAGAATGTAGTTTCTTCATGACTGGAGACTTCATCTTATTTGCCATTGCATCCCCAATGGTGAGGACCGAGAGAGGTACTCCATAAATTTTTGTTGAATAAACAAACAAGAAGCACTCAAATATTGGTTGAACGAATTAATTATCCTAAAAATCAATATGAAAAATTAAGAGAGATAATGGATGAAAAACACTTTTTAAACTGTAAGACACAAGACAAATGTTTATTACCATTATGATATGTGAGATGTGTTGGATCAAAAGTAATTTCCAGTGACAAGATCTTCACATGGATCACTCAGGTTTGAAGAGATTAAACCAGCTAAAGAGGCTTGAACATAAATTATTTTCTCCCAAGTGCAGTGACACAGATGATTGGATGGCAGCATTTTTATTGGAATTGATTTGTAGTTAATATTTACGTAAAATTTATTACAGAATTTCTCTCTAGTTATCCTAAGTAATTCTAGTAAAAGACTTTGCAAAGAAAGATAAAAGAAAGCCTTCTATAAATAATGCTGGCTCACAAGTGCTACCTTCCCCTCAAGTATTATGAATCATGAATTATTTTCTTACTGTAATTGACAAACCAGCAGTTGTATGATTTCCAGTATTTATGGTCTTGGGTATGCATTATATCCTTCTTTTCTGGACAGTTACTTCTAGGTACATTTATTTATTTATTTTTAAATAAAAGCCCATTATGCAGGATTGGGGCCCTAATGGTGACCGTTTTTTTTTTTGTTTGTTTGTTTGTTTGTTTATGAACTCTGCCTCAATGTGGGATAGAGTTGGTGTCTAGATCCAACACAAGAATGCTGCTGGTGGCCGTAAGCCAGGATAAGGAGAAGTCCAGCTTAGGATCTGCCCTGAGCACTTACCTATAAGACTCACCCACATTACTGGAAATACAAGAAGATGAGCAAGTTTTAGTTAATAGACTTCATCCAGAGAGGATATAATACATGATTCAATTGTACTGTTTTCTTTGAGAAGCTTCTGGGGATAAGGCATACACCTCAAAGGTACATGTATCAGTGGTCAAAATCAATGAACTGCCTTCCAAGAAGAGGCAACTATAGGATTTTATACGCTGAGTGGGCAGGACTTTGTGCTTCCTAAAAGCAGGGAGCTGGTGGTGTTCATGGCTGTATACTTAGCACTCCAGGGATTGGACACTGCAGGCACAGAGAAGACACTGGCAGAAGAAATGTTTGTAAATTAAAGGCTGGAGTTGAACTCCAGGCAACAGAGGAATGGAAGGACAATCACAAGCCTTTCCCTTTCTTTCTCACAAGCAGGACTCACCCTCTCTTTTATATTCATTCAGCATTACCAAGGAATATCAGTTTGAAATGACACTCAACTATGAACCTGTCCTAGGTATCAATGGCTCTATTAAATCCCATTTGCCTAACCCAAGTTTATCAATTCCCGAAACCATCAGTTTCAGTAACCATCAACTCCTGTTTGCATCTGATAGGTCAAGAACCTCATTGTATTCCTCCCAAATAGATAACAAGTGAATCCTTTGGTGGTGCAAGAGTGTCCCGATTCAATGTATGCTTTCACACACGTGGAATTTGGTTCATCACTGTATCTTTGTGCTTTGGCTCCCTGATTAGCAAAGAGGAGCCACTACCTCTTCTATCTCATCTCTGAGCCTTCTGGAGGGCCACCATGTTGGGCTGATTTTCAGACCAAAAAGGTAGCAGAAAAAGGATGGATCCATGGCTTTGTGCTGATCCTTGGCAGAATTTTAAAACCAATCATTAAAGACTTGGCCTCAAAGGAAACCAGTCTAAGCAGATGTTTGTAGATGACAACAAAACACTTTTTCTCAGTGGTAGGCGAGATTATTTTAGATGGTATAGGGATGAATATTCAAGTTGTATTGTTTATGTTGATGTGTGGTAAAACAATAGTATTACACAAAATCTATGTTTACATAGATATTATAGAATTAGGATGAGGTGAGGATGACACCCAAACAGAACAAAAATCGTGAAGTTGAAAAGGGAATGACTGATGTTGGAGAAACAGAATATCGATCCTTCTAAGCCCCAGCCCACACCCTGGGAACAGATGAAAGATGATGAGCCAGGTGACTTAGGGGAGGGCTTCCCATTGCCTGAGCTGGGTCAGCGTGAATGAGCCCTATGCAGTTCTACTGACGCCCCCGCCCCGAGTCATTTCCAATGGATCAGGAGAAGCAGAGGCTGCCTTGTCTTGTCATGACACCAACTTCAGGCAGTTCTATTTTGCCTATTTAAAAAACTCAGTGGAGCTGGAAGTAGAGCATCTCCTCAATAAAGAGGTTTTGTTTGCAGAACATTTATGGACATAGTTGACTCACAAGGTAGTGGAAATGAAACCATGTAAAGAAAAAATGTATTCATAAATTACTGTGTCTATGACAGAAGGAAAGGAGGAAGAAAGGGAGGGAGGGAGGAAGGAAGGGAAGAATGAAGAAAGAAGGAAGGAGGAAGGGAGGAATGAAGGGAAGAAAGAAGGAAGGAGGAAGGGAAGGAGGGAGGGAGGAAGGGAAAGAGAAAGGAAGGAAAGGAGTGAGGGAGGAAGGAAAGGAGTGAGGGAGGAAGGGAACGAGGGAAGGCAGGAAGGAAGAAAACAAGGAAGGAAAAAAGAGAAAAGCAGCACAGCACCTGCAAAAATGTGTTCGCCACTAGCAAAAAAAAAAAAAAAAAAAAAGCAAATCTGTAAATGTAAATGATGTGTAAATAATTCTTATCATGAGAAAACACACCTGGGAGGATAGAAGATGATAGATAGGAATGTGTCTTGAAAAATATGAAGCCTCCTCTAAGCATGAGGGAGAGTTACTGAGTGCTGAATCTGGGTCAATGAGGGCCTTCATGCACACAGACAGGATCTGCATCCATTTGTGGACTCGCACCCACACGTGAGCTGCGCGTGCACCCAGGTATTTGCATACTCATGTCTTTTCTATGGATACCGACACTGATTAATTGATGCTCTCTGCTTCATGATTTAAATATTTTAAATTTCACAATGGGGATGGCTTAATAAGGGAAGAAGCTTCCTATTGTGCAGCAACGGTTGTAATTCTCAGATGCCAAAAACAAACCATATTTCCTCGGGCATATTATTGCAGTAAAACACAGCCACATCCCAAACTGTAAAACCTGAGTCTGTTGACTTCTCCACATAGAGCTGTTTCCTAAATATACATTTTATTCCACCCAAACACAGCATGACAGGGCCATTTTAGCACTAAAAGAGTCATCAAACACTCGTGTTATACTGTTTTAATTACAAGCTGCCCCCTTTTCGGGCTTATTTCAATAGATTATTGCCCTGCTGTGTAATAGTGTATCAAGAAACAGCAGTATCTCTTGCTGGTATATTGTGGAAATTAAAATTCTCAATACTACTCCAGTAATTAATTTCCAAAGAGAAACCAGTTATGTTTAATAAAGAGATTAATGAAAATGTTGCAGAAGATATATTTCTCAGGAGGTGTAGTACATTATTTTCTTGCATTCAAAATAATAGAACCATTTCAAAGGACTCAGTAAATCTAGCCTCAATCAATTCTGTTTAACTTAGCATAGAAATGCATTTTAGGAGGTTTAAGGAAGCAGGACAGACAAATCAGATGAGATCATCCCCAAAGTGCAGAACGGATTAACGGTTCTCCAGTGGACCAATCCTCCTCTGGACGGTGAGCTGTCAATATGTCTAGGACTACGTGGTAAAGAGCAAGGCTAGGAGAAGGGAAAGTGGCCAGAGGACAAAGATGATGAGATCACGGAGCACTCATTCAGGATACTGGGCAGAGATGGTCAGTGTGTGAAATGGTAAGACCTAATCCACAACTACCACCTCCCACTAAGGACAACATAACCCTCATTACTCTTTTGAGGTGGAGTGATCCAAGAATTCTTACTGGGCTGGGAATCTGTTCTCTGAGTTCCCATGGCACTCTGTACTTTCCGGGAACATCTCCCACACTATTCTACTATCTGTTTAGGAATTTTATTCTGCCAACAGACTGCATCTTTACATCTTCATATCTCTAGGTCCAAATAGATGACGTGGCATAGTTTAGATAATTAATATTTAAGACATGAAGGATGGTGTGTCTATTTATGATGCATACAGCAGTAATGCATTGCATAATATATTTAATGAAGTTTTACAATACAAAGCTGTGGTGATAGGATCTGCCCTGCTCTTGAGGTCTCTCCAGGAGTCCCGGGGAGGGGATTCATAAGATGCAACACATCATCCATTGAGTTCTCTGCAATTATGCAAACTATGTTAGGTTATGACACAACATTTGAATTTCTAAGAGGCCTCACATTTCCAAAAACTAGGAGAGAAAAGCAGCTGCTTTTGTAATAGAAAAGGAGGTTCTAGAGAGTTCTAGATGATGAAGTCATTGTTTTTCTGTTTAAAACATCAAGAGTAAAGGCATCTTTACAGATGTAGTTGATTGCTGAAGCTAAGGCTGAGTAAGTTGCCTGGTCAGAAGGAAATAAAAGTACCTTTTTGCTTCTTTGACAACCCTCCCATCTCTCTGCCCTGGTCTCGACCTTGCAGTCTGGCTCGTGGCGGAGTTTACCTTCAACAACAGACAGCTAAAGAATGCCAGGTAGAACCTAAGAACTGGGTACGTGAGCAGAGCGGCTCTGGCCTCTCTGTGCTGTCCTCAGATACTCACTCCTTAGGAACCTGTGCCCAGCTTCATGTGGTTATACCCAATAGTAGTTCATGGACTATATAAATCCTGTTTCTCAACATCAATCACATGATGATCAATTCAAATTTTCACAACATTTTCATGTAGGAAGAATGTCTGCACTAAAACTATTGAGACCAGGATGCGACACCCATTGAAATTTGCATTTCACTTCATGTCACTTGTGCTGTCAAAAAACGTAGAAATGTAGACTTTGTCTACAACATGTAATTTATGTATCGTTAAACATGACCCGGCATGAACTTCTATAACTCATATCACATCAATTAATTCACAAATTGCAAAGAAGTACCTATCTGATTGTGTATGCTGAGTGCTGGTTTGGAAAAAATGTGGTAACTGTAGTAACAGCTGTGGCACCTGCCCTGAAATGCTTGAGACAACTGGCAGCAGCAGCATTTCTGCGAAAAGGCCTAAGGATGTGCCAGATCCATCAGGCTGCACACAGCTCATCAGTAGCATAACTGTCCAGTTGATCTTCTCTTCATACTTCCATGGAACTTCCTCTCCTACATATTGTGAAGGTGATATACAACGTATGGGTACACATACATCACTGTTCTAAAGCCAAACTGCAGTGTAGTTATTTTTAATGTCTGCACTTATGCCAATTACTATGATCAGGGGTTTACTCTCGTCCTATCATTGAGTTAATATCCATGTGTCAGTGGTGCACACAGGCACATGTGTGTCGTATATATCTGTGTATGTCAGTGTCCACCATTTCCCAGTCATGTGGCCAAAGAAAGTATCCTCCTCTAAACTTCTCTAAATGAGTAAAGCTTGATTGATTTGCCATTCGTGGTCATCTCATTTCCCTCACCCGTGACTGACAGACACTTCACTTGGTCTGGCCAATGAGGCGTGAGGGCACACGTGTGGGGCATGGGAACTTCTGGGAAGGTGGTGATAAAAGATGTCTTAGTCCACTTTATGTTATTGCAACAGAGTATCTCAGACTGGGTCATTTATAATGAAAAAAAAATTATTTGGCTCATGGTCCTGGAGGATGGAAAGTCCAAGATTGAGGGGCCACATCTGGCGAGGCCTCCTTGCCCTGTCATAATGTTGTGAAAGGCATCATGTGATGAGTGAGCTTGCAAGAGGAAGGGGTCCGAACTCATCCTTTTATCAGGAGTCCACTCCCACTGTAACTAACACTCTCCTGAGATAACAGCATTCATCTATTCACGAGGGAGGAGCCCCCATGACCTAATCACCTTTTAGAGGTCTCACCTCTTAATATCATCACAACGCAATTAAATTTCAACATGAGTTTTAGAGAGGGCATTTAAACCATCGCAGAGACAGAAAGGGAGAGCTGCTCTTTTTCTCCTATAAGCCGATGTGCCTGCCTGGGACATTGGTAGCTGTGCAGCTATTCTGCATGCATGGAGTGAATTAGCCTGAGGATCATCCAGCAGGCTCTGAATGATAAAACAGGAAGAGGGAGAGAACCCAATCCTTGATGCTGGGGAGGCGGTAAATGAACCATCCCTGGAGCTTCCCTGCACCTTCAGCCTTTGTGTTTTGTGAAATCATACATTTTCCTCTTTGTTTACAACAGTTGGGTTGGGGTTTTCTGGTACTTGCTTATGAAGGCATTCTGTTTCAGCAAAGAATGAGGCATGCAAGTCTCTGCTGCACTTCAGGATTTCACCAGCTCCTCCCTAACAAATTTTTTTTTTTTTTTTTTTTTGAGATGGAGTCTCACTCTGTCCCCCAGGCTGGAGTGCAGTGGCCGGATCTCAGCTCACTGCAAGCTACGCCTCCCGGGTTTACGCCATTCTCCTGCCTCAGCCTCCCAAGTAGCTGGGACTACAGGCACCCACCACCTCGCCCGGCTAGTTTTTTGTATTTTTTAGTAGAGGCGGGGTTTCACCGTGTTAGCCAGGATGGTCTCGATTTCCTGACCTCGTGATCCGCTCGTCTCGGCCTCCCAAAGTGCTGGGATTACAGGCTTGAGCCACTGCGCCTGGCACAAATTCTTAACAGTGAGGAAAAAAAAAAAAACAAGGCTGAGAATAATGGCAGATGAAGATGTCTAAGTAGATGATGAGATCTGGGGCAACAACAATCATAACTCCTGTCCTTTGCATTCAGAACATGAATAGAAAAAAGAAAATAGGCTGAGGGCTCAGCTGAGAGGTAGAGGTGCCTGTGGGTTATCGAGAGTTAGGACGAGACATCCCGACTTGAGACCAGAAATGGTGAGTGAAGAGTGTGGACTTCACCAAGAAGCCCTGAGAGGTGGGGAAAAGAGAGGATTCCAGAAGAAAGTGTACCTCATAAGCCTCTATGAATGAGGTAAAAGACAGCCACAGATCGTGATGTTTGTAGTGCTGGGAACCTTAACATCCATATGGGAGATGCTGGCTCAACGCTTTTCCTTATTTAGACTTCTTTACACCTTAAGAGTTAGTAAAGGGCAAAGTCTACCTTTTCCACTTTTGGGGTATTCCCTGGAGTGTGAAGAGGGGAGATGACGCCAGCAGAAGACTCTATCTGTGTCAGTTACAATGGGAGTGGGTTCCTGATAAGACTTTCTGAGGAATACAGCAATGAACACACGGTCTTGGACACAGATGTTATAATGAAAATATGAAATTGCCATTAGGTGATGAATTCAATTTTAACAATGACTACAATTTCAGTTAACATTTCCCCCTCCTTAGGGTAGAATTTATATAAATTAAAGTGGACCATATATCCATGGAAGGAGCTATGGTCTTGGCCTCATGTCAGTGCTTAAATCCAATGAAACCTTTGGTCTTGGGTACTAATGGTATTGATTTCCTGCACAAATGGCAACGGAAATATAAGTATGTGTGTGAGAGTTAATGGCACTGTCTTCTGAGTCTGAGATACATGAATTGTTGCTAGCTGTATAACCTTAGCAGTAGCTGATTGACTTCTCTGAGCCTCTGTCGTCTCATCTGAAAAACAGGTATGCTATTTGCAATCATGCATTGTTTTAAAGATGAAGATAAGGTTTGTGAAGTGCCCAGCATGGGCAGTACATACACTATATTCTTACCACTACATAGGCAGTTAGAACACTAGACATCAGCTAAATTCTCACTCTTGCTAGCCACTTACACCTTTGTTAACTGATTTTTTTTTTCTTTTTAACAACCTGAGAGAATGCTACTTTGATACAAGATCTCTAGTTTCAGAGTTTAGATCTTCCTCTGTTAATAAGACTTAAAAAACAGGGTACATAAAAATAGAGAAAAATTAAAAACATTATCCTCTAAGGTTAAAGACACAATATAGTAGCCTAAAAACTTGTAAAATAGGTGTTTTGTCTGTTTTATTACCTTTTGCACCTCCAGTACCCAGGCAGTGCCTGGGGTATATTTAACAGGCATCTATAAATATTTTTTGAACATAATTGAATCGAAAAAATATATAAGGCAACTTATAAAATCTGTTTTAAAATCTCTAAATGTGACCAAGTTAAACATGGCCAATTGATTCACATTTATCTCTGTTTCATCCTGAAATTCTACCAAAATAATATTTCAGGAATAAAAATAAATAAATCCATAGCAACAAAAACAATGAGAAATGGGTCAGCAGTAGAAGAAAGATGTCCACACAATTTTGGAATATAGAGTACAATAGAACAAGGAATAATTGACTTAGCAGAACAAAAAACATCAAGCTAAAGATCCAGTGAGGGAGAGAAGACAGAGAATCTGATAACAAAGCAGTGGATTTCTCCTGCAGAACCCTGAAAAAAACTAGGGATTGACAATACCAGGTACCTCTGAAGGCTGAAGGGTGAGGTGGGCTGAAACTGAAGGGCTGTTTAAAAACAGGTATCTGTGGCTGTTCGACCCTCGTATCCTTTCCCGCAACCCACAACTGCCCCTCTGCCACCAAGTCAGAGACAAGACATTCATTGTCTGAAAGAGGTGAACCAAAGAGGGTCTCAACTTTAGTACCCCAGGATAGAGGAGCTGCACAGAAAGTGATGGGAGCCGAGTCTACCTATTGAGTGGTGAGACACATGCCCCTGTCCACTTTCAGAATGCTGGGAGATAGGCTTGATCTCCCTACATAGGAGATTAGAGATGTCTCCCCCAGAGAACTCACTGTCCCAAGAGAAAATAATCACAGATGGGCCAGGCATGGTGGCCCACGCCTGTAATCCCAGCACTTTGGGAGGCTGAGGTGGGCGGATCACCTGAGGTCAGGAGTTTGAGACCAGCCTGGCCAACATGGTGAAAACCCCATCTCTACTAAATCACAAAAATTCGCTGGGTATGTTGGTGGGCACCTGTAATCTCAGCTACTTGGGACACTTAGGCAGGAGAATCGCTTGAACCTGGGAGGCAGAGGGTGCAGTGAGCCAAGATTGCACCACTGCACTCTAGCTGGGGTGACAGAGCAAGACTCCATCTCAAAAACAAAAACAAACAAAAAACCCAAAATAACTACAGATACTGATGGTGGAGTCCCAACCCCATCATCCATTTTAAGGCTCATCAGTTTCCACGCACGTCCATGCGAAACTCCTAAAGAGCCTTTAGTGCTTCACTCAGAGGACAATCGCAGCAAAGATTCACAAAGAATGTGAACAACCCTTCTAACATGACACAGACAAAAAAAAAAAAAAAAAAGGCAAACATTTAGAAGCAACAGAAAACAGGTGAAGCTTTTAAACCCAAACATCTGTAAATAATATTCTTGAAGAGATAAAGGGGATACTGTACTCACAAAACAAAGATTACTATAAAATTGAACATTGAGAGAACAAGAAAAAAACCATCAAAATTGAAATTATGATGGCAAAGATTAAACAATAATACAACAGAGTGATCATAAGATAAAGTTGAAGAAATGTACGAAGTATTTTTAAGAGAAGAGAGATATGTAAAAAGGAGTTGAAAGAAAATTAGAAAATGAATCTACCAAGTTCATCACCTATTGAAAAATATATTCAACTCAGAGTTCCATATCCAGCCAAACTTGCAAGTCCAAAGGTAGAAAAGGAATTTTCAGGGATGCAAAATACATACATAATCCAGAGGTTGACCAGGAAGGAAAAAGAGAAAGGATTTGGGAAAGAGGAGACTCAACACAGGACAGAGGCAAAGAGAGTTCCCAGTTTGATGGCCAGCCAGGGTAATGGCTGAAAAACAGGTTTAGAGGAAGAAACTAGAGCAGAAATACAGAGAATTCCAAGAAAAACAAATTCCAAGAAAATAAAAACAAAGAAACGATGACTTGAGACATTTAAAGACATTGACTAGAGTCTCACAGCTCTGTTGGAATGTTTGGCATAGGATTTAATAAAAAATACACAGAACACTAAACAAATGAAGAAATAATTATTAACACCAGGAAATACAAAATGATACATGATAAAGAAAATTCTATCAGAGTCCTATTTCATATAATTATTATTTACAGCAAATTCTCATAGCCACAATAACATAAACCTAGAATATAATGGAATAATAAAATGTGTGCATAGTTTGAGAGCCATATCTTTAGTTTTAATGGGAGAAATAAATGTTTATAAATGAAAATTACAATTGTGTGATGATAGTATAATCATATATTGAGAAATGCATACATAAATGCCAGAAAAAAAAAAACAGACAAAGGAATTTAGAGGGGTGTTGTCTTTAGGAATTAGAAATTAGGGGTAGGCAGAGGGGTAAGCTGCAAGCCATAAATATGTTTCATATTAATTACATGTATTTCTTCAATCAAAAATAACCTTAATAGTCATTGTATTAGTCTTAAAGGGCATACACACACACACACACACACATATACATACATACATGATGTGTATATGTATACACAAATACTATATATACATATATACAATGTATCTATACATACATAAGTATATGTACTTATGTTACTGATGAACGTTAAATATAAAGTTTTCTTTCAAAAAGCAATTGGCCAAACCAAATTGGAAGAGTCAGAGATTGAGAAAAATTCATAAACAAAGATTTGAGAATTCAAGCTGACCATAAACTTGGTGTGATCCAACAGAAAGTTTGACTGCTAAAATGACAACCTGTCTTAAATTCCCATTGAACAGGTGGTATTTATCAAGAGAGCATCATATTGGATGAAAAGAAAAATGTATTCAGGGTTGGGCAGCATAAATTTATACTCTGTCTGCTATCTAGCCCTGATTCATTTCAGTTGCCTTGAAAATGTGGTCTCCAACTTATGATAATGGCAGTATGTTAAGAAAATCACATGCTAATAAAAAATAGAAATTGGACTTACAGCCACAATAGGTTGGGTAGTTCTATCTTGCAAACTTAGAGAAAGGTCTAGGAACTTTGGGATCTTGACATAAGAAAAAAAATTTACTGAAGTGTTAAATTGAGCCTCTGCATGAAAGACTGGGGTGTTTTTGCTACCATTGTTTTTTAAAAATTCAGCCTCAATAGCAAGTAGTGGGATGTTCACAGTGTCTCTAGTCATCAACCTGTAGTTCACCTGGGCAAGAAAATGGTGAAGCTGACTTATGTGGCTGGGACTGAGGTCATGGCAGCAGCCTGCTGCCTCTGCCACTCTCCCTGCCTGTCCCATTCGCTATGAGGTTTGAGAACCTGGTGACAGAACAGAGGAAGCCAGTCAAAAGCCTCATCAACAGAAGCGGCAGGGGTAATGGTTTTAATTCTCTGCATTGGTCAAACCACATCCCAAAGATCATATTTCAAGGTTTTTTTTTGTATCAAACCATCCAGTGGACAGCAGTTAGGGAGGAGTCAAGACCATTCCTATGAACCAAGTCAAGGAATCTGTCCTTAATGATCTGAGTTCCATTCTGTGACATGGTTGGTAGATCCCTGCATATCTCAAGAGGAAGAACCAGGAGAAATGGGCATTTCCTAAAAGGCAGATATGAGTTCAGTACAACACTATCAGCATGATTTTCTGAAAATGAAACCTCCCTGTTATATATTTACTGATCTTGGAAATGTTCTGAATGTTTGAGGAGAAAGCAGACAACCAACTAAGCCAAACGATGTTTTGTACAAAAAGCTGGAATAGTTGCTTTCGGTAATTGTTTCCCATCTGAGAACTTATGAAAACACCTGTATCACTTGATTCCTAAAAATGACTGCTAGGTCTTGTGAAGAGCTCGACTCCTGTTTTTCTGGCATAATCACACTCAGCCCATCAATCTCTCTCTCCTTATTTATATCCACAGCTAATATGTATTCATTCAAATAACAAAATGTATTTGAATACCAGACAGTTTGCCAAGCTCTAAGAATATCGAGTTTCAAAGAATATATTCCATTTCCTATCAGTCATTTAGTCATTCTCAGGACAAACAACATTATATCAATTTAGCTGGTTGGTTTGAAATATAATTATGCTAAAGCCTAATGAATTTACACTAATTAGCCAAATTCTTACTCAATCGGTGGTCCAAATAGGCAACATAAAAGCTTTGGGAGAAAGCTTTTAAAACCATTGAAGCCACCCCAAATATTTGAGAAACATCTGCCAAAGAGAAACGGTTGATATTTTTGTTACAAGTTATTCTAGTGCATTTATTATAACCCATCTCATGAATTTTTAAGGAAACCCTTTCACTTGAAAGTTATACAATTTTTTCATATTTCTTTATATGTTTTTCCTGCTTCAGATTTCTTTTCAAATTTAGACAGTTCTTTCCAAGGTAAAGGAGGGGGACTCCAATGAGAACATTCTCTAGGGTCTCCAGCTAAATCCAGGTCTTTTAATGTACAAAATATGTTCATACTTCCCAATGGCTCGTGGTATAATTAGAAAAACCCCAGGCACTTCACCTGGACCATACAATATTTGAAAGAAAGTGAAATTTCTTCTTTTCAAACAAAATGGCTCCCACAAGTCTACTTTTATTGACAAGCATTTCAGGTGAGACAGCATGGAAAAGAGATTCCTCTGGCTCTCAGTCTCCCTACACATCTGATTACACCACAGCCGTGCAGGTTTAATGTCCTCCCCCTATGGGCAAATCAGAGACACAGAGGCCCATTACCCACCATGTGGTCTGGGGAAATAATACTTAGAGGGGGTTGCATGAAGCTAAACCTCATGCCCAGGTCTCCAGGGGTGCCTGCTGTTACCCTGTTATATTCAATTTATATGACAGAATATTAAAAGAGAATAAGCCGGTTGTATGTCTTCCACCTGGATGTTTTGGGAAACTCCGTGGCTATTAATCATTTGGTAACTTCTCACTGTGCCAGCATGAAGACAGCTGCACCAGGTAACCTCAGACACGAAGCCTTCCCACAGCTTACGGTTGAATTAAAACCTGGTAGTTTGCAGTGACTCCGGAATGGAACAGAACAAATCTGATCAGCAAAGGGAGGGAACTCACACGTTTGTTATCAGGCTCATAAGAGTCTTTGAGCGCCTCGTCCCACTGCCTCTATTCCTTGGCAGGCAGGTGCAAGAGACCAGTATTGAGAGGCACAGCAAGAAGGCAGGGTGTCCTGGTACCCCACAGATCTGGGTCCAAGCTCTGCCACTTATTAGCTTTCTGATCTTGTGACTGTTATCTAATTTCCTGTCATCCAAAAAAAAAAGAGGAAAATAAAGAAAACCATCCCATCACTATCATGCAAATTTATTGCAGGGCTTCTCAGCTTTGGTACTAGTGACATTTGTACTGGATAATTTTTGTCGTGGGGGCTGTCCTGGGCATTGCAGGATGTTGAGCCACATCCCTGGTCTCGACCTACCAGATGCCAGGAGCACCCTCAACCCAGTTGTGACAACCAAAAATTCATCCAGACATTGTCAACTGTCCCCTGAAGGGTAAAGTCATCCCCAGTTGAGAACGGCTGGCTTACTGAGGGCATGAAGTTAACGTATCTGTAATGTGCTTGCCACAGAGTTGGTGTTTGGCAAAAGTACTTTTCTTCCTCTCAAGGCCACTTAGGTTTCAGCAACCCAGTGTGTAGTTGCTGTATCTGCCCACCCGGCATGCACACCCCTTGGGTGGAAACTGAATCGTGATCACTATGTCATAACCAAGTCTCGGTGGGTTAGTCAAGATGCCCTATTCTCCTTGGCTGAGGAGTGGACCTGTGACCCAAGGGGCTTCTTAAATCCTTTCCCTGAAATTTGAGTGTCTACTACAAGGGCCAAAGGACTTGTGGTGCTGGTTCAGTCCAATGGCCTCACCTAAAAGGATTCTCCACCAGTTCCTGCTACCAAAGCCCAGAGCACCTCCTCTTCATGGCCCCCCAAGGCCTGGTACATCCATTTCACTGTAAGTTCTAGGAGCTATGCATGACTTTCAAATATATCCTTTGCTAATTTTTAAGTTCATCCAGGTGGCTTTTAAACATTTCATCGAAGGCTTCCTAAATGACATTATCAGTCTCTAAAAGTGAGTGATGAGACAACAAGATGCCCTTGAAGAAGAAAGGAGGCATTGCTGGATGGGGCTGTGGGTGGAGGCAAGGAAACACAAGGTTTCAACTTTGCATTTTTCTCTTCCTTTGCTCTTCAGTGTATAGCCCAGCACACTTTGAGGAGCAGCAGTATCAGCATCACCTGGGAGCAGAACCTCAGTCCCTCCCAGACCTGCTG
Source organism: Rhinopithecus roxellana (assembly GCF_007565055.1). Taxonomy (NCBI): domain Eukaryota; kingdom Metazoa; phylum Chordata; class Mammalia; order Primates; family Cercopithecidae; genus Rhinopithecus; species Rhinopithecus roxellana. Next base: position 54,764,203 of record NC_044568.1, read on the forward strand.
GGATCCTATGTGATTCAGATGCACAAAGTTGCTCAAGCACTCCCCGAAAGACTGAGCTTAAAAGCAATCAAGTGTCCTGTTCCCACAGGCTCCCCTTGGTAGGATGCTAGGGTCATGCAGAACTGACTATGCTGGGGAGAAATATGAGAAATAGACACTAATAAAACATTTAATTCTTCCCAGAACACTGGACACCTAGCCCCATTCATTCCTGTCCCTACACTTAAGTACTTTTGCAGAAATATGTTCTTACCTAACATCTTGGATCAGCATTTTTTAAACCAGGTGTCACAATTCATTTTTAGATCACGAAATCAATTTATAGGTCATGACCAGTATTTTAAGTAACAAGGGAGAGTAGAAGAGAAACTAGAAAGCACCATATAGACTAAGTATTATTTGTAAACTTTGTTTTGCGTGTGTGTGTTGTGTGTGTGTGTATTGGGGGTATGTGGTTATGAAATAAAAGCTATTTTGTATCGTGAGACCCTGCCAAAAAGTTTGAAAGTGCGCATCTTTGACTGTTACCAAAAACTGTGCCGAGAAAAGAGCCATGTAAGAAGCATTTTTTCTCCTTTTTCAATTGTTAGAATCACTCAAGAATGATGTTCATTTGGTTGCATGATGACCAGTCTGAAATTCTCCTACGATTTTAGGCCCCCCAAAAAGTTTGCTTCTTTCACTTGAACGGGTGCTGTGGTTCATGGTGCTGGAAACATGAGAGTAGGTAAGCTGTCATGGATACCTCTTTGCCTCAGGGCTAGAAGGCTCAGCATTAAGTTTTAAGCAAACTGAAGTGAGTTTCCTCAGTCAAAATTCAAGACTGAGAACTCTTCTATTGACTTGGTCTTAAGTGAATGATTTCCAAGTGTTTCTCTGCCTATAATCTGTATAAAGTACCATGTTGCACATTTCTTTTTTTTTTGGATACATTTGTAACATAATGTAATCAACCAAACCATCACTTACAAATGAACATCCAGAACTCCATTGGCCACCCAAACAAGCATGCTGAGAAAGGGAGGTGGGTAGAGCCCTACCTGAGGGGCTGTTCTTCCCATGCTCAGAAGACAGACTCTCCAATCAGCACCATCTAACCTTTATGGAAGACTTGCTGTGTGCCCAACACTGTGCCAAGTGTTTTAGAGGTTTCTCCCATTTCATCCTGAGAAGCATTCAGTGACGTGAATACCAGATTCTCATTAGCTCCGTTTCACAGATGAGAAACTGAAGCTCAGAGAGCAAAGCAGCTTTCTCATCTATAAGGTTTGTATCAATCTTACTTCAAACTCATCCTCTTAGCCACTGTCCCCTTCAGCCAACCTCCCATCCACCATGAGCAGCAGGAGGTACCCTGCTCTCCCCACATCCTACCACAGCCCTGGCTAGGAGGACACATTCTCTTCCTTCTCAGCAAGAAGCTTAAGTACAAGGCTGGTGATGATGGGTGATATTTATGACATAGCACACAAGCCTCCTTTTATCTTTTCCAATTCCTTTTGTTTATATATCAAATGGAACAGCACTCACCCTCTTCAAAGGGAGAAGGAGAGGCAGTGATGGGGAATGAATCCTTCAGAAGTGGAATTTGATGGTGAGCAAAAGATTTATTCAAATGAGAGTATAAGGACTGGTCACGTGCCTGTCATTTATAGCGTCATGATGTGCTCTGTGCCATTAACTTTTAATTAACTCAATTAGAGCAGAATGTCTGACACCACAGTGCGCACACACAAACACCCCTGCTGGTGTCATGTTAAATTAATGTCTCTGAATGTCAGATTCTCTTCTTGCTTTAATGGGTTTGCCACCATGTCTCTGTTAATTGTCCCTGGCACCTACGTGTTGGCCACCTCTGAAACGTGCCAATGGTCCGCAGTGCACACTCAATGCCAAACAGTCACATATCAGACAGAACACTGTGTACTAAGTCTTTCACAGACTGCCTTCCTCTCTTCTTGATCATCATCAGTAACAGTATTTTCAGCACTTAAGTTTTACTAGCATATCTATTTTTTTCTAGCCCAGTCACTGAAGCTGGCTAAACATCACAAGATATCTTTGAGTCTAATTTTTATTGCATACATTAAGAAGGTGCATCTTAATAAGGAGGAACCAGGACTGTTAAAGCAGGCCATTTTCAACAGAGTGCTGCAATGTCATGTACAATATACGTTTTGTTGGCTCATTCACCTGAAAATATTAGTGGTAAAAATGTTTTTATATAGCCAGACTTTGGCTGTGCCTCTGTAGAGCTATGCTTTCCAGTTAAATCAATTTCTTCACTCATCTTAATGAATGTGATTAGTATATGTCATTGTGTAAATCAAAAATAGCCCTCAAATAACCACTATTTTATACTTGGTTATAAAGAGTCAGTTTAATTTATCACTTTGTGCATTTAACTAAGAGTATGCAAGAATCAGTTCTTCAAAATGATCAGTGTCATTAGAGAAATGCAAACCAATACCACAATGAGATACCACCTCACATCAGTTAGAATGACTATTGTTAAAAAGTCAAAAAACAACAGATGCTGGTGAGGTGTTAGAGAAAAAGGACTGCTTATACATTGTTGGTGGAAGTGTAAATGAGTTTGACCATTGTGGAAAATAGTATGGCGATTCCTCAAAGACCTAAGAACAGAAATACCATTCAACCCAGCAATCCCATTACTGGGTATATACCCAAAGGAATATAAATCATTCTATTATAAAGACACATGCACATGTATGTTCACTGCAGCACTATTCACAATAGCAAAGACATGGATTCAACTTAAGTGCCCATCAATGGCAGACTGGATAAAGAAAAAGTGGTATGCATGTGCCACACAATACTAAGCCACAAATAAAATAAAATGATTAGTGCTGCTGGTGTGCAGCCTCACTGGAGTTTGTCTTCCTAACAGATTCATAGAGGAACCTTTCCCTGAGACATTTTCTTTTGTAAACTTTCTACATCATGGACCCACCATCAGGGAATGAAGACAGATGAGACAAAGCATGAAACTTAAAAGCTGAAGGGAGAGGAAAGAGGAAACCTCATCCCTGAACCTTGGCCTTTGGGGTCTGCTTGAACGCCCCTTATATAAATTTCTTATTCTGTCATTCTACTTTTAGTAAAAGAAAAAAAAAAATACAGGTGAATTCTACCTGAGTTGCAGCTGTCTGAGCTTCTTTGAACCTTTCAAGCTTACCATCGCTTTCTCTCCTCTTTGCCTGTGTATATTCTGTCTCTTTATCCATGAAGTCCCACTGTCTTTTCTCCTACTCATCCTCAAGGAAGCAGGCTCGAATGCTACTTCTTCAAAGAAACCTTCCTCCTCCTCCAGTTCAGGGAGGAAATCCCTTTCTGTATTCCTAGGTGCCTGTATGGTTCCTTCAAAATTAGTCATTACTTATCATTACTTGTTCCATGTTTGTTTTCTTGCTGGGTAACAAGCCTGAAGGGCAATGAGCTTTGCCTGCCCTCCTCACAACAGGCCCTAAGATGTAGCAGGTGAGCAAGAAACATTAATATTTGTAGGAGAGAGGGAAAGCCAGGGAGCATGAAGTCTAACAGGGGCCACCATAGCTTCCTAAGGGCAGGGCCAAGCTATAGGTATCTGAGGGACTTGGGAGGAACTGGGAGCTTCTTCAGGTCAGGGAACATATCCTTTTCACTGGAGGAGCCTAGGAAATTTTTTCTCTTAATATTTTGAAAGAGCATCTCTAATGCCCTTGTAGCCTTATTAGAACTCTGAGCTGACAATACTTAAAATGAAGACAAGGTTGGGTCCTGATGATCTCAGAGAATTAATTTCTTGTAAATATTTACTTATTTTTAAAAGATCACTTATGGGCCAAATGTAGTGGTACATGCTTGTAATCCCAGCACTTTGGGAGGCCGAGGTGGGCAGATCGCTTGAGCTCAGGAGATTCAGAACAGCCTGGGCAACATGGCAAAGCCCCATCTCTACAGAAAGTACAAAATTAGCTGGTCTTGGTGGCACACACCTGTAGTCCCAACTACTTGGAAGGCTAATGTGGGAGGCTCACTTGAGCCCAGGAAGTCAAGGCTGCAGTGAGGAAAGATGGTGCCACTGTACTTCATCCTGGGCAACCAGATGAGACCCTGTCTCAAGAAAAAAATAATCACTTTTATTGAGCTAATTTATATCTATCTATGTAATCCTCAGCGGCTCTAGGAAGTTGGGTCTCCATCAAATCCTTAGGTTTGACCATAACCAAGCCGCCAGCTCCTCCTTTTCTATGCCTACTATGTGTCAAGCTCAGTGCTAGGTATTTTACTGACATTGTCTCATGTAACCTTCAGAACCACCTTAGGAATTGAGAGCCCATATCCTTATTTTGCAAATGAGGAGACAGTAGAGTCACTCAGCTTGCTCAATCAGGAAAAGGCGGAGTTGGGATTTGAACCTAGTCCTATCCATACCATAGTGCCACTTTATTACCAATATTGAAAAGAGCATAACAAAAGTCATCCTAGAATTCTATATTTATCCTATTGGGCCAGGAAAACAATGGGTCTAGATGCCGAGAGGATGATTTTCAAAAGTTAAATGAGACGTTGATGTTTGGGCCATCACAGCCCTTGTAGAAAGAGCCAAGCTGGAGCAGGGAGGTAATCAAGTCTGCAGGACACGTAGCCCATTCTTGACTGGGCATCACGGTAGGGACGTTCTTATGTGGAGTAAGTGCCAAATCACTGAATATGCTCATGAAGACATTTTCCAGCATTTAAGAGACTTAACAATCTTTTATCTGTGGGAAAGCCATTTTCTGCATGTATTCCTAATTTTCTAAAGCAAACACAAATACTCTCCTTGCAACCCAGCCGTAGTTCAAACCTGGAGGATGGGGCAGGAGGCCTGGCAGTTTGGGGCATCTCTCCACTTCTCTTTTTAATTGCCAAGCCGACCATCATGGCCACATAGTCCATGCTGGGGAAGTCATAATGTGCCCAGACTCAGCACAATTAGTTTCAAGGACAGAATTCTCAGCCTTTTCAATAGTCAATTTCTTCTAGAGTCTGTTTTTTATTAAAAATAATAGCAGAGGTTTTGTGCATTTCTGCTGCTTCACGAGCCATCTGTCACAGACACCTTGGGCAAAGAAGCTTCGAAATGCATGAGGAGCACTGATCAGCTGAAAAAAAGTAAAAGAAAAAGAAAGAAAAAATCCAAGAAAGAGCTGGTCTCTTGTTTTTGGACAGATGAGTTTTAGCATCTCATCTAGCATTTCCCCTACTAGGGACATTTTTACAAGGAATTTAATTGATCTTATTAGACTTGGTACAGAAATTAGTTATCTTTATGGTTACAGTCAGCCAATAGGCAAAGCTAGGGAGTCTCAAATTGGAAGCAGCACAGTAAAGCTAAGCAAAATCCTGGAGAATTATTGAACAGATTCAAGGTTCGAGTTTTTAAAAATTTATTTATACCCCACATCAATCCATACTGGATTTGCGGTGGCTTGCACAACTAAGCACAATAAGGCAGAAGTACAAGGAGATAAAAACAAGGATCAGAGAAAAAAGAAAAGCAGGAGGAAATGGAGACGGCATGTAGCTCACTGCTTAGCATCATGATCATTCCCCTGGAGACAGGGGATCCCCTCCATAGAGTCATTATGGTGGAATCACACATTTGATCCTGTGCGCCTTGTTGACTAAAGTAAAAAGGAGAAATATGGCCAGTGAACAATCCATTTTGCTAATAGTGATGGTGGTGAGGAAGAACATCCAAAACTTTCTCAAAGAGGTTCCTGAGTCTTAGGTCTGAAGACACTCTGTGCATGAGGCTTCCAAGAGGACCTTGGCACCATGAGCCCTGAATCTCGTTTTAAGTAATGATCATGATGCTAAGCACTGAGCTACATGCTTTCTTATGCATCATATAGCAGCTCCGTAACTTCGCTGTGGTTCCCAGTCCCCAGGTGGGGAGGCTAATTTGCACAGGGTCACAGGACTCATAACCACCTGATGCCTGGATTTAAGCCCCCAACTCCAGGGTACTTGGCTTGCTCCCACACTTCAGAGTGTTATCTGTCTTGCTTCTATCTTTGGGTCAAAGGAATACCGTGGTGTCTTGTCCTTCTCTCAGGAACACCAGCTAGATCTAGGAGCAAGGCTTCTCTTGGCCTCAGGGTACTGGCTCTCTATCCAAGATTGACTCTGGGCATATGGTTATGACTGCAAGAGTTTGGGAACATTAAATCCCATTGCATCTGTATGTGCTATGTATATTTGTGTGTCTGTTCATGTGTATACCTGGAAAGTACTGAATGTCCCCACTTTCCTAATTATACTAACATATTACATGGATGTACCTGCACATATACACAGGCAGTTGTGTGTACATAATGACAAATCTAAGTGAAAATAATGATAATAATAGCTAACAGAACACTGAGAACAGTGCCAGCCCCTGTCTAAGCATGTCCTGTGTATTAACTCTCATGATCTTAAGAGTATTTGGAGAAGGGTAGTAGCCTGCTCTGTCAACTCCTAACAAAATGACACCTGGAGGGCAATAGGGCTTGCAAAGCCCCCTGAAGGGTTGAGCAGCCCCTGAGGTTGACAGCTCACCAACTCCCTCAGCTCAGCCAGCTTTCACGTTCTCAGACCTGCTTCATGGCCGAAGGCACAGGTATCTTATGGCGAATATGCATGGTTCTCTCAACACAACCACACAGATCTTACCTTGGACACAGGCTGCTTCTTACTTTGATCAAGATGACTGATTGCTAAGAAACCCGGGCAGCTGAGGCAGCTTTCTAGCGCCACACTCACTCAACACTCTGAGGTTTAATGTGTTGAATCCATTGCAGATGCAACTAATGTCAGGTACCCCGCCCTAGCAGCACCAGAGAGGGAGTCCCACCCCCAACAAACCACAGTCTTATAGGAAGCCTTTTATGGAATCATAAAAGGACTTTGATACCAAAACAATGTAACTTTTAACATGAACCTGATTTGCAGCCTTTGCCTTGTTATTTTACTTTGAGGAGGATATCACCGCCAGCTTAGTAAGAGTTACCGTTGCCACTATTTGAGTACTTACTCTGTGCCAGGTGCTGTGCTAAGGGCTTGGCAAGCAATACCTCAACTCTCTTGAAGCTAGGTGTAATGATCAGACCCACTTTAGAAGAGACGATGCAGACGTTCAGAAAGTTAGTTAAGGTCAATTATCCAAGGACAGAGGTGGGATTTGGAAACAAGTTGCTCTGACTCAGGAGTCCCATGATGTTAACTCCAGTACTCTTATCTTTGATGGTATGGATTTTTGGGGCTAATTCCTTATTGGAGTGGAGGGCGGGCTGTCCTGTGAACTGTAGGATACAGAGCAGCATTCCTACACATCAGAAGTCAGGTGCATCCCTCCCTAGTCATGAGAGTCAAAAACATCTCCACCAAGTGTCTTCTAAGAAGGTAATCACCTTCACCCAAGGTTGGGCCTTAATCCATGTGCTGAGCTTCCCACTGTAGCTGAGACACCAATGGCCAGCACTTGGTGACATCATACAACTGCTTGTAACATGTGACTTGGCTCAGCCTAAGTCCCCTTCCATTCTTAGCACAAGGAAAGATAATGGAATTCCCTTTAAGAACAGGTGTGCTCCTAAAATGTTTTCCATAAGCACAAGGAAGATATAATGGTTTTAAGGTAATCATCCTTGTTAATAAAATCTTATTTTCCCCATTTGCATTCATTAGGAAGTTATGGCCATGATTATATTAACTATAACATCCTAATAAATTCTTTCCTAAAGATGTAGCAAACACATCAAGAGAATCTAAAAAATGCCACTCAAACCTTAAAAGAAAAACGCATTTGGGGTGGGGAGGCTTCCAGGCATGCTTAGCACAGTAACTTAAAGATATACATATATAAAAGAAGTAAAAGCTGGGTTAATGTTAGACCTTAAAAATCCAATGCTTCCCGGGGATCAGTCAATACAGGACACTGCTGACCTCTAAGGGTCTTTGTAGGGATTAGAAAGAGGTAGTCCCTCAGGGGCTATAAATTAAACTTTTAAAAAGTTCAGCTTGGTGAAGGGAAGGCCCCTTTGTGTGAGGAAGAATGTTTCCTGCCTCTAAGTGGACCCCGCCCTGCTACCTCTGCCAGGTGACTTTGCAGGGTACCCTGATTTTGGGTTGCCTGATGGCACAAAGCCCCTGCCTGCCATCAGACTGTGATTGCCGAGGTGGAAAGACAAAGTCTACCTTTCTCAGTGCAGCTATTCAGATGTCAGAGGCTTGGCTTTTCAACAAAGGCCCGCGCCAATGACCACAGACCATCCTGCAGCAGAGACAGGTGACGTGCTTTCTCCAGAATTGGCCCCACCCCTTGCTGCCTCCTGACATTCAAGATTCAGTCACCTCCAGATTGGACCCACCAGAATGAGGACAGAACAGACACGTGTCCCATAGGGGTGAGGCTGAGAATCTCAGCTTTGGAGATAGGCCATCTAGAATGATTCTGGTCACACCACTTACCAGCTGGGTAACTGTACAAATCCCTTAATTTCTAAGAGCCTTAGTTTCCTTCTCTTTAAAATGGGGCAACACTAGAACTCACAAGTTTCTTGCAAGGATTGCATGTGATAATTCATGTAAAATACTTAACATGATGTCTGGTACCTAGTAAAACACTTAAATACATACAACTTTTTTTTTCAGTACACTTTCTGTTTTGAGATAATTGTTGAGTCACACACAGTTGTAAGAAATAGTGCCGAGTAAGAAATAGTGCCAAGAGATCCTATATACCCTTTACCCATTTTCCCCCAATGGCAATATCCTACAAATCTATGACATGACTTCCCAATTAGGATACAATCAAGATGTGAAACAGTTCCATCTCCACCAGGAAGTTCCTGGGTTATTGCTTTCATTATCCTCCAAAGTCAGCCATGTCTGACTATATTGCAGAAGGTTGGCTGGTGAATGAGGGGCAGGAAAAAACCTACACCGAACCACAGAGAATATAAACCATATTTCACAAGTCTCTTCCCCCAATTTTTAAACAGATAAATACTCTCATAGAGTTCAATACATCATGTTTGCATAACAATGTCATTGGTTTTGCAACAAAGAATTTAAGTTAGTCTCGTATCACTTGAAGAAAGAAAGAGTACAGCTTAGACTCCTAAGCACAGATAGGAAAGTCTGTATCCTGCCTGGAATTCTACGGTGGTTCCTATGTGCACTTAGAATAAATCCCAACTCATAACCTCTGAGACTCTGTATCGTCTGGGTCCTGCTTTCCTCTTGGATTTCTTCACCAATCAATCCTATCTCCCTCGCTTCACTTCTACCGCCATGGCCACCTCTCTATTTCTTGATTACGCCAAGGTTGCTGGAGTCTCCAAACTGTTCCCTTGACTGGGTGCGTCTCAGTGCACACCTCGGCATGGCTGGTTCCTTATGAATGCCCGCTTCTCTGCTCAAACACCTTGTCAGCTCTGTTTCAGCAGAGCCTCTGATTGCATACTTCTGCTATCACCTCCTTTCCCTTTCTTCCTAGGTCTCATCATGCCCAAAATTCTGGTTTTATTTGGTATTTTGTTTACCCTATCTTCCCTAACTAGAATGTGAACTGTGAAAGCTGAGATCTTGCCTCTCTTCATCCCTCTATTCTCAACACTTGGAGCAGTGGCTCGCATCAATCAGGTGTTCTTTGAATATTAAATTAATGAATGAAAAAGTAACAGGGAGGAAAATGACTTTTTGAGTGCTAATTGGATCAATGAGATTTTTTTTCTGATAGTGGCAATCTGAATATTTCTTCAGGTTTATAAAAAAAAATCTAATCTAGACCAAAATTATTTTATTTTAAACACGGCAATAATTAACAAGTACTGTTGCTCTGACATCCATGGGTATGGTCATTTGGTTAAAGGATTTGCAACTAAAGGTCTTGGATAACTCATTAATTTGGGATCTATTGTGTCTTATTACATTCCTATTGCAATGAAACAATTACTTCCTTGATTACCAATAGTGCTATTTTGGGGAGATTGTTAGTCAAACATTTGTAGAAAGAATTTAAAGTTCAAAAGTAATTCAATTAACACATGTGAATCTTGTATAATCTTGTCTTAATACAAGACCTGTCTTATGAACTGGACCTGTCTTATGAACAGTTTATTTTGTAAACGATCTCTAACACCAATGTCAAAGCTTCCAAATCCTGTTTGTTCCAAGAAAGAAAAACATGCAAAGTCTGATCCATCACAGTTACCAGTAGCATTGTCTTCGAATGGACATGAATTAGAGAGAGAGAGATCCCTATATGGGGAAAAATACCCTCAGCCAGGTTTCCGGTACAAATCTATTTAGATGGCATGGACCTGCTCTCAGACACATGGTGTCAGATCTTACCTCTCTGAGTGTACATTTGCTTTACCTGTAAATCAGATAGAATGATGGTACCTCTCTTATGAAGTAGTTATTGGGATTAAATGAGATAAATCAGTGAAGTTTTATCAGAGTGCCTCAAGCAGAGTAAGTTAGTATCATCGCTAACTGCACAGGACATGACGGGTGTAGTGGGGCAGTTATCTGTTGTAACTTAACCTCCAGCTCTGTGAAGAAGTAAGGCAATCCTTGGTTTACAGTGTTTGCCCATTCCCATGGTGTAGACAATCCTGCCATGGTTGATATGAAGCTACAGTGAAGACAGAGTGAGAAAGAGACATTAACAGTGGTCTCATGAGAGCTGGTGTGAGCTGGCTCAAGCACACCAACCACTGGGTTAGAGGGTACAATGTTCTCTCCTTAGTCTGGTCAATAAATATGAGAAACAGGCTCTGTAGGACATATATTAATAACTTGCAAAAGGGACTCACTCAGGGAGAATGACATCAAGGTCCAGCAGAGAAAAGTTGGTGAATTTGTGTGTTAGCAGTAGTGCTCTACTCAAAACTATTCCTGAGAGTCAGATGAGAGACTGTAACACACAGTACAGTCCCTGAGGACAAGAAACAGAGTGAAAGGTTATGTACTCAAGAGTGAAAGATGGTGGTAACGTCCTTGCCAAAATTCAGGGCACGAGTTAAGTGTTGAATTCAGTTTGGGTATGCACCAAGGGGAAGATCGCATCGCACTGCATTTGAGGATGATTCATGTGGACAATTGTCTACACTAAATTCTAGGGGAGAGTTCTGTGGTAGACAGGCAGTTCCCTGCAGAAAGTGATAGGTGAAGTTATGGGTGCGATTAAGATTGTGAGGGAACATAATGAGAAAGGGAAGATAATGAGATAGGAAAGGAACTTGGAGAAGGCTCAGTTAAGATTAGAAGGACAGAAGTTCATGAAAGACAGAGAAGTATATGAAGGAGAGAAGTTTATACTTTTAGGGAAGAAGTATTCTGACAGACAGAAACAGAACCAGGAAAGTTAGTATTATAGAAGCCAAGAGAGAAGAGATGTACTACAGTGTAGAAATCTTCTTGACCTACTAACCACCTGATGACCCTTGAGCCTGACTTTCATTTTAAGTTACCAAGCCTGGGAAGTAATTTTTACAGTGGTACAATGATACCTGCACATGACAGGGCTTCCTGCTGGTGATTTGGGGCTGCTGATCTGGGGGGAGTCTCTGATAAGCTCCCAAGAGCATAGGAAATGTGGCAAACAACAACAGATAGACCTGCTCTTGAAGGACATAGGTAGAAGTTAGGATTTTTATGTCACCCCCCACCCCGCCCCACTTCTGTTTCCTCTTGTTCTCACCCACACATGAGCTCATGCACACTATTCTCTTCCTTCCTGATCTCTTTTTTCATCCCCTCCTTGATGCTCTCCCTGTGCCTTGTCCCAGCTGGTGGGAGCATTCTGGGGCTGTGAGTGGAAGAAAGCCAGCAGGTTCTCATGGTGTTCACAACCCCTGCCTCTGATCTCATTAGCAGCCGCTGATCAGGAGGGACCCTCAGAAATCAAAAAACATGAACCTTCCCCTCCAGATTCATCTTGCCTTCTCACTCTCCGCTTTCTACTCTTTCCACCCAACAGCCTGGGGCTTCCTGGACTTCAGAAATGGAGCGTGCAGAAACAGAGCGGAACAAGAGGCTCTAACACATGGGTGACATTTAAAGAATAGTAACTCTCTTTGAAGAATCATCTGTCCTTTGGAAGCACATTTTATTATGTGCTCTGACTCACTAGATGATATCCAGGGGATGCATTTAGGTTCTCTGATTCCTGGGTTCAATATAGAAGTGTCATTTGGTTTGTCCACTGAAAGGATTTAGAATTAATTATAGGTGGGGTGGACCCCAGGATGGTGAGAGCCAATTCCTGTATCGGTGATTTAAATTAAAATAAAACAGTGCAAACTGATGTAGATAATAACTTCTCATTTTCCCCCAGGCTTCATGAAAAATCCAGAAGTATTTCAGTGGAAAATAAATAATAAATCAAGTATTTAAAGATGATTTCATGAGGGTGGGGAGTGATAACTAACTCTGAATTGCACGCATGTTTAACAGACACTGTTAATTTTTGAAAAATAAAAGTGGTGACAGCTTGGGCTTCAGCCTCAGGATGTATGGAGGGCAGCAGAAAGAAAAGTAACTGGATTAGGACATAAAAGTGGGGTATGTACTATACTGAAGCAAGTACAAAGTCATTAAGTTTGCTTTTCACATTTCCAGCTCTTTGCAACTCAGCCACTGAGTTCTTCATCTGGAAGCTTATTCTCCCCAAGCCTCCAAGTAAATTATGTCTGGTGCAGAACATGTACTCACAGCCTGTCCCGGACCCCACCCCCATACCTTCTTCTAGTGGGCTTACACTAAATGACCTGGCAAAACCCCAGTGTTTCCTTTGCTTCAAAACTAGATCTGTGAACCGGTCTTCCTACCTTCCCAGGATGGCATAGGTGCTAATGATCTCCAATCCTAAAATCCACAGTGCCCTCCTGTCTAGAGGTAGATACTTGACTGAAACATTCCTGTATCCATTCTCACCATCACCTACAGATCTAATCAGATATCCTTTCTGGTTCATGCCAGGCATCTACCCTGGATGCTGAAGTCATCCCAGTTCCTCAGTAGAGATGCATATGCAAAGGCAGAGAGCTGCATTAGAGAAATCACAGGCATTTTAGCATGGTAGGAACAGAAGATGTCACTTGTAAGGTCTGGAGTAGAAGGGAAAGGAGAACTGAAGAAGGAAACAGATGGCAATGTCCCAACTGAACACAACCTAAAGTCAACAGAGAAGCATTAATGATTTCAGCAAGGAAGTGATTAGATCCAGCTTTAAGCTTTTGGCAGCAACACTGGTGAAGAGTAAATACAGGTGACTCAAAGGCAAAGGTTAATTTCACCTGTTCAAGTTAATGACAATGCCACTCAGAAGAAAACCACACTAAAGATCCAACCAAAGAAGAAATATTTCATAGCTCAAACCAATAAGAATTGGTAATTGCTTCTAAAAAAATACATTCTAGAAGGAACAAAATGGAGATGAATGAACCATGGAAAAGTATAGAGAAGAGGAAGAATGCCAGGCCAAAGACAGGATTAAGAGCTACTGAATCTCTCAGAGTACAGAAGTCAGCAAAGCAGAAAATCAAAATGAGGCTTCTGATGAGGTGAAGATTAGGAATGTGATGTTTGCAAATGCAAATGGAAGGAGCAGCCAAGGAAGAAATAATCATAGACACCCCCCACCCCCCGCCAACAGGAGGAAAATTATAATCTGCTAACAGAAAAATACTATGTCTTGTTCAGGTTTTTGCATAAAATTTCCCACAGGTGAATTTTTAAAGCTCCTCTTGGAAATGTTAGTGGCAATCAACTTCTGGTTTTTATCAGTGATTCCAAAACTAATGTATTTGGAGAATAAAGAAATTCTAGTCCAAATGTATAATTAAATAAAACCCTATTCTAAACCTTGTCTGTAACAATAAATAAGAACTACTTTTAGTTGGGACAAAAGACGTCCTGGTGAGACAAGAAATAGGAATTTGGGCCAGGCGCAGTGGCTCACACCTGCAATCCCAGCACTTTGGGGGGCCAAGGCAGGTGGATAGCTTGAGTTTAGAAGTTTAAGACCAGCCTGGGCTGCATGGAAAGACCCCATCTCTACAAAAAATACAAGCTGGGTATGGTGGTGCGTGCCTGTAGTCCTGGCTGCTCAGAAGACTGAGGTGGGAGACTCACTTGAGCCTAGGAGGTCTAGGCTGCAGTGAGCCATGATCACACCATTGCACTCCAGCCTGGGTAACAGAGTGAGACCCTGTCTCAAGAAAAAAAAAAAGGAAAAAAATTGACTAGGTCTTTAACACTCTGAAAACATATTTAAATCTTTCAAAGCTTAAGCTCTAACCTTATGTAATCTAAGTCTACTGCATTGAGAAACAATTTGAATTTACAATGCAAATGAAAAAGCTAATGATTTAATTAACAGATGACCCCTTGACTATAGGTGTGTAAAGACCACCACATCTATTAACTGGACGCCTAGATGGAGTTACCTGGGTTTTACTTTCCGAAGGAGGCCAGTGCAGCTTCAGCACTTGTTTTCCTTAGCTTCTCTAATCAAAGTCTGAGATGGTACTTCGATTTAACACTTACCTGTTAATGCTGAAGTGTATAGGAAAAGATAATTCATAAATTTTTAAACTGTCCTTTCCTGCTCCGGATTTTCTCAGCATTTGATGCTACATTGAATAGGACTGATGTCATTTCCCCACGAGGACTTCCTGTGGTTGTTTCCTACAGAGCAAAAATCTTCTAAGATGTACAGTGGGGGGTGGCAGGGAGCCAGATAAGTCTGGGAAATTAGAGTCCAGAGGTAAAGAAAGCAGCTTAACATTGGTTGATCAAGGTTTTCAAAATTATTTGATTATGAAACTTTTTTTTTTTTTTTTTGGCATAGCATCCAGAAAAGAGCCAACATAGAAAGTGTGGGACTGCCATCCCTAGAAACTGTCAGCCTGCAAGCTTGGCTCTTGGCTGGTATTTGGGAATGATTTGGGGAAGGTTCCTACCATTCTCTGATAAGAGTGACTCAACGTGCCTCAACTGTACAAACAGATATGGCTTACGCTGAACACCTGTTTTCCTTCTGGGGTTCAGGGATTTGGTACCTATCAGGCAGAACGTGCCTGTGTGACCAGATTCCAGTAAAAACTCTGGACAGTAAGTCTCTAATGAGCTTCGCCTGTTAGACAGCATTTTATACTCATTGTCACGATTTGTTGCTGGGGGAATTAAGTGTGTCCTGTGTGACTTCACTCGAAAGCTGTTGCCTGGTTTCTCTTGGTCATTGCCTATGTGCCTTTTGTGCTGATTTTTTTGGGAATCTTTTCACTGTAACAAACCTTAGCAACAAATGCAACTAGATATAGAGTCCATGAGTCTTTCTGGCAAATCACCAAATCTGAGGGTGGTGTTGGGGACCACTGACACACATAGCATTCATCAATTGTTTGCAAGAACTAGTGTTCCAGGGGAAATACTTAGAGAAACACTGCTCAGTGGCACAGACTTACTGAGAGAATGTATGTTAAACACTGAGCACAGTTTCTGACACATAAGATGGGATCTATAAATAGCAGGCATTAGTAGTGTTACTTCTTACTGCTGATAAACTTATGGGAAATAGAAACCCTTTTTGCCACACCCTTGAGTATCTTCCATGTGCTATGTATACTGCTTCACACACAGTAACCATCACTAGATGTTTGTTGAATGAATTATAATGCCTTTATTTACAAAGTGGTGTGCCAACACAGTAAAGTCCATTCAAAGTGTGCAGTCTCAGCTCTCTTGGAGCTCACAAATCTAAAACAAACACTATCAGTAAAGACAGAGCTAGAGATGAAAATGCAGACAGAAAGCTCAGCAAGGAAAAATAAATGGATGCCAAAAAAAAGAGTGGTCAGTGCACCTTCACCAAGCAGAAAGCTCGACACATATGTATGTTTCTAATTTTGGCAGCAGAAGTGAGGACGGACTTTAGAATTCTTCGTTTCTAGAGAGATTAATTATATGGTTCCATGAAAGCCTTTCCTACAACACTGATAAGCCCATATAGGAAAGGGCTTCATAGTTAATGAAGAAGAACAACTTAAACTGGTGATGTTACTCTTTTAAAAGATCTAAATCTAAGCCATCTGGATAAAGTGTGGGTTCAATAGGTTGCCTATTCTAGTAAAATTTCGCTTTCACTGAGGCTAAGATCTCATTTACTAACTGACCATCAATACAATGACCTCAAATTCCAGTTTGCTCAGGACAAGACTGGTTTATGTTTGTAGTCCTAGCCTAAATATTAATATAGTCCTTTTTGCTCTCAAAAGCACTCCAGTTTTGGACAATAAATACATTCTGTGATGATCCTATATTGAGTCCTTTGAAGCCAAGAGGAACAAAAATCGTCAACTGAATCTCCCAGCCCCCAGGACACAGATAGAGTCTCAGCCATTGATATGATTTGGCTGTGTCTCCACCCAAATTTCATCTTGAATTGTAGTGCCCACAATTGCCACGTGTTGTGGGAAAGACCAGGTGAGAGAGGTAAGTGAATCATGGGGGTAGGTCCTTCCCGTGCTGTTCTCATGATAGTTAATAAGTCTCACTGAGATCTGATACTTTTATAAAGGGAAGTTTCCTGCACAAGTTCTCTCTCTTCCCAGCCGCCATGTAAGATGTGCCTCTCGCCTTCCACCATCATTGTGAGGCCTCCCCAGCCATGAGGAACGGTGAGTGCATTAAACCTCATTTCCTTCATAAATTACCCAGTTGCAGGTATGTTTTTATCAGCCATGTGAAACAAGCTAGTGCAGCCATAGAGGAGAAAAGCTCCTGAAGCCCCAGGCAGCCTGAGGCCCTGGTACGAGGCTGCTCTTTGGAGCTATGGTGGTTAATAGCCTGGACATTGGAGCCAGGTGGCCAGGGTTCAAGTCCTGGCTATACCAATTACTCACCATGTCTTAGGTAAGCTACTTAACCTGTCAGTCCCACAGTTTCCTCAACATTCAAATGAAAATAATAATAGTGCCTACCTCACTGATTTCTTATAAAGAGTGAGAAAGGCTCTCTGAGTAGTTTTTGACACATGGTATATGCTCAAAGATGTTAGCTGTACTTGATGATACTTCCTTCCGAGCCAGAGAACATGAGAATCCAGTTTAGTCAGGGGAAGTGTGAGAGTGACTGATATGTCTGTCTCCAAAGATAGACATTGCCAACTGACAGTCATTCTCCATCCTGCTGCATCTGGAAGCAGCCTCAGAGTCTTCCTCAACATTGGTCTCCAAGAAGACAATCATCTAAAACAATCGCCTTCTGGGAATTCTCCCAAGTATTGCCATTGTCCCCAAGACAGAGAATTTTGCCTCTTCTATGAGGATCTTCTCTTGCACTGATCTAACTCCCCGAAGCTTCTTCAATCTTGCAAGTGATGTTGGTTGGCTCACTGCCTGGACCTGTATGTCACCCTAGAAGCCCAGTCCATTCTGACAGCCATTCCACCCTCTCCAGACACATCTGATTTAGAAAAGTTTGGCCTATGTTTATATTGGCTGCAACTCAGACAATCTGGGGAAGAATCTTTTGGTGTCAGAAGATGACCAACCTATTTTTCTAATGGCACCTTCATATGGAACAAGACAATTCCTTATATTCTTCAGAGTACCTGTTTCTCTCAGTCATCACCACCCCAGTAAATGGCAATCTGTCCATCTTTCGGTTCGAGAGAGCAAAATCTTGGAGTCCTCATACTTCCTGCTTTAAAAACATACTACAAAGCAACAGTAATCAAAATTCTATGTATTGACATGAAGACAAATATCTAGGTCAATGAAACGGAATAGAGAACCTAGAAATAAACCCTTATGTATATGACTGAAATATTTTTGACAAAGGTGCCAGGACTACACAATGGGAAAAGGACAGTCCCAAATGGTGTCTGGAAAACTGAATATCCACAAGCAAAAATGAAGTTAGACCCCTACCTCACGCCATATACAAAAATCAGCTGAAAATGAATTGAAGACCTAAATTTGTGAGACCTAAAACTATACAACTCCTAGTAGAAAACATAATGGGAAAGCTTCAGTACATTGGATTTTGTAATGATTTCTTATATATGACACAAAAAGCACAGACAACAAAAGAAAAACTAGACAAATGAAACTACATCAAACTTAAAAACTTATGCTTATCAAAGGAAACAATCAACAGAATGAAAAGGCAACTTACTAAATAGGATAAAATATTTGTAAGACATATATCAGATAAAGGGTTAAAATCCAGAAAATTATAAAGAACTTCCCCAACTTAACAGCAACAAAAATCCAAATAACCTGGTTAAAAAATGGGCAAAGGGCCTGAAGAGACAATTCTCCAAAGAAGTTATACAAATGGCTAATGAGCATATGAAAAGATGCTGAACATCACTCATCCTAAAAATGCAAAGCAAAACCACAATGAGGTGTCACTGCACAAAGCCATTAAAATGCCCACTATCAAGTAAACAGAAATAGTAAGTTGAAAAGACATGAAGAAATTGTCACCCTTGTATACACTTGGTGAGAATATAAAATGGCACAATCATTACAGAAAACAGTATGGAGGTTTCTCAAAAAGCTAAAGAGAATTACCATATGATCTAGCAATCTCACTCCTAGCTACATACCTGAAATAATTTGAAGAAGGATCTCAAAGAGATACTTGCACACCCAGTGAAGTGTAATTTACAATAGTCAAGAGGTGTAAGCAACCCAAATGTCCATTGATAGATGAATGGATAATGGATAAAGAAAACATGGTATATCCACACAATGGCCTATGATGCATTCTTGAAAAAGAAGGAAATCCTGTCATATGAGATGACACGGATGAACCTCAAGGGCATTATGCAAAATGAAGTAAGCCAGTCAGTAGAAGGACAAATACTGTATGAATCCACACATTCAAAGTATCTAAAGCAGTCAAGATCACAGAACCAGAAAGTGAGAAGATGGTTGCCAAGATCAGAGGGTTAGGGGAAGGAGAATTAGTTTTTAATGGGTATAAATTTTTAGTATTGCAAGATGAAGAGGTCCTAGAGATTTGTTACACAACGTGAATGGACTTAATACTACTTAACTGCACACTTATAAATGGTTAAGAAGCTAGGCACAGTGGTGTACATCTGTAGGCCCAGCTACTTGGGAGATTGAGACAGGAGAATAACTTGAGCACAAGAGTTAGAAGCCAGCTTGGACAACACAGTGAAACCTTGTTTCTCAAAAAAAACAAAAAACAAAAAACAAAAAACAAAAAACAACAACAACAACAACAAAAAACAGAAAACAATCGTTAAAATGGTAAATTTAAAGTTATGTGTTTTTTTTTTAAACACAATTTTTAAAAGTTGAAATAGTTTAAAAATCTTCCCACTACCCTCAACACTTCTCTCTTTCGTCACATACTGCACTTAATCCAGTAGCAAATCCTGGTGCGTCTTTCAAGACATAGCACAAATCCAACCACTTTTCATCACCTCCACCTTGGCCATGGGCACTCTAGCCCCATGCTCTAATCTAGGTTCTCCTCTTTCTCACCTGGTTTCCTTCAGTAACTTCCAGCTTGGCTCCTCACTTCCACTGAAGTCCCCTCCAATCTGTTTACAGCATTCTTGGTGAAAGATGTGTCTGAATATATCCTGTCCCTGTCCAAAACCTTCAATGCCTCCCATTTCACTCAGAAGCCAGAATCCATGCAAAGGTTTCCAAGGTCCTGAGTGATCCACCCCATTCCCAGCCTATGTTCCGTACACATGCTAAGCCCACTTTGACCTCTGGGCCTTTGCACTTGCTGCCAGGGCTGCCAAGAAGGGGTCAGGGCCTGGTGAAAAAAGAAATGAGGGATACCCCAGCAAAGATGGAGCAGCTAAAAGAAAAAAATCTTTCCGTACGATTTGCCTTGAGCTTGCCAGACTGTGGGGCCTTACCTTTTGCAACAGCTCCCCCGCACCCAACCTCCTGCACGCTCAGCCGTCTTGCTGGCTGTTCACCTGTGTGGCTTTCTCTCTCTGCAGATATTTGTGTATTTCACAACCTTCTCTTTCATCAGATCTCTGTTTAAATGTCTCCCCTTCAGAGAGGCCAGCCCTGATCATCATATATAGACTAGAATATCATGTACCTCCTCCTGCTCCCCTATCTCCACAAATTCCCCATCCTCCTGGTCCTGTTTAACTTTACTCAGGGGCATTTCTCATCACCTGCCTGCTCTTCTGCTGTAGGTTCCCTGAGGGTGGGAACTCTGGTTCACTGCTGTTACCGAGTGCCTCGAATAGTGCTTGACAGGTAGTAAGAGCTGAGTAGGCATCTGTTGAATTAACCAGTGAGTGAAATGAGAGTAGAACGGGTGGAAAAGACAGATTCAGCTCCAGAAAAAATCAGGTCAGTCATAGAAAGCAGACAGACTGGAATGATGCTATGCCTGTCTATTTTCTTTGTGTGCTGTGATCCCCAGAATCTTAAGAGAAAGGTTTTCAGTTAAATGCAGCTGCAGAGAATTAGCCAGCATGATGCCCCCAGCTTGGGGGGTGGCGAAATAAGACCCTCCTGGTGTCATGGTGTTCAAGACAGTCATGTGAATAGCACCACAACAAATGGCTCTCCGGAAGGATTGAACAATTATTAATTGCCTTTGGTATATAATCTGTGTTTGGAAAGCCTTTCCCCTCTCTCCTCATGCGTCCTGTGACAAAGTGCCCAGGCGGCAGATCACTAAGTTCATTTCCTCCTCCCATTCATCTTTTTTATTTCCAACTTGAGGAGCTGAACCTGCTGCTCTCCCTCTGCAGTGATAACTTACAACCGAACTACTGTTGATCTCTCACATTAATGAAACCTCACTTTATTTCTCTCAAGAATGGTATGGTAGGGCTGTGAAACAGCAAGTGTGATGAAACAGGGGCTGTATTTAGAGTGGGCCAGTTCCCTGACCCGCAGTGAGTGTTAGCTTCTTAAGCACCCGTGGAGAACGTAACTGAGATGCCAGGAACAGTACAGCACATGCAAGGCACTTTGCAATGCCTGCCTTTGACTTCTCTCTCAAGTCAGGACAAACTGTTCATTACAAGGCCAAACTCTGTTCTTAGCCCAAAGGTGAGGAGAACAGGATGTGTCCTTTCCAACTAACCATCAGGAGAGAAGAAGACTATCTTGCCCCTGTCCATGCCAGACCAAGTTCTCCATGACTTGGAGACATTTTTATGTAGAATGAAAAAGAAGGCATTCAACAAGAAGTGCTCAATGCCAAAAAACAAACAAACAAACAACAACAACAAAAACCCACATATGGAGACGGATTAAATCACTTTTCTGAAAGATTTGACTTCAGGTGCCTGAGATGACAGAGACCAGGATCTCCCCTGCCAGTCTAGTCCGGAACCTACCCAGAACCAACCTGGGTAAGAAAGACCGACCACTATGGAGATAGAAATCCATCACACAATCACGTGTGTGATTTCAAGTCCTACAAGAAATCCCATCTGATATGGTTTGGCTGTGTCCCCACCCAAATCTCATCTTGAATTGTGGCTCCCATAATCCCCACGTGTCATGGGAGGGACCAGGTGGGAGGTAATTGAATCACAGGGGTGGGACATTCCCCATGATGTTCTCATGATAGTGAATAAGTCTCACAAGATCTGATGGTTTTATACAAGGGCAGTTCCCCTGCACACGCTCTCTTGCAGGCTGCCATGTAAGACATGCCTTTTTTCCTTCCTTCCACCATGATTGGGAGGCCTCCCCAGACTGTGTGGAACTGTGAGTCCATTTTTCTTTTTAAATAAATTACCCAGTCTTGGACATTTCTTCATAGCAGTATGCAAATGGACTAATACTCCATCTCAACAAAGACCAGAACAGTTCATACTACCAGCTAGTAGGAAAAATGAGATCCATTCCTCAGTCCCAGTCTAATGCTCCAGGCAGAGATGAATCTGGTAACCATGGTTCCAAGAGAAACCCAGTGCAGCAGCAAGCAAATGGACTTTGGCATCAGAACATCTGGGATTAAATTCCTAGCCCTCTGCGTTCTGGCTATGTGACCTGAGCATAGTTACTCCATCTCTCTGTACCTCATTTTCCAAAGCACCGCTGCATAAGACACATACAGGATATCAATACCCAAAGACACAAAGAATGTTTATCAAGTACTTACTAGTTGCCCACTTCCATGTACTTAATATGCTATACTTCATTTTATCTCGACAGTGTACTCTAGGAGGCACATTCTCTCATTTCTCCCTTTCTACAAATGAGGAACTAAGGCTCACGATTCAACAACTTGCCTCAAATTACATAGCAAGGGAGAGGCAAAGTTAGTATTAAAACATAGGCCCATGTGATGCTAAAGACAGTTTTTACCTATGACATTCAAGACCTGTGCTTTCCAGTAGGAAGGCCATCAGCCAAATGCAGCTATTTAAATTTAAAAAAAACAGTAATTAAGAACTCAGTTCTACAGCTTCACTAGCCGCAGTTCAAGCGCTCAATGGTCACCATATGGAGTACCATCTATTTGGCTTCCCTTTTGGACCATGCAGTTATGGAACACTTCTATCATTACAGAGAGGTCTATTACACAGCGTTGGTCTAGTCCTTCTCTACATGTAAGATATGATCCTTTACACAAGTAAAGAACACCAAAAGTTAAGCTTAGTTTCATTGTCATTTGTGTCTGCCTTGACAGCAAAGACATTAGTGTGGGTCACCAGGCTGTGGTCATGAGCATCACCATGGGGTGGATGCCCACTCAGCTCTCCACTGAGATGGGCAGAGGCTGCTCTTCTGCCTCCCTTGGTGACCTTCTCTTGATGGCATCTCTTGTGTACGGAACACCACTTTGGGCTGCAGTTTCCTAAAATTGTTTTCATCTACATACAAGCTGCCGATGCCACCCTCAAGAATGTGGCAGAACGTCCTCCCTCGAATCTGCCTTGCCCCCTCTGCCCCACCCTCTTCCTCCTGGTCCTCACACCTGGGTTTTCCTGCCCAGTTTTTCTGACCTCCCTCACCTCTTTCTGTGTACTGTGATTTTTAAACTGAGGTGAAACTCAGTTTTACTTCTAAACTGAGGAGTTTTAAACTGAGGTAATAAATCATTTTTAAAGTCATGTTTAGTGTATTCATGATGTTGTAGAAACACCACCTCTGTCTAGTTACAAAACATTTCCATGACTTCAAAGAGAAACCCAGACCTATAAGTAGGCCCTCCTTCCCACCTCTGCCACTCATCTACCTTGTGTTTCTATGGCTTTACCTACTCTAGATATTCCTTTTTATGGCTGTATAATATTCCATTGCAAGGATGTATCACAATTTGTTTATCCATTCATGAATTATTGGACTCCCTTATACTTTAATTAGCTGAAACAACCAGAAGTGGGAAGAAGCTAGTTACCACCATGTTACCAGAGATAGTTAATGCCAGAATCTGTCTCCAGAATTGTTTTTCCAGAATAACCATCCAGCACTTTAGGAAGGCACATTGGCACCCATCAGGAATCTCCATGCTGATTACTTCCTTAGGGTTTCACTAATTAAATTTTTTCTCGCATTATTCAAAGAGTAATTTCTTTAACGGTTAAGAGTTCTTATGGGATATTATTAAAAACTTTTCTTTCTTAAAAGTGTGTAATATGTTGGCTTAAACAGGTTTCCGGACTACAGATCTTCAAAATATCTTTACTATGTCAAATGTGTACTGTACATTTAAGGAAGCAATTGTAGTTTGCAATGTATCTTAAATGTTCCCAAGAGAACACAAAGCACAAAACCTGTGTGTGTGTGCGTTTGTGTGCGTGCACGTGCGTGTGTGTTGGGAGGGCCTATCTCTCAGTTCTTATGTTTTCAGAACTAGTTTGGAAAAGTTATTCTATATGAATATCTAAATCCTTTTCAGGTCCACAAACTAGGGAGAACTAGAGCGTCCACATACTTTGGAGATTGAAGTACTTCTGCCAGGCTTAAAATAGGCACATTTGGAATCATAAGTTAAATATCTTAAATGCATTTAAATGCAAATTATTTCTGAATTAATCATCTAAGCTATATAAAGCATCATGAGTTTGAATTGCAGTCAAATGGTAACAACTCATAACTTACAGCACAATATCCATTTGAAAATATTTTAATCCTTTAGCACTTCATAGCACACAAGTTTAAGGACCTCAAAGGCAGTGAGTCACAAAAAAGAAAAAAGTATCTTTGAAAAACGCACATTCTAGCATATATCCTCAGTCTATGTATTAGCACTAAAAATACGTGCTTAAGTGTGCCGTATAGGTGAAAATTGTGTTTCTGAATAATATCTACATAATTTTTAATAAAAATAAACTTGCAGTAAATTATCTAGATCTTAAGGTACCAAAGACAAATGGCCTTTGCTGGAATTAGTTTCCCCTCAGGAGTAAGGAGATAGAATTTGTCTTCTACAATGAGAAAAAAAAATTAAAAAAAAAACCACCACCACATAGAATTAAAAAATGAGCATTGGCAAGTTCCTCTAGAACCGTGTTACTGGCCACTTCTCAGAAATTGGGTCAGGGATAGGAGGGGGGCCTGGCTAGGCACAGCCCTGACATGCCACGATTCCAGCGGAAAATCCAGTGAGTGAAAACATGATTTGGTTAGATCAAGGCTCACGTGATACGGCTTTCAAAGCTCAGAGCAACACTCTATGGTGGATTTTATTATTTTCATTTTGCACCAGGGCTTCTCCGCAGTGACACTATTGGCACTTGGAGCTGGGTCATTCTCAGTGGCAGGGGCTGACCTGTGCATTGGAGGGTGTTTCCCAGCAAACCAACTGTTTATGTATGCGTATATGTACTTCTTTGAGACTGGGTCTCACTCTGTTACCCAGGCTGGAATGCAGTTATATAATCATAGTTCACTGCAGCCTTGAACTCCCAGGCTCAAGTTATCCTCCCACCTTAGCCTCCCAATGTAGCTAGGATTATAGGTGCATACCATCGCACCGTGCTAATTTATGTATCTGTTTATTTACTTTGTAGAGATGGGATCTCTATGTTGTCCAGGATGGTATCGAACTCCTGGCCTCAAGCAATCCTTTTGCTTAGGCCTCCCAAGGCACTGGGATTACAGGCATGAGCCACGGTGCCTGGCCCAAACTAAACAGTTAACAGAGCCAGTGTGTGGAGCTGGGGCTCTGGAGGGGAGGAGGTGGGTTTGTCATTTGGTTCTTTCACTGTCAGCTACCATGTGACGTTTTTCCAGACACTTCCCTAAGCTTAGTTTCTCCATATGCAAAGTGGACAAAAACAATGTCTACCTTTAAGGTCCTTAGGAGTATAAGCTCCAGAGGGGCTGGGGGTAGGGCTACAAATGTGTTTTGTTCACTCTAACATCCCTTGTGCCTAGAACAATGCCCCTGGCATGGCAGGGGAGACTTAATTTCTAAGTGATCATTCAGGAAACACACTCACACCATTGGTGTGCAGTCAAGTCTAGCTGTTGTTGTTTAGCGTCAGTTGCACTTGAGTTGGAATCTGGACTTAGAGCTGCTTAGGTCCAACCTCAAGGGGTTTCCCTCTCCCTACTTACCCTGTGTTATCAATTACCCTCCATCTAATCACACATCCCCTCCAGTGGACAAAAGGGCCTCGGGGCAGGTGGCTATTTGGGGCCTGCTTCTTGCTAAGCAACGAATGCAAAGCAGCTCTGTGCCCAGGACTGCACCTAACAGGAATAAAAATCAAGTGGCCAGCTGTTTCCTGACACTCACTCACTCTGCAGAAAATCATCCCCACAAAGCATCTAGGTGACATATATGAAAAAAAGGAAGATTTGAAAGAGGCTGGGCACTCCCACTCTGGAAGGAAAACGTATCAGAGAAACCAGTTTTGCCACACACTGCCTGTGAGCTTTCAGAGCTAGAATCCAGGGTTGCCCCTGTGGGTTCATCCAGAGTTACTTCTCCCTCTGGTCCGTCATCCCTATTTGAAGCCAGCAGAAGAGGGGAGCCCCTTGGACACTGCGCTGGCCATGTTATCCGTCCCTGCTTTCCAGAGATGACAATAGCTGGGGTCGAAGGTTAAGATCATCCATCACTTAGCACTATGTAACCTTAGACAAGTTCCTAACCCACTCTGTGTCTCTGTTACCTCATCTATACAAGGGGTGTGGTGGTAGGTAGAATAATGGCCCCCAAAGACGCCCACATCCTCATGTCTGGAAACTTTGACTATGTTAGGTTACATGGTAAAGAGGATTAGTGTTGTGAACTAGATAAATTTAAAGGATTCTGGATTATGCAGGTGAGCCCAGTGGACTCGTAAGGGTCCTTATAAAGGAAAGAGGGCTGGGGAAGAGAGAACAGGAAAGATGTGAGCTTGAAAGGAGCTACTGCCATTGCTGGCTGTGAAGATGGAGGAAGGAGTCATGAGCTGAAGAATGCAGATGGCCCCCCAAAGCTGGAAAAGGCAGGGAGAAAGATGCTCCCTTTCAAAAGGAGCCAGCTCTGCCCATAGCTGGGTTTTAGCCCAGTGAGAACCATGTTGGACTTCTGACCTAAACAACTGTAAGATAAAATTTGTGTTGTTTTAAGCCACCAAGGCTGCAGCAATTTGTTTGGGCAGAAATAGAAAACTAATACAGGTACCTACTCGTTCAGTCAGCACAAGGATTGGTGAGATAGCATCTGTAAAGGACCAGCCAAGCCTGCAAGCGCTGCTTATGATCATCAACATTGCTGTGGCTGTTCCTGTGTTAGACGGTAAGGGTCTGCTTCACGCTGAGCCTGGGAGCAAAACAGACTCCTAGGGTAGCTCAGGCCTGTGCAATGGTTCTAAGGGGGAAAACTGCTGGGAAAGAAAAACAATTTTGTCTCGTATATTTGCACATTTCCCCTTTCCTGCAAAGATTTTCTAGTCATTATTTTGTTTACTTGGGAAGTGGGGTGCAGACAACCTCAAGGGACCTAAAGCTGCCCCTGCCACCAATCTGCAAAAGTGGGTTCACACTGACCTCCATGAAAATGCTTCCTGGGGAGCCTGTCCCAGACTGGACTTAGTTCATCTCTAGGTCAGAAAACATCACCATCATTTCAGGGGGACACATTTTTGCCTTTCCTTGGAAATAGCCAGAAAAGGGGAAACTTATAAACTTCCTTTAATGCATAAACTATGATAGTCTCAAAAGCTCTTAAAATTAGATATCAAAGGACTGGAGCTACCAGTTTCTAAATGAGGGTTTGTGTTAGCTTGTTCTTGCATTGCTATAAAAAAATACCCAAGAGTGGGTCATTTATAAAACAGACAGGTTTAACTGGTTCACGGTTCTGCAGGCTGTATAGGAAGCATAGTGCTGGCATCTGCTCAACTTCTGGGGAAGCCTCAGGAAACTTACAATCATGTGGAAGGCAAAGGGGATGCAGGCGTATAACATGGCAAAGGCAGGAGCAAAGCGCGTGTGGGAAGGGAGGTACCACACTTTTTTTTTTTTTTTTGAGTCCTGCTGTTGCCCAGGCTAGAGTGTAGCTGGCATGATCTTGGCTCACTGCAACCTCCACCTCCCGGGTTCAAGCGATTCTCCTGTCTCAGCCTCCCTAGTAGCTGGGATTACAGGCGTGTGCCATCACACCTGGCTAATTTTTGTAATTTTAGCAGAGACAGGGTTTTGCCATGGTGGCCAGGTTGGTCTTGAACTCCTGACCTCAAGTGATCTGCCCACCTCAGCTTCCCAAGGTGCTCAGATTACAGGCATAAGCCACTGCGCCCAGCCATTTTTTTTTTTTTTTAAGTTCAAGGGTGCAAGTGCAGGCTTGTTACACAGGCACACTTGTGTCATGGGGGTTTGTTGTAAACATTTATTTAATCACCCAGCTATTAAGCCTAGTACCCATTAGTTATTTTTCCTGATCCTCTCCCTTCTCCCACCCTCTACCCTCTGAAAAGCCCTCCTTGTGTCCATGTGTTCTCATCATTTAGCTCCCACTTATGAGTGAGAACACGCGATATTTGGTTTTCTGTTTCTGTGTCACATTCTTTTATAAACATCCAGAACTCATGTGAAATAGCTAAGCAAGAACTTGGTCGCCAAGGGGATGACACTGAGTCCTTTCATGAGGGGTCCACCCCCACAATTCAATCACCTCCCACCGGGCCCCACTTCTAGCACTGGGTTTCACATTTCAATATAAGATGTGGAGGGGACAAACATATAACCCATATCAGGGTTTACTAGCCCAGGGTTGGCAAGCTTTTTCTGTAGAGGCGAAGAGTAAATCTTTTTGGCTTTGCAGGTCACACTCTGACAACTATTCAACCCTGCGGCTGCAGGGTGGAAGAGGCCACAGAAAATATGCAATGAGTGGGTGAAGCTGGAGTGGGCCCTGCAGGCCACAGTTTGCAGACCCCATACTTCTAATCTAACTACATAAAGTAACAATCCCTCTATGCTCTTCCTGAAGGCACTCATCACCTCCTGCTGGAACACATCAACCATCAGGGGACTCACTGCTGCACAGGATGGCCACTCCATGTGCCATCAATGCTTGTTAACGTGCAATTATCCTCACCCCAATCCTGACTCCATCAGGAAGTACAATCAAAAGTGAATCCAAAATTTTTCTCCCATCTATTCCCTCAGAGAGCCCTGAACCTAGCAGATTTGCCAACATACAGATGCTCTTTCTGTGGCTGACCTTCAGTAGGAAGGCAACTTTCCATCATCCCAGGGTACCAGCATGCCAAGATCCAACCTACACAGTTAAACTGAATTGTTCATAGAAGAGAGGGAAGTGAGGATGGGTGGGGAGGATGGAGAAAGGGATTATTATAAAAAGGGGGCCGCGATGTGCAAGTTATCTAGAACTGCGACCTTCTTATTCATTTCCATGTGTCTTCCCTGTTCCGATCCTAGCACCAGGCCTTGTTCTGGGCATTTGCTCAAGTTTAGAGAACTGGGAGAAGGTCAGAGCCTGAGGAAGATGAAAGCATGCGGACAAAGAGAGCAACCATTCGGGATGGAAATGGTATTTCCAAGATCTCTCTTGGCATATGCTTGGTTCACATTCCAAACAGAGAATTCGCAGTTTTGCCTTCCTTCTATCTCAGGGCCTGGATTTCCCGGGCTGACCCAAAATTATGCCATCCACATTGTGGCATTCCCAAGAAACACTTGTCTTCTCAGTCTGATATCCTCTGGGATAGCGTTTTTTTTTTTTTTCTTCTTTTTTTTTTGAGACAGAGCCTCGCTCTGTCACCAGACTGGACTGCAGTGGCGTGATCTTGGCTCACTGCAACCTCCACCTCCTGGGTTCAAATGATTCTCCTACCTCAGCCTCCCAAGTAGGTGGGACTACAGGCGCTTGCCACCACACCCAGCTAATTTTTGTGTTTTCAGTAGAGACGGGGTTTTCGCCATGTTTGCCAGGCTGGTCTCAAACTCCTGACCTCAGGTGATCTGCCAGCCGTGGCCTCCCAAAGTGCTGGGATTACAGGCGTGAGCCACCGTGCCGGCCTGGGACAGCTTTCTAAAAATAATCCCAGATTTGGGAATAGGGAGTCAAGAGGATTGCGGGGGTGGTCACGGAGGGAACACACAATATGATCTAGAACTTCTTCCACATCGACTTGCAGCCTACCTCAGCAAGAGAAAGATACTTCACGCAGGCCTTCCTGTGCCTGCTTTCCCCAGTTAACACATCCATTTTCTAAATATATTTCCTTTTTATTTGGGAGCTGAAACAGCCCTGCTAATTACCAGCGCCTCACATCACAGGAGATAAGAAACACTGAACAGGAACTAATGTGACTTTAGTAGAGTTCATGATTAGGTTCTGCAATAAAAACTGAAAAGGAATAGAAAATGCATTCACGACTGATTGCGAAATGCCAGCTGCCCATTTTTCTCAGCCTTTCTGACCGCTGCTCAAGACCTCTGCAGTGGGTCTACCCCTTTTACATGCGTATTCCCCAGGTATTAATGATCCATTGAAGGGGGACACGATCAATTTCAGAAGAGCACAGGGCTCTCCTCCCAGCATCTTATTGTCAAACATTGACAATCCAGTCACAAGAATGTTTTACATGCTAAGCCATCATTTAACGAGGATGCGACTCTCCAGTTTGCTTTTACTCTAGTCCAGCTTCAGAGTGTTTGGTCTGGCACACTGAACATGGCTCAGTTCGGTCCCACATGCAGAAACAGGAATGAGTATTCCCTGAGTTAGAGAATATAAGAGAATCCCTCATCACGGGCCTGCAGACCTTCCAACGTGATTCCAGAAAAGGTGGACTTTACTTAAAGGAGCCCATCATGTAAACATCTGCAGCCTTTGGAAGAAAGAAAAATAATATGGAAATGATCTCTTTTGCTACCTAATGCCTCACTGTGAAAAAAGATAAGCCTTCTGGATAATAAAAATCTTAAAACAGATACCAATCAAACAAATCAACAGCTAACAGCTCTGGCCAACTGTGTTTAATAAATTTTGAGATAGACCACTGATAAATCCCTGTAGAAGAAAAAAAAAAAAACCTCTAAGTTTAAAATTTTAAAAGAGAATATTTACTTGGCATGGAAATTATGCCAGACTAAATGGGGAGAACCAGTCAGTGCACAAAATGCTCCCCACCCCTCCACATGTGAATTTAACAATAAAGGTTTTCTGGTTTACTATGTGTAGAAGGAAGCTTGAAGTCTGAGCTCCAGGGAAAGCAAGGTTTGATCTTTGATCTCTTTTCCCCAGTGCCCGGTAGATAGTGGGGTCTCAACAAATGAATGCATTTTTAATTAATTTCTATGTCATGACAATTTGAGTGTTATTATTGACTTGCTCAAATAAATCTTATCTTCTTGAAATGCAAATTGGGTGTCACTCCCTTGCTGAAAACCCTCTGAGGCTCAGGCTTCCTTAGAGTAAAATCTAAGCACCTCATCCTGCCCTAGCGAGGCCCGGTATGGCCTGCCCTCCTCCCACAATTCCCCATTCCTGCTCCTCTTTTCATCCCAAGGTCTATTTAATATCTTCACTATGAGTTTGGACTAATCCCATTCACTATCCAGGTCTTCCTGGGTGAAAACTGCATCTATCTGATGTGTGTCACTCTGGCTTCAAAGACCCAGAGACAGAACTCACTGCCTCCCATTCATCCCCCGCATGTCAACCGGATCAGTCCCTGTAAAATCCAAATCTGATATGTCACTTTCGGCCTAAAATCCTCCATCATCTCTCCCTTTCACCGCAGGAGTCTCATGTCTAAGCTCACGCCTTAGCATGTGAGTCCCACCTTCACCTCTAATCAAGCACCCCCCACGGCCCCACCCTCCTCTGCCCTCAACTGCACGCACTCCCCTGCAGGTGCCATAAGTCCTCACGGCACCCTTCCTGCCCCATCCACGTCTCCGTCCCCTGGCTTCCTTCTCATTCTTGAGAACTTGTTTTGACCTCATGTCCTCTGGAAGGCTGAACCTGTAACATGACCCTCCTCACATAATATAGTCGATTGCTGCAAATCATTGCCCCAGCTAGCATGTGAACTTTACAAGAACAGAGATAGTGTCCCTTGTTGTGGTGCCCCAGAGATGAAGACAGACTTCTTGACTATCCAAGCCTGATGAATACTGAGCGAACAAACCATGCAATAATTTTAGACCCTCTGAGTGGCCAATGCCATGCAAGGAGCCTGCAGAGCATGGCCCTGAGGACATGTGGGGACTGTCCTGTGCATGGCGGGATGCGGAACAGCATCCCTGACCCACCAGATGCCAATAACAGCCCCAGTTGTGACAACTAAAAACATCTACAGACACTGCCAAGCATCTGCTAGGGGACCAAAGCATCCGTGGTTGAGAATAGCTGTCAGGGGTATGTGAGAGGTAAGAACAGCACTCATTCCTGCCCTCAGGAGACTTTCCATCTGGCCTCCCTTTTCATGGCCCCTCCCAGGAGGGCCTTCCTGGACCAAGCAGTGTCTCTCACCACCCTCTATGTCTTTTATCGGCTCTGTGTCTATTCCCAGCATTACGACCACTGGATTGTCACATACTCACTAATGCCTGTAGATGGACAGAGTTCCATGAAGCAGAGATTTGGTGCTTGTTTGCTGCTGTATCCACAGCACTGTGAAATAGTGGCTAACACAAGTTGGGCGCCCGATCAGCGTCCTTTGACTGTAATGGACCCCCAGGTTGAGCTGAATCCCTTTCTGGTGGAGCTGCCGAGTCTGCGCTGCCTGGCGTGGACGCCGGCTCTATGGTCCCCAGCTGCTTCCCTGTTTTCCTTCACTTCTCTAGACTGGAAAAGAAGACTCAGCTGGCCAAAAAGCATGCTCCCCCACGTGCGTTTTACCTGGGGGGTTTGCTCACAGGTTCTCCCTATTTCATATCTAGAGCAGTCACGCATCTGCTCCAAATAAAAAGGAACCAGTGGGCAGGCAAGAATTGAGATGGGTAACGTGGAGGTTGGCTGACTTCCCAGCATGGGATGATGACATGAGGCACATTTGCCTTTATTCCCTGATCATAGGGACCACCAGCTTCCAACCTGCCCCAGGGGAACTCAGTCCCCATCACAACATTATTCCCCAGGTATTTCCTGGGAGGCCGAAGGCTGGCTTCACAAGGGCTCCCTGACCAATGTCAGCTTCCATTCCACGTGCCAACTGCTGCTGCCTCCACCCTTATCAGGGCCACTGGGGAAAATGTCACCACGGTGACCCACCCCTAGCGACCAGCATTTCCCATGCCACAGGGTTGCAGGTGTCAGAAGAGGCCTCTCTTTCCAACTGTGTAATCCTTGGCCACCTGTTCCCATAGCCGTGGTGCTTAAATCCGGTTTCTGACCCAATCGTTTGTGATCAATTTAATTAGCTTCTGGCCCTCATTTTCAATCTTGAAGAGTCTTTCATAAATATGAAAATATGACCTCAGTCGTTTCCTGTTCTCGAACCCATGGGTCTTCAACCCACTTCAGGGTCCCAGCGTAGGAGGATCAACCTGTCCACATCCCCTCTTTGGCTCCTCTCTCTTCCAGTCCACACCTCTAACCAGCATAGGAGGATCAACCTGTCCAGATCCCCTCTTTGGCTCCTCTCTCTTCCAGTCCACACCTCTAATACACTTCTTCTTCCTCTCTCTTCTCATTTTTTTTTTTTTTTTTTTTTTTTTTTTTTTTTGAGACGGAGTCTGGCTCTGTCGCCCAGGTTGGAGTGCAGTGGCCGGATCTCAGCTCACTGCAAGCTCCGCCTCCCTGGTTCACGCCATTCTCCTGCCTCAGCCTCCCGAGTAGCTGGGACTACAGGTGCCTGCCACCTCGCCCGGCTAGTTTTTTGTATTTTTTTTTAGTAGAGACGGGGTTTCACCAGGTTAGCCAGGATGCTCTCGATCTCCTGACCTCGTGATCCGCCCGTCTCGGCCTCCCAAAGTGCTGGGATTACAGGCTTGAGCCACTGCGCCCGGCCTCTCTTCTCATTTTTACCAAATAAAAATAATTATCTTTATGCTGATTGCTGAAGGCACGTACATGGCCAGTGGGTGGTGGGGGCTGGAATGGATGCCCCCACCCCGTCCCTGCATGTGGGAATCTGGTCCCAGAGTGTCAGTCACAATGCTCGTCATTGAGGGATAGTTACATAGCCAGGGAATCTCAAGTCCTGGGAGTCTGAGCAGTTGCCCAGTTATTTAACTTGTTCCCTGTAAATTTGCTGGGCAGCTGGTCTGGACAAAATGGGTCTAAGGCTCTCCCAGTCCCAACATATTGTGATGCTTCAGCACCTTGGGAAAGAAAATGCTGCCAAGTAATGTGAAGAATCAGCATGACGAAGTAGACTTGGTTGTAGTTAGACAACTAAAACAGAAAAAAAGAAAAAAAAATGTAGCCATCAAACCATTTATTCATTCCATGGAGGTCTGCTAAGCCCCGAGTGTGGGCCAGGCGCCGCAGGTGCAAAGCCCAGTGTGGGGGTGGAGGAGAGAAAATTAAGGAATGTGGGGTTCTCCCACCTGCCAAGATTCAAGCTGAACCTCTTCTGAGGAGTTTGTGCTAATGAAGTTCAGAGAAAAATATGTTTCCATAGCCCTGAGTGACGAAGCAGCTTTGCTTAGTGGACCAAATAAATAATCAGTCAGAAGCAACTCAGCAGTGTAATCCAGGTATGTGGCTGCTGCCGCAAGGTCGTTTAACCTCTTCATGCCTCAGTTTCGCCAGCTGCACCTGACAGATAAGGCCGGGTTGTAATAAAATGTAGTGCTTGGGAATATGAAGAGATGAACTGGAAAAAGTCAGGTAGAGGTGCTCAGAGGTGCAGGGATAGGGAGGGGCTGCGAACGAACTTCGAATTATTTTTTCACAAGCAGTCAGAAGACAAGCGTTCGTTTATTAAATTCTGTTTCTCTGAATTCCGACTTTTAAGTGTTTGTGTCAAAGGAGGCATTAGAAAGCAGCCTCAGATGTTTGCTCAGAGTCAAGCAGTTGGGAGAAATGAGATCTTTGACTTTTATTATGTGTTAGAAACTCCTGCATTATCTCGCTTGACATTCAAACACACCTAGCTGGTTGGTATGATATTAATTCCTAATTATGAATGAACTAGGGTATAGACAAGTAACACAGCAGTTCTCAAACTTGGCTTCACGATGGAAAAACTTGGAGAATTATATAAACGTACTGACACCTGGTCACACTCTGCGACATCCTCATTTAATTGGTTTGGAGTGCAGCTTGGGCATTCAGGGTTTTCAAAGTTCCCCAGATGATTTTAAGGGCAACAAAGTTCAAGAACCACAAATGCTTTGTTCAAGGTCACAGATCTACTAAGGCAGATAAAGCTGGTTCTGCCGACCCCAACACTAATTTCCCCCTATCGGGAATTCCGTCAGCCTGTTCCAGCTCCAATCTTCTGAGGACATCTTCATCTCTGGCTGAGAAACAAGCAAACATGCAGTCACATGGCATTTAACAGTCATCCAAAGTCCAGACAGGATGCAGCAAGGAAGCCTGGGACAAATTTGCCTGGCTCTCAGGTGCCACTAATGAAGCACAAGGAAAACAGTTTGGAAGAGCTGGAATTGGATGGAGAGGGCTTTCAGACGGCACACCGGAGCACCAGGAGGGTGAGCACACTTGAGGCACGTGTTACCCTACAAGAACTGTAACGAAACTGGTTCAAAGCAGGTCAGCTGCCATGATGTTAGTACCCAGGAGTGTGAGTATTTAGACCTGTGTTCCTCCAACTACAGTGAGCCTCAGGATTACCTGGAGGGCTTGCTAAAATCCAGATGTAGAGACCCACCCCGAGAGTTTCTGATCCAGCAGGCCTGGGAAAGGACCTAACAATTTACATCTCTAACAAGTTCCCAGGTGATGCTGTTAGTCCAGGGTCACAGTTTGAAACTGCCCAGTGAGATGATTCCCTTTTACAGACAGTTACTGACATTCAACTGTTTACCTGCTAGCTGCTGCCTCACAAGTGCTTTCAACTCCATTTTACCTGCAGGGAGCTTAAACTATAAAACCGATACGTGGCAGGCTGGCTCCCAATTCCAGAGCACTTACTAAGTGACTGGGCTGAATGATAAACACTCACTAACTACAACACTTTTAGGAGATGATACTGTAATCTCACTCTCGTTCTAAAAAGGAGAAAACAGAGGCTGAGAAGTAACTTGCTAAAGGTGTCAGAGTATTAGAATGAACCATGAAATTGCCAGTGTTCACCTTTTTTCCACCTGTAAGAATGGCAATTTCATATGGTTCATGTGATAGTAGAGTCAAGATTCTTCCCTCCAAAGATCTGGCGCCAAAGCCTGGGCTTTTAACCCAGATTCTTTGTTTTGTCCCACTCAGGGCTCTTACCTAGGCCACATGTGTGTTACTGATTGACGGGACCACAATGATGAGAGAAGATCACAGGTGTGAAAACACACTCCCCTAGGTGTGACCTGTTACCTGCCTTTCGGTAACTAAGCTTCTCACTGACAGACTCTCACTTGGTATAAAATCGCACTCCAGCAATCCCACTACTGGGTATCTACACAGAGGAAAAGAAGTTATTATACAAAAAAGATACTTGCACAACATGTTTATAGCAGCACAATTTGCAATTGCAAAAATATGAAACTAGCCCCAATGCCCATCAATCAATGAGTGAATAAAGAAACTGTGGTATGTGTGTATACATATATATATGGCAGAATACTACTCAGCCATAAAAAGGAGTGAATTAATGGCATTTGCAACAACCTGGGATGGGATTGAAGACTATTATTCTAAGTGAAGTAACTCAGGAATGGAAAACCAAACTGTATGTTCTCACTCATAATTAGGAGCTAAGTTGTGAGGATGCAAAGGCAAAAGAATGATACAGTGGACTTTGGGGACTTGGCGGGGGGAAGGGTGGGAAGGGAATGAGGAATAAAAGGCTACAAACTGCGTTCAGTGTACGCTGCTCGGGTGATGGGTGCACCAAAATCTTACAAACCACCACTAAAGAACTTACTAATGTAACCAAAATCCAACCTGTTCCCCAAAAACCTATGGAATTTAAAAAAATTACACTCATGACATGACAATGTGGTAGATGAAAACAACCGCTCCAGTGCTCGGCTAGCGGACTTTCCTGTACCAGGAAGCTGGAAAAACTAAAAACTAAGTTGACCCAGCTCTCTTGCAGCTAGAATCCTGCTTACGGTCTAGGTTCTTCCTGCAGATGCACCAGTGTGAGACTGGATGGAAGTGAGTGGCAGAAGGCCACAGCTGTGCTTTGCAGATCAGAGGTTCTGAGCATGGCAGAGTCACCCGGCTCTTTTAGGTAGCCAAAGCCGAGCTGCCACATCCAGTTGTGAGCGTCAGAGCAAAGCGGCAGGAAGAGACAGCAGCAATATTGACTCTTCGCTATGGCTGAAATGCCTGTCCCCTCCAAAACTCTTGTTGTAATGTAACAGCCAATGTAATGGTACTGGGAGGTGGAGGCCTTTAGAGGTGATTAGAGCATGTGTGTTCCACCCTCACGGGTAGGTTTAATGTCTTAATTTAAAAGGCTTTCAGAAATAGGTGCTGTCTTTTGGCCCTTCCACTTTCTGCCATATGAGATTTCAGCCTTCCTCTCCTCTGGAGGGTGCAGGGTGCAAGGCACCATCTTGGAAGAAGAGAATGGCCTTACAAGACACCAAACCTATTAGTGTCTTGACCTTGGATTATCCAGCCTCTAGAAATGACAGCCAATAAGTTTCTCTTCTTTATAAATACCCAGGCTTGGATATTTTGTTATAGTAGTACAAAATGGACTACGACACTTCTCTCTAAAAGTGGTTCCCAAATGGAAACAATTTTGCCCCTCATAGGACAACTGGCAATATCTGCAGACATTTCTGATTGTCAAGATTAGGTGGGGTGGGGGTGCTACTGGCATCTAGTGGGTAGAGGCCATTGGTGCTGCTAAGCCTCCTACAATTCACAGGATAGCCCCTCATAACAAAGAATCATCCTGCGTCAAATTTCAATAGTGCCACTGTTGAAAAACCTTGCCCTAGAATAGTTCATATACGGGTATTTCCTGTAGCAACACCTTATCTGGCCTTGTAAGCTAGGTTACTTGGCATTTTGGGCAATCCTACTGGCTACCTGTACTCTTTAATAAATCTCTTCCTTTGTAAGCTAGTTGGAGGTGATTTTGTTGACTGCCACCAAGAACCCTGGCTAGGAAAGGTAGCCATGGAGGAGACCAGAGTAGAGGGAAAAGAAGACTTATGTAGCATGTCCCTACTAGTGAGGGCTGGGATCCTTTCCAAGTACAAGTCTAATCAGGTGTAGTACAATCCCATCAAGGTAATGTGTGCATCATTTGTTCATAACATGGACATTATAATAACCAGGTTAATCACTTTAATAACTCTCTCATATGGGTACATCTATATCTCCCAATCATCTTATAAGCACGGACATTATGATATACCTATTTCCACATGACAGCTGCATGTTTCACTTTAATGTATTTTCTGCCAAATTGTCATGGAGATACAGATGGGTTAGAATTGGGGTAGAGCCACATTAATGAAAGAAAATATATGAGCGAGGATACCTCTGACTGCCAGTTGTATTTCAATTTTATGACAACATTCTTGACCACAAATTCAAAATTTGACTGAGAAATTGGCTTGAAAAAGAGCAAGTTATATAGTATAAAATGTGAGCAAATACTCAGAAGGTGGCAGTAAGGTCCTGTCCGTGTTCTGAGGCCAGGAACACAGGTGGTTCCCGTTACCTGTTCTAGAATTGAGTGTGATAGATGTGTCAAGGTTATCTTTAGGAAGATGAGCTGAGACCATCATTTGAGTATTTGGCATGGAGCCTTGGCACACTGTAAATGTTCAAGACATGCTCACCCCAACGTTAATAGTAAAAATGCATCTAGGGAACCTGTTTATCCGTCATCTAACTCATCAGTGAAGACAAGATAACCATTTTCATAGGTTTGTATATGTCAGGGACCTAGGGAATTCTTGGGCACTTAATAGATGCTCAATAAAGTTAGTTTTGCCTCTTTTTCCATATGCTCCTCTCTTCTCCCACCCAGTTCTGACATTCCCAGTTATCTGAGCATCTCTCACTGGACAACAGATCAGTGTGAAGGTTTCCTGCCAAGGACACCTGCCTGCTACCACGGTCCTGGCCCTGCTTCCTGTTTTGCCTTGCACCTCCTGCAGAGCCCATCCCAACTCCCTTCCCCGTCTTTCCCCCACCCCACCTGCCTAACAGATGGTCTCCCACTCCACTCCTGTCATCCCATATTGGCAAATTTGCAGCCAGTAGATCATATTCGCAGTGTGAGGGAATCATTACCACCTGCTAATATTTTTATAGAATTTCATAAACTTGGTCATTCATGAATCATTTACAGTACTTTATTCCAATGAAGAGTTCACAAATCACTCAAATGCTGGCAAAATGCATAATAATGAGTAATATTTCAGGAGGCTTTGCATTAGTATGTCAGCTTCCAATACTGCAAGAGATAAATTATTTTGCCAGGTGCTACTTTGGGTCAGAAGCTTGGGAAGTTCTTCTGGGGGCTGGGGCAGGGAGGAGTGGCAAGATGGCAGTGGGTCATGGAAATGGGATGATTTTTAAAAAGTAATAGATCACCCAGCCAGTCAAACTCCCTTCCCAGCCCCAGTAAGCAGAGTTCCTAGGAAAGGAGCTAAAGAATTTACAGATTAGATCTAAAATCTAGTTGGGGATAAAATAGGAAGAGTGTTTCTTAGCGACTGAAAATGCAGGGCTTTGGAGCTGAAAAGAAACGGATATGGATCCCAAATCCAACACATGCCAGCTGTGAGACCTTGAAAAAGTTGTTTAACAGTTATTTGCTTATCTGTAAAATGGTGTTAACACCTACTTCTTAAGTCTATGGTGTGAAATGGATTAAATAGGAGAATGTATACAATGTGTTTAGCACAATATCTGCCATGCAGTGTTCAATAAACAGCAGCTTCAATGGTGATGCACTTCAGGGGCCCAAGGACAAATGTATTTCAGATTATTTCTTATCATACAAATCCCTGAGGTTTAGATCAAAATGTTTCTTGATGGATTGGGAAAATGTTAATACATTAACACATACTTGCATGTGAGTAGCACAACATTAGACAATAGAAACATTGGCGCTATTATCATGGCAACACATTCACCCGCAGGCTCTCTCCTTTTTAAACTTGCAAGACTAGAAACTAAAATGTGGGGATTTGGAGACCTCCCATTCTACTCTTTGAAGAACTTCATTTGCTACCAACAATGTTGACTACCATGAACACCAAGGATCTAGCTGTACTACTAAAATAGTAACTTATTCTTAAATAGGCACTTAAAATGAACTGAAACTGCAACATTCCTGTGCCCAAAGTAGACCAACGTGAGAGTAACCCAGTTCTCGTTGTCTAAAAATAGGAGAACTACAGAGTGATCGGGGCTCTTCCTCAAACGTGCTTCTTCAAGGAAGAAGCTTCAGCAAGTGTAAGAAGCTGCAGCGAGGGTATCATGAAAACAGGACAATGACTGAACTGAAGGGCATGAGGCATGGAGGGAAATGGCATCAGAAAGTAGGCCCTCATGAGCCCATTGAAGAGTGCACTGCTAATGACTGGGTCCTAGTCTGCCAGTCATAAGTAACGCAAGTACTTGTGTAAGAAACTGCATTCCCACTAAATACCAGCAGCCTTTCCAATGAGGGTACATGACCCCGTGCCGGTGTTATCAACAAGCCATGTTATAAACAAGGCACAACTTCCTGGCATGTCACATACCCACAGAAGAGAGCAATTCAAGCCAGTTTACTTTGAAACAAAGAACTAGAATAAAAGATACATGAAAGCAAGGAACCCAGTGTGTCTTGTTGCTACTATATCCACCTTGAAGAGCGTCCCTCACCCTATAAATACTGAATTAAATGTATGTAGAATGAATGAATTGCTCAATCAATCAATATGCTATGAAGTAGACTATAAAAGTATAGTAAAAACTCAAGATTATTCAAGGAAAGTTTGTGCTGGAGATGAGAAATTGGGCTATAACTTGGAGTCCTTTGGGTTTTCACTTACCTTCCTTCACCTTTAATATAATTGATTACTGTTCCTCATGTAGGAAGATTATATGGTGCTTACTATGTTTCTGGCATTTTCTAAATGCTTGATATGTATTAGTTCATTTAATCCTTATGAAATCCTATGAGATCATCATTATTATTATTCCCATTTTCCAGGTTAAGAAGTTGAGGCAGACACCTTGCCAAGTTCCCACATCTAGTATATGATAGCCATGATTTGAATGCAGCCAATCTGGCTGTGTGCAGAATCTATGCTTTTAACTACTGTAATATTATACGGCCTCAGTTTCTAAAAAGTATGAGCAGCTCCAAGCTGCAGCCCAAGCTCTATTTTATCAGCTATGTAGCAATTACTAGTTAGCCAAAACTAGTAATTTCATTTTTTATAATCCCCCGAAGCGTTAGCTCTATTCACACTTTATAGACAAGAATCCCAAATCAAGGAGGGTAAGAGTGTTGCTCAAGTTCCCACAGCTCAGTAAGCAGTAGCACTGAGATCTGAATGGAGGATCTCAGACCCTGTATTAGTCCGTTCTCATGCTGCTAATAAAGACATACCCGGGACTGGGTAATTTATAAAGGACAGAGGTTCAATGAACTCACAGTTCTACATGGCTGGGAAGGCCTCAAAGTCATGGCAGAAAATGAAGGAAGAACAAAGGGACCTCTTACATGGTGGGCAAGAGAGCATGTGTAGGGGAACTCCCATTCATGAAACCATCAGTCCTCATGAGACTTATTCACTATCACGAGAACAGCACAGGAAAGACTCACCCCCATGATTCAATTACCTCCCACTGGGTTCCTCCCCTGATATGTGGGAATTGTCAGAGCTACATTTCAAGATGAGATTGGGGTGGGGCCACAGCTAAACCATATCAGACCCCAGAGCTCTTGATCACTCTGCTAAGAAATTATAAAATTTATTGTATCTTTCCTTAGTTCCTTGTGCCCAAACTTTCTTGGAGACTCCCATGATGGGCATGGAGAGAGAAGAGGGCATCTATCCATAGTTGATTGCTGGTTGTTCCTACAGCAGCTGGGCACCAATAGCTGCCAGGTTACCTCTGGTGACTGTCAAGGCCAGGTGGAACTGGGTATTTCTGAGGGCACCAACATTCAATTTATACAACTACCCGATTCCCCCTTGGGTATAAGGTGGGACACATAGCTCACTCTTCAGTTCTCCTTGACAGGGGATTCTCCCAAAAAATGCTCAGAAAAGTCTTTGGCAAGTCTTCCGAGATAGAAATCTGGAAGGCACCCGCTTCCTCCCAGGGCCCGAGACCCTTGAGCGCATTGCCCAGCCAAGGTTCTGCTGGAGGGTGGGGACTTTACTACCTATCATCACCCTACTGCTCTATGTCTGTCCAGCACCTTATGCCTCCAATGCCCTTATAGTATCTTCTCACTGCACACTCACAATAATGCATTTAAGTAGGTAAGAAAACCAAAGAAATCAATCACTTCCAAATACAACCATTAACACATTGAGTTTTCTTTATCATTTGTCTTAAACATATACACCTCATGATATGTGCAAATACTCCATTGGTAATGAGGATACCATATGTGTCTGTATGTCATTTTCATTCAGTATCTTGAATCTTTCCCATATAACTACAACTTCTTCAAAAGCATTTTAAATGGCCAAACTGCCTTGCAAAATCTGCCACAATTTAACTACTCCTTTATTGCCGAATATTTAGCAGTTTTTTTCACCCTAAGGACCATGTCTTGCTAATTATATCAGGTCTTGGGGTTTATACCTCTTCCAGCTCTAGATCATCAAACTGGTCTCTGGAAAGCCAAAGTTGCCCAAGGGTTCTGACCTCCTCTGAGAGGCCCCTGGGGTCTCCCTTCTCGGTCTCTGGTACCCGAAGTCTGATGCAGGCCTGGAGGGCTCTGTTGATGAGGTAAAGAACCCCCACCGTTACCCTGTCAGGGTTCAACTCCATCCACTTCAGCTCCCACAGAAACACCCTAAAGCCATGCAGACCCGGGTTTGATGAGGCACAGAAATAATGAGCTCAGTGGGAAGAAAATAATCTTTGAAAGCCACATTTCTGCACACAGGGTGGGCATGGGAGGCATACTCACTTGATAAACAGCGATTACTTCTCTGTCTAAGGTCCGTGTCACAGAGACGCTCCCTGTGTTCTCATTGATTCTGAAAATTCCTTTAGGCTCTTGATCCACTCCCTTTCCAGTGAGCCGGAACTTGGACCTTTCTGGCCTGTCACTGTCGACTACCTGGTCAGAAAAACAGAGAGACATTTAACACTGTCTGGAAAACACAGAGAAAGCACATTGCAAACATACTTCTGCAACCAATTCACTAATCACAGGTGCCAGCACAAAGGTACCTGGTGAACACAGATTCGACTAAAGTAACAGCACCAGAAATAGCATCACTGCCTAACACCTTTCATTCTAATATCCGCATCTTTGCAGCTGTCAGCTAAGGAAGGTTACCAGCACTCGGGTGACGTATAGTGATGGATCAAGGAGGGCAATAACGCCAGTTCAGTCAAAATTGGACATTCATATTATTTTTAACTCCACCAAACATATTTTTTAAAAAAATTTATCTTCAGCAAAACAAAAAAGGTAATGGAAACCATTTGCTGGGCACTCATTGATCAAGATTCTAGGTATTTACATATATCCAATAATCCACAGTGTCACCTGCCTTTTCACTTCTAATAAGTACTAGACATGGTGCAGAGGAAGCACTTTGCCTCATCAGAAAAGGTTTATACATATACATAGATACATACACACATCCATTTGGGGGCTTATATATATAATATGTATATTAACCCCCAAATATTATCTATATTAACCCCCTATATATTAAATATATGTATCTATATTATATATAGACACACCTCAATCAGGGGTTTTATATATATGAAACCCCTAAACACTATATATAATATATATTAAACCCCTATGTATTATATATATTAAACCCCTATTATATATATTAAACCCCTATATATTATATATTAAATATTATATATATCAAACCCCTATGCATTAAATATATATAATATATAATATATATGTGTATATATATATAAACCTCAGATTAGGGGCA
The DNA here is from genome assembly GCF_007565055.1 of Rhinopithecus roxellana. Lineage (NCBI taxonomy): Eukaryota > Metazoa > Chordata > Mammalia > Primates > Cercopithecidae > Rhinopithecus > Rhinopithecus roxellana. The sequence goes on from NC_044568.1 coordinate 54,807,900, forward strand.
TATCTATCTATCTGTCTATCTCTGCATCTTTGCAGCTGTCAGTTGATATATATATATGAGATATATACATGTATATTTCAATGCTGGGGGCAAAGGACATTATTATTCCCACTTAATGGATGAAACCACTGAGATAGAACAAGTCAGCAACTGACCATGGCCAAATCTATGAAAGAGATAAAAATGGGTTCAGAACCACATCTTCCACTTCTCTAGAGACACTGCAATACAACATACAACACTGTTGTTTCTGAATTTACTTTATGGAATTTTCCTACAAATTGTCGACCTTGATTTGATATTTAAAGAATAAATTCGGAAGGGAAAGGTGGAGGAAAGTAGCTCCAGGCAGAGGGAACAGCACGGACAAAGGCGGCAGGCAGACAAGGAAGAGTCTGGAAAGTTTCGGAAACTCTGAGTTACTGGCATATGCTTAAGCATGTAGAGGGTTAGGGCTGAGAAGTAGCTGGGGTCAAAGTATGGGGGGTCTTTTTATGAAGATGTGCAACTAAAGAGAACTATTATTGGCATAAGTGTAGTCTAGAGTTTACCCTCAAGTATTCATCTATATTTATGTCACTTTATCATCAGAACCTTCAAACGTTAATTTGATTATAACAAAACAGTTTAAAGGTCCTGAACACAATAATCATTCAGGACATACAGATAAAAGAAAGCTGATACAGATCTAGCTGTCACCAAATGACAAATGAGCAGGCATCTATTGAAACATACTCAACGGCGCCTGGAGGGTTTAGGTGGCTAGGACAGGAAATCTGCCTTCTCCTAGTGAAAATGGGTCCTGCCCGCCCCCTGCTTCCCCATCACCCCAGGCCACTTTGGCTGCCGCCAAGCCTGCAATTCTGACGCCTGACACCAGGTGGCAGTGGTGCCTAAGGCAGCATTAACTTTATGCCAGGGTTCATCTGGCAGGATCACTGCACAGCAAGGCGTAGTTCCACATGGCATTACAGGTGTTTGTTTGTTTGTTTGTTTTCCTCCGATTAAAAAATGTTGTTTATTAAAATACATTGAGTATTGACTAAACACCAATTACATCTGTTTGTATTTTTAAGAGTAACTGAAAATTGGATATAAAAGAAGATTAAAAATAAGGTATGTGAGCTGGGTGTGGTGGCTCACGCCTGTAATCCCAGCACTTTGGGAGGCTGAGACAGGAGGATCACTTGAGGTCAGGAGTTCGAGTCCAGCCTGGCCAACATGGTGAAACTCCGTCTCTACTAAAAATACAGAATATTTAGCTGGGCGTGGTGGCGCACACCTGTAATCCCAGTTAGGAGGCTGAGGCAGCAGAATCGCTTGAACCTGGGAGGCAGAGGTTGCGGTGAGCTGAGATTGCCCCACTGCACTCCAGCCTGGGGGACAGAGTAAGACTATCTCAAAAAAAAAAAAAAAAAAAGGCATGTCATACCCTCTGATGAAAATAATTTTCAGTCACTGCTTGACTTGATTAATCCAACTGATATTTTTCCACTAACCCACTACCTGCTGCCTGGAAGCCCCATGAGGTCAAGAGCCACAGCTTACTGGGCTCACCATTGGATCCCCATGGCTGGCAAATAGCGAGAATGAACTCCACTGATTAGACAGATATATGTTGCAATCCCAGCTTTCCCAGTGATCCACAGTGTGACTATGAGCATGGTCCATCGCCTCATCTTTAAAGTGCAGATGGCACCACTTACTTTCCAGCATTGCCAGGGTTTAATAAGATGGCATCTATAAAGCACGTGTCCTACCACACAGAAGTGGCTCAGTTAATCAAAGCTAGTAATTCCAATATTAATCATCACAATAAAATTATACTGTTGTTAATGGGTAAGAACGGTGTCTCTATCCTTTTCTGAGGGAATAGGTGGTTTCCTCTTTTTTTTTTTTTTTTTTTTGAGACAGAGTCTCACTGTGTCATCCAGGCTGGAGTGCAGTGGTGCAATTTCGGCTCACTGCAACCTCTGCTTCCCAGGTTCAAGCGATTCTCCTGCCTTAGCTTCCTAAGTAGGCAGAGCTACAGGCATGCGCCACCATACCTGGCTAATTTTTATATTTTTAGTGGAGACGGGGTTTCCCCATGTAGGCCATGCTGATCTCGAACTCCTGACCTGAGGTGATCCACCCGCCTCAGCCTCCCAAAGTGCTGGGATTACAGGTATGAGCCACCGCGCCCGGCCGACGTTTCCTTTTTAATAACAAAATTCATAGGCCTCCCAGAAGAGAAGTGCTCTGGAAACAGCTCCCTGTGTGGAAAGGAGTCACCAAGCACACTCCACTCTTCTCTATCACTGCCATCACTATTGTTTCACCCCTCTCTGCCAGCAGCAATATTTACTGTCAAGAGGGAAAGAATAAAGCTTCCACAGCACGGACGGGGACCCAAGCAGGTCGTTGCTGCTGGCTGGGGGGTGGTCAGCTTTTATTCCCTTATATTTGTCCATACTGTGTCACATCTGTAAAAAGCATACAGCAAGAATGCCCTCAAAATCAGATCAAGGAGTCACTACCTGCTCCAGGCCTCAGTATTCACTGCCCCTGCCTAGATGCAGAAGACACTGGTCCCAGCTGTGGATGCCACCCCCAGCCCTGTATCCTGCTGATTGGTCCATTTTACAAACTTCTAGCTAACCAGAGTGCTGATTGGTGCATTTTTACAGAGCACTGATTGGTGCATTTTACAAACCTCTGGCTAGTTACAGAGTGCTGATTGGTGCGTTTTACAATCCTAGCTATAGAGTGCTTTTGGTTCACTTTACAATCCTCTTCTAAGACAGTAAAGTTCTCCAAGTCCCCACTTGGCCCAGGAAGTCCAGCTGGCTTCACCTCTCATTACCACCTTCACCCAAATGTGGATTAAAACTCCTTCCTCTTGTTCTCCTAAGCACACCTGAAATGAGCAGGTCCTTTTTGAAGATCCTATTAACATAGAAAGCATTCTAATGAGAAACGAACATGGGAATTCTACAAGAGCTATGACCAAGAACGGGCTTCTCTGACCCATCTGTCTGTCAGACACAGGCCCTGCTGGTGAGGACCTGCCAGGAGAAGACTTCTGGGCTCTTTGTTATCTTTTCTTGACCCTTCTCAGCTCAGAAAAAGTTGGGAACACAACACCCAGACCTTCTAGAAGAAACAAGGAGGGGGTGGGGGAATGGGCCTCTTGCGACAAATATCATCACCCTCCCATTTCTCTACCTGCCACTCGGCACAGAAAACTGAATTCTAGATCCAGAAATTATCCCAGGACAACTTTCCCTTTTGCTGCCAAGGGTGGATCTCAACCATTTTCTTGCCCTCTCCCAGAGAGCTTGAGCCACTTGATGGTACAGAAACAAGGGTCTTAGAGGCAGGACCTAGCTGAGTTGGCACCTACTGCTGAATTGAAATTAGTTATTCCCCAGGAAAGAAGCCAGTTCCCATTGTGAGGGCCCCAGCTTAGCACTGCACACGTCTGTCTCTCTTCTGTCTCTCTTCAACTTTTTATGTTCTTAAAGGTGTGGCTGTTGAACCTGCCTCCTGCTCCTCAGAGCTACGTTCACTTTGAAGGAACACCCACAGCCCAGATTGGTGTTCCCAGAGTGATCGGCCCTATGGGACCACCAGCACAGGGATATGAGGGGTGTCACTCCCAGTAGGGGCCTTGCTGTCTCTAGAATAATTGGTCTCAAGTATCAGCATCACTGGGAACTCATTAAAAATGCACATTCCCAGGCCTCCCCCAAGCCTCTTGAATCAGAAATCAGGGTAGGGGGAGAATTGCTGGCAATCTGAGCTTTAACAATCCCCCCTCCCCAGGTGATTCTCATGCATACACAAGTTTGAAGACAACTACTTTGGGGAGATTTCAGCACCATCCCTGTTCAGTATCATTGGTGCTGCTTTCCACCACTACTGTTTGGAGCCCTCTGCTAAAAATAGGCTGGGTCTGTTTGCCACCTTCTTTCTAGACCTATTTTAAACAGATAACACTAACAGGAACTCTTTTAATACCCTGTTTCTAAGACCTCAGAAAGCAGAGTTGGTTTTTCTTAAAGTCACTAGATGCAATATCTCTACATGTGTCAAAGGTACCCCATGGCTTGGAGGAACCTTGGAGAGGAAAGCATGAAAGTGGAGTGCGGAAAGTCGCTCTTCAGGGGAAAGCTCAGTGTCTTGGCTCAGTTTAGATACAGGAGGAAGCTCAAGCCCTTCTGAATTACCCACCAGCTCTCTGGCTTCTTGGTGCCTAGCTGGATTTTCAGAGGGACCCCAACATATTCCAACCTCACAAGCTGGGGGATAGGAGGTATGCAATGGCCATAACCCAAGGATACACTCAGCCATGCTTCAAAACCATCCCACGCAAATCAAGTGAGTTTCCAGACCACCTTGATTATGCTGTGCTAAACTCCTGGAAACTCCACAGCTGCAGCAGCTGAGCCTGCAGCCCTTTGATGTGGTTTAATGTCATGAAATATAAGAAATCCAGTGCACTCCTCTGGCCAAAGCAAACCCTGCCACGAGTCTCTACTGTTGCAGCAGCTGTTAAGGCCCATTATATACTCCATAGCAGGGCTTCACAATTAGCGAGCCTTTCCTATTATTCTTTGTAATTCAACCCTTCTTTTCACAGTGGGATTTTTTTTTCTTGTCCTCTGAGTTGGAATGGAAAAAATAGCACAGATGAGAAAGAACATGAGCCCCTGGTGCCAACACTCTGCAAGGGCATGTAAATAGCACACAGGAGTCTTGCCACATACCTGGGTAGACTTCCTGGCTGGCTGTGGGGGTAGCAACGCACAGCTGGGACCAGTGTCTTCTGCATCTAGGCAGGGGTAGGGAGTACCGAGGCCTGGAGCAGGTAGTGGCTCCTTGATCTGATTTTAAGGGTGTTCTTGCACATCTTACAGATGTGACACAATATGGAGAAAGTCAATGTTCCCTTCTGTTCCCCTGCAAAGTCCCATTCCCACCTCCATTCTCAGTTGTAATGAATGATACCACGTTGTATGTGTTTTTAAGGTATTTGCATACATATGAACTCACAGACTATATAGCAGCTTTGAATGGTTTTACATAAATAGGGTCATCATATATGCATTATATAATTATTTCTACTCAATGTGGCTGAGGTTGAGGTTTGTATGTGTATATGTGTGTATTCATTTATAAACTTCGGGAGGTGTTTTTAGATTTACAGAACTATTACAAAGATAGTACAGAGTTCCCATGTACCCTTCATCCAAGTTCCCCTAATGCTGACATCTTACGTAAAAATGGAACATTGGTCATAACTGATAAATTAATACTTACACTTGACTATTAATGAGACTCCAGATTTTATGTATTCAGATTTCATCAGTTTTTCTAGTACTTTCTTTTTAAATGGAATCTCGCTCTGTCACCCAGGCTGGAGTGCAGTGGTGTAATGTTGGCTCACTGCAACCTCCGCCTCCTGGGTTCAAGCAATTCTCCTGACTCAGCCTCCCGAGTAGTTAGGATTACAGGCGCCTGCCACCACGCCTGGCTAATTTATGTATTTTTAGTAGAGATAGGGTTTCACTGTGTTAGCCAGGATGGTCTCAATCTCCTGACCTCGTGATCTGCCTGCCTTGGCCTCCCAAAGTGCTGGGATTACAGGCCTGAGCCACCGTGCCTGGCCTCTACTAAACTTTGTTTTTGATCCGAAATCCAATCCAGGGCCCCCCACTGCCATGTGTGACTGTGGCGTTTCATTGTACATTCTGGTACCTCCCTGTAGGTTCTCACTTTCTTGAATTGCACTTTAATCAGTTACTCTTTTTTCCTTGTATAGAAAATGAATTTGATATATCAAAATTACAGAGTCACCAAGTTCCGCTTGTCATTATCCTCCTCCTACCCTCTGCCAACCTCTCTCCTCTGCTCCTTAACTCAGATCTCAAGTAACTACTTTTGCCTGCTTTGTCCTCACAGCCTACAACAGTATGCGGTACCTGGTGGGCTTTCAAATAAACATTGTGCAATGAATAAGTAAATGAATAAGTAAATGAATATTAAGGAGTCTCCTTCCTGACCTCCATGTTTCTGATTTCTCTCTTATCCCATCTCCTGTCCTAATTGCAACCGGAATGGTCATTCTAAAATGCAAACCCACATCTGACTGGGGCAGTACCTATATTAAAACTTGCAATGGGCCTGGCACAGTGGCTCATGCTCATAATCCTAACACTTCAGGAGGCTGAGGAAGGTGGATCACCTGAGGTCAGGAGTTCAAGACTAGCCTGACCAACGTGGTGAGACCCCCGTCTCGACTGCAAATACAAAAACTAGCTGAGCGTGGTGGTGGCAGTTGCCTATAGTCCCAGTTACCGGGGAGGCTGAGACAGGAGAATCGCTTGAACCCGGGAAGCAGAGGTTGCAGTGAGCCAGGATCACACCACTGCACTCTAGCCTGGATGACAGAGTGAGACTCTGTCTCAAACAAACAAACCAAAAAACCCCACGAAAACTTGCAATGGCTCCGTCTGCCCGAGGGTAAAATCTCAGAGCTCTTCTTTGATGGGTCTCCACCCTGCTTCTTCAGTCCTAAGCCACAACTCAGCATGAGCCACAGCCCCCTGAGCTGTGCCTTTCTTTAGCTGGACGGCCATCCCCCACCTAGTCTGCTGGGGACCCCCTCATCTTCCTGGACTTAGCGCCAGCAATTACTTACCCACTGAAGCTTCCCCTGACCCCTTCTCCCGCCCACTCCATGCAGACTTAACCTCGTCCACCTGAGCTCTAGCCCTGCCTAGCCTGCAAGGTCTGTTAAAGTGAGGGGAGCAGCTTGCATCTTTGTGGGTGGCGGTAACTGTCCCTCAGGCTGTTGCTTTCTTATTCTCTTTCACATTTCTGGAGCTTGGAATATAGAAGACACTTGATTAACACTTTGAGTGAAGAAGTACAACTTTATTTGCCTGTTTTTATATGATTATAAAATGCTTCATAAACTCATAAATTAAAAACAAGGTCTGTCATACAAACCTCCTTTTCTTTTTTCTTTGAAAATGCAGCCACTTTACCTGGAGACACATTTTCAGAGCTTTATTTCTCTTTTTACAATTCCTCTCCATGGTAAATGCACCTGATAGTAATAACACCCTGAAAATGACTCTGTATGGAGGATACACCTGGGTGTCTGTTCCAAGCTGGGGAGTCTGGGAGTGGCCAACCTAGAGACTGGTTCCTTGTCTATGAGGAACATGGGCCCTGGCCTGGCCCATGGAACATGGGCAGCAGATCCAGGCCATGACTCAGAGGTTGAATGAAAGTTGCCAGGTGAAGGATCTTAGGGTAAGGGCGCTAATTGAAAATGCTATATAAACTGCATGCCTTTTGCAAGTGGCTGTAGTTCTCCTGTCCAGCCTACCACCACTGAACTCCCCTGTATGGAATCACCCAGTAAAACCCCTCGTGTCATTGCTGGCTCCAGGTCTCTTCTTTGGCATCTTGAACCTGGTGCCACCCCCACTGGAGTTGATAGGGGTTCAGCAGAACATCCCCATAGTGAACTTCCCAGGCAGTGGTAATGCTTAGGAGTTGAAAAAGGACTTAACGCCCTCCCCATCCTTATAATTTGCAGGGGTCCCTTTAAATGGAGACCCTCCAAGCAAACACTGTGCTTGTGAGGCAAGGCAGCTTCTAGATTAATATTCTAGTACCCTTTCCCTGTCACATCCAACCAAATTAATGCGTATAGTTTTCCTCTCTGTAGAAAATGAGGAGACACATTTTCAGAGGATGAAAACTATATATATGCATTATTATCACAAGGATGCAAAACTAGGAAATAATTAGACCTTCCTTCCTGGTTACCAAAGCGAACAAATCGCATGTGAACAGCATTGGTCTTTAGAGGATGAAGGTAGGTGTGATACTTTTTCCTTCATCCTTACAATATTTTCAGTTTTACAAAATAAGCCTGTATTACTTACACAGGAAAAAACAAACAACTTTTAAAAACATGTAAGAGGAATTATTGGAGTTAGATGCATATGCTAATTTAGAAGATATTTTCTACTCTACGTTAAATAGAAAAAAAAAATAAAACACTGTTGCCTTTACCTACAGTTGTTCAGAGGCATTTGTGTTTATCATTAGACTGGTTCTCTAAGGTGATCTGTTAGCATTAATTAATTCTCAGCTGTGGGTTTGTCCTTGACATGCCTTTGAACTTGAAGACACAGCCATTCAGCAGTCTGGACAGCTGAAGTACCATGCTTTTCTCTCACCTCATGCTGCTCACCACGTTCAACCTCTAGGTCATAAATTAGCCAGAGAACTAAGGAAAGTCCAAGGCCAAGAGTTCCCATACCCTGGTGGAGAAACATGGAGCCGAAGTCCTGGCAATCCATTGAGAAGGATGGTAGCTCCACACCCACCTTATCAATCAGCGGTGCTCACGCCAGCTAGGGCTGGCTGTGTTCATCACCAAGGTCAAATGGGGCTCCCATCATCCCAGGGAAGGTGCTGAGGTTAAGGGCAAGATGGAGCACTTGGGAAGAAAACTAAAACTCCAGTAACACACGATGAGGGGATCTGAATCTACCATCCAGATCCTTCATCTCTTAGTGCTCCTTGTGCCAGCCTGTTTTCTTTCTTTCATAGCAGACTCTCAAGATTATGCTTAAGTCTAACTTAAACTGAGCTCTATAGAAGTCAATGTTCATTGCGGGGTTTTTTGCATTATTTTCTGATAGTGTGCCCTTCTTTTCTTGGTTATTTTCACTGGGATGCAGTCTTTTTGTTTTAAGGAGAGTATTTGTTAATTTCTAAGTCTTTGCAGCGGTTTTCTTTCTTTCCAATTTATCATATACTAATGTGGCTAATAACAGTTCCACCTTTAAACGTTATTTTAACATTTCTTATTGGCCAGGTGCAATATCATCTTTACTAAGTGACCTATAGACACACGGAAAGAATAAGCATTCTGTAGCATTTTTTACAATAGCCAAAAATGTGGGAACAACTCAAGTGTCCATCAACAGATGAATGGATCAAAAAAAGTGTATGTGTAGGTATGTGTACAGATGTATATATGTATGTGTCTACATGTGTGTAAATATAGTGAAATAGTATTTAATTTTCAAAAGGAAGGAGACGCTGATACCTACTGCAACATAAATGAACTTTGAGGACATTATGCTAAATGAAATAAGCCAGTTACAGAAGGACAGATATTGTCTGATTCCACCTATATGAGGCACCTAGAGTTATAACATTAATAGAGACAGAAAGTGGAACAGAGGATTCCAGAGGCAGAGAACGGGGAGTTAGCATTTAATGGGTATAGAGTTTAAGGTGAGGAAGATGAAAACCTTCTGGAGATGGATGGGGATGATGGTTGCACAACAATGTTAATGTACTTAATGCCACTGCCATGTACATTTTACCACAACTAAAAAAAATTTAGGATTTTCTCTTTGTAGGAAACCTAGTTCCATATTTATGTATCTTTTCTAGTATTAACTGATTAAACTATTCAGCTCCTCTCTGTCCTTGGTTATATGTTACTTTCCAGATCTGTCACATTCCAAAGTATTTTAGTCTGAGCACAAGTGATTTTATTCAGTCCTCCCTTAATGTGTTTGTTTGTTTAACCTACTGTTTGAATGCACAGAGAAGGTCAAGGCGCTTTTGTGAATTATTGGCACTAGGATGCTCTGTGAAAAAAAATGCTCTGGTCAATGTCCTTGTTCTCTTCATTGGAGCAAATAATGGGTCCCCCAAAGTCAAATTCCTCCAGTATATACCTTGGAAACTTTCTAGCTCACCCTCACAACACAACTGTTGAAATGTTATGTAACTGCTGTGGTCTAAGAGCCATCTCACTGATTAGACTCTATGCTCCTAGGAGCAGTGGCCACATCTGATTGTATTCACTGGTGTCCCACAGAGCCAAACGCAGTTCCCGGCAAAAGTGATTGCTCAAACATTTGTCATCCAGTCAATGAATGTATCTCAATATTTTCCTAAAAGGACAAGACTGTCAGGTACATGTGAGAATGCCTGGCATGCTGAGCTTGGAGCTGGGCATGAGATCCAGGGTACAGCTCTTCATGTATCTGCCATTGTAGCATGTCATGGATATCACTGGAGGAGGTGTGCAGTGGATCTCATGCCCAGCCCCTTGGCCTGGGGACATGAGATGTGCATGAGAAGCTGCACATGAATCTTCATGAGATGAAGATGAAGATAACAGGAGATGGTGCAGAGGGAAGTTTTAGGTGAATGCTGAGACTGTCAGAGAAATCATGGCCAGAGGGCTTCAAGGGCAATCACTACTTGTGTTTGTTTTTGAGAAGATGGTTGTGATATTAAGAAGCAGACAGGGAGAGAAGGGAAAAGCTGTCAAAAGTCCTCCTCCCCTGGTTGAGGTAAATTTCCTCATTGGACCCATAGGGTATGTATGAGTCACCCTTTCATGCCTATCCTTCCCAAAGCACACAGCCCTCCCCGTATTGAAATATGTAACCAGTACAATGTTCTCACTGTAGGAGCTCAGTCTATGCCTGTTAATAATGTATCCCAACCTACACTGACATTCACTCAGCCTCATGGTCTGTTTCCCTCTCATGACTTTGAATAAGATGTTTTCCTTCTGCTGGGCACTGTGGCTCATGCCTGTAATCCCAACACTTTGGGAGGCTGAGATGGGTGGATCACAAGGTCAGGAGATCGAGACAATCCTGGCTAACATGATGAAACCCCGTCTCTAGCAAAATACAACAAATTAGCTGGGTGTGGTGGCACGCACCTGTAGTCCCAGAAACTCAGAAGGCTGAGGCAGGGGAATTGCTTGAAATCAGGAGGCGGAGGTTGCAGTGAGCTGACACCATGTCACTGCAGTCAGGCCAACGGGGCAAAAGAGTAAGACTCAGTCGCAAAAAAAAAAAATAAAAAAAAATAAATAAATAAAAACGTGTTTTCCTTCTTGGGCACCATTCTTGTTACATATTATCTCCCTTCACTGTCTTTTCTTCCATTCAAAATATTTATTGATCATTTCTTATTTCTAGAGTACTCATGGCCTTCAAGGGATCACAGCTCAATAAACTCTATAAACCTCATTTTATACAACATGGGAGATGCACTGAAAGATGCCTCAGCAGATTGGAGGAGGAGGAGTCATCTTTGGGCCATTCAATCATTGCATTTTATTTGCTGGGCCCAAAGCCCCCTAATTGCCAATCAGTCCCATAATTTTACATCCCTGATTGTCCCAGTGAATAACTGGGTATTTGTAAGTGTCTCTTTCTGAATTTCTGGTTTCTTAATGCATGTAGTATGTTTCACTCTCCTGGTCACGGAGCCCCTTGAAAACATACTCCTTGGCTTTACCTTTGGTTCTTCTGCTGTAAGTCAAGGTGGCTCCTGGAATCTCTGGTGAAAACCTTTGGTTGTTCTGCTGTAAGTCAAGGTGGCTCCTGGAATCTCTGGTGAAAACCCTAGATCTCCCGTACCTCCCATCTCTTCTATTCACAGATCAGATTTATGGTATCAGAAAGTAATCATTGAGGCTGCCCCAGCCAGTGTGGGCTCCTCTCCTTCTGGGCACATAGGACTGTGTTTCCTTGGCCATTTGGACCTGGATGTGGCCATGGGACTTGCTTTAGCCAGTGAAGTGTAAGTGAAAGTGATATGTGTCACTTCAGTTAATTCTGGACAAAAGCATTAGGAACTCTAGTGTGCCTAGATACATTCCCTTTTCCTTCCTCGTGGTGACCAGCAATGTTCAAATTGTAGTGACTTCATGGACCTGGGTCTCAAAGAAAGGACAATGACAATGAGGAACACAGTTACCACCTAACCCTCTGTGGGTGTGGAGCTTAATCAAGCTTCTGTTTCTTTGATCAACTGAAATTTGGGGTTTCTTGTCATCAAAGCCTAACCTATCCTGATTAATACACACAGTGTTTAGCAGAGCAGGGTTTAGAGACACATGAAAACGCATCTGCATCCCAGTTCAGGGCTCACAGACAACGTGGACTTATAGAAAGCCGTGCGGCCTCTCTGAACCTCACTCCTGTCTTCTGCACAATGGAAAAATAATGGAAAGGCTCATGGCGAGTGAAATGACCTGAGACATAGGAAATGCTTAGGAACATAAACATGCTCAATAGTTTACAATGATGATGATGATGATGACAATGACAGCTGCTACCATTTATTGAGCACTGACTCTGGCACGTGCTGTTCTTAGCATTTTGCAGCCATCCATTCACTTAATCCTTACAACAATTCCATGAGGTAGGTATTGATAATAATCTCCATTTTACAGAGGAGGAAACTGAGTCCACAAACCTTGCCAAAGTCCGCTAGATAAAGATTTTGGATTTGAACCAAATCCCCTAGAGCCCATGGCTTTGACCCATACTTCATAGGGGCAGCAAATGAGCATGTCCTGAGTTGGGTAGGAGCACACACCCCAGTAGACCCAGCAAGGCAGTGAGCCCGGCACAGATGGAAGAGCTCCCAGTCAGAACTCCCTGTGACATGGCCACTCCATTAACAGTGGCCGGGAACATTCATCTCAGGCCCATGTCAGTGGCAGAGCCAGGATGAGGGACTTCAAAGTCTCGATTTCCAGATTTATGTGTATCCAGTGGGTTGCCCGTTTCCTCTGTACATCAAATTCTTGGCAGGAACATCTTTAACTTCTCACACCCCCTGAGCTTTGTCATAATAATGGTATAATTTGAAGGGCTTCATGTGCATTCTGCCATCTGAAAGGACGATAAATTAATCATGCCCTCGGACACTGTTGAAATAATATCCATGCTTACTCTCTGGCCAACTTGCCAAACTTCACTTCCCTGGAGTTGTTCAATTCTTTGTTCCATCATTTCAGGCCATTACTGTTCCCAGAGAAAGGTTAAACTAATTGTTTTAAATTAGTGTATAGATTTTGCTTAATTTTTTTGTTTTTAAATCTTTTTTTTTTTTTTTTGGAGACAGAGTCTCGCTCTGTCGCCCAGGCTGGAGTGCAGTGGCGGGATCTTGGCTCACTGCAAGCTCCACCTCCCAGGTTTACGCCATTCCCCTGCCTCAAGCAATTCTCCTGCCTCAGCCTCCTGAGTAGCTAGGATTACAGGTGTGCACCACCATACCTGGCTAATTTTGTATTTTTAGTACAGACGGGGTTTCTCCACGTTGGTCAGGCTGGTCTTAAACTTGCAACCTCAGGTGATCTTCCCGCCTTGGCCTTCCAAAGTTCTGGGATTACAGGCATGAGCCACTGGGCCCAGCCCCAAAAGGAAGTTTTTCAGCCCTCGCCCTACTTCATCCCTCCCCACTTCTGGAGTCTTCAGTGTCTATTTTTTCTATCTTTATGTCCATGTGTACTCAATGTTTATTTCCCTGTACCAAATATTTACATACTTATTTAAACCAGAGTTTAGAGAAAGTAATGTAATAAAGTCAGCATTATGAACCTAGCACTATTCCCATTTGGTAGTAATCAACATGAATGACTGAAGACTTTCTGGCTGGAAATTCATGGTGAGTGCCCTTTCCCTCAGAGTTTTAACACTTACTCTTATTATTCTTACTATTCAGGACAAATTTTAACATGGAGACTGATGCCTAGAAATGTAAATAGTATCCAAAATAGATAAAATTTCAATCATTTTCATCTGAAAACCTGACACTCTGTTCTGCCTTGCATGTGCCTTCGTTGGAAGGATGTATAGACAGCTTTGAGGTTTCTCACTCTGCGAAGCCGCTACTGTCTCTTCCAGTTGGATCATGCCCTGATTACAATCTTTCCAGGACACACCACCCCATTGATTTCAGGAAAAATTCAAGTCCCCTCAGGAACGCAAGGCTCTTTATAGCCAGATCCCTGCCTCTGTCTTCAGCACCAACTTTTGCTGGGTCTGCGCACATCCCCTCATCCTATTTTGCAGCCGTTTTCCCCAAAAGTGCCATGCTTGGGCCTAGCACTATGTCAGACTTGGGCTGCCCTTTGTGACCCAGAGCGTCCTCTCCAAAGCAGAGCCTGGCCAATGAGGTCATTTCTTTGGGAAGCCTGGGATTGGGACAGGGAGAGACTGAGGACCCTTAAAGTCTTATCAGCTTGAAAGTCGAGTCCGCCATTTTCAGGGGACACTATGGGGCCGTTAGCAGAGACCTTGGCAAAGAAAATAGCCTACAGGGAAAACTGAAATAGAGTACTAAATGCTTGTGTAAACGAATCCTGTGCAGGCTCAAACATGGTGACACCACCCCACCGCTGGTAAATAATCTCTGACATTACTCAATGTTTTTTTGTGTTTTTTTTTTGAGACAGTCTAGCTCTGTTGCCCAGGCTGGAGTGCAGTGGTGCAATCTCGGCTCACAGCAAGCTCTGCCTCCCGGGTTCACGCCATTCTTCTGCCTCAGCCTCCCGAGTAGCTGGGACTACAGGCACCTGCCATCATGCTTGGCTAAGTTTTTGTATTTTTTTTTTTTTTAGTAGAGTCGGCGTTTCACCATGTTAACCGGGATGGTCTCGATCTCCCGACCTCATGATCCGCCTGCCTTGGCCTCCCAAAGTGCTGGGATTACAGGTGTGAGCCACCGTGCCTGGCTGTCATTACTCAATCTTATTCCTCAGCCTTGGTCCCAAATTATGTTCTGACACTGAGCTATCCCAGCCCCCTTTCCCAGTGGTGTCTGGCAAATGGCTTGAATTCATGAGAACCTTACCACATGGGTCTCCTGTGGCTCATTACATTGTTGCTACTGAAATCTCAATTTATACTCATCTCTTTGCAGAGGACTTCCCTGGCCACCTTATTGAAAGAAAGTAGTGTCTTTCCTTCCAGCATCATCCTTGTCTATTTTTCTTCACAGAACCCTCAGCACCTGACATATTTCCCAACATATTCTATCTGTTGTCTCTATTGACCGTTTGAATATAAACTGTGCTAGCAGGAATTTTCATTTCGTTCACTGCTGTGAGCAGTGCATGGTCCATAGTAGAAACTCAAATATTTTTTAATAAATAAAGAAGCTATGCTAAGACAAGCTGAAACGAGAGACCATATGGTCAGGAAAAAAAGAAAATGAATGCATAAATCAATGAACAGGCACAGCTACCCTGGTTTCCAAACGGCTTGCCAACTTCTGGTAAGGACCAGCTCTGCTTCTTGGGCTTGAGTTCCAAGAGATATTCTGGTATCCTCCAACAGAGTCATTCTGAGTGATTCTCCTAATTAAATGATCCCAATAACACACACACACACATACACACACACACTCATTTTTAAGACTAGAGAATCTTGCTCCCCGAAAATTAGCAGGCTCATGGATGCAATGAGATCAACTTGGATGAATATCTTTCTTCCTCTGAAGCTCTGGCTACCTAAAATATGTTGTTGTTGTTTTCCCTGAGGGAAGTTCAACAAGAGAAGATCATAGTAGCTGTGAGTCAATAAATGCTTTGGTAAAGTTTTTCAGAAAATGCACAGTACATGCAAGTCTTTGGTGGATGGTATATATAAGTTTTAGGTTTCTCTCAAGTTTCGGTCACTAATATCCCCCAAAACAACCCTGGGTAAACACAACTGCCCCATACCTGCCTTGTAGGTGATGACTCCTATGAGATCATGTTGTGTGGTGAATTCTAACCCACAGGGATACAGGGATGGGTAGAGGCTATGTG
The DNA here is from genome assembly GCF_007565055.1 of Rhinopithecus roxellana. Taxonomy (NCBI): domain Eukaryota; kingdom Metazoa; phylum Chordata; class Mammalia; order Primates; family Cercopithecidae; genus Rhinopithecus; species Rhinopithecus roxellana. The sequence goes on from NC_044568.1 coordinate 54,823,558, forward strand.
TAGACAGGGAACTAAGGAGGAAAACATTTGAGAGAAAATCAGGGAGGTCTGTTCTATGTAAGATGAGCACAGCCCAACCCAGTAAGTGGTTGAAAGCTTAGAGACATGGAACAGGAGGTACAGCTTTGGGTATCACCTAAAGACGAGCAGAAAAGGATATTGGTTTAGTCTTAACTTTCAGAAAAACCAGTTGATGCAAGTTACGGAATGGACAGATTTCAGCTCAAAAGAAGGCAGGCTTCCTGGGGTTGAAAACTTGGCTGACAGTGCTAAGCTCATCTGGCTGCCACCCAGCGCCCAGGCTCACACCCTCATCCAGTTAAGGCACTGCAAAGACCATCAACACGAGATAGACTCTGAGGTCCCTTCTGACTCTTGAGTCTGAAGCTTGGGGCAGCCCTGAACGAGCGGATCAGCACTGTGTGAATCAGGTAAGGAATGAGGCACTGTCCAGGGATCTCTGCTTAAATCTGGCCCAGCCACTGTCTCCCCATGGGTGGAGCAAGGATTCCTCTTCATTCCCTGTGCCTCCATTTCTCTAGGTCCTGAGCAATAGCCACCATTCCTGCCTCTGCGGTGCAGTGGTTGAGAAAATGATTTCTGGGTCAGTTTGTATGCTGGCTCTAATGTGCCCTTGGTTTTAACCTTGGGCAAATCTTTTCAGCCCTCTAAGTCACAGTTCTCCCTTCTGTTGATTGGGAATAATAGACCTGAATTCCTGAGGTTCTCGGGAGGACAGAATGGAACTTCATCCCTGAAGCACATTGTACCATGGCAGGCACATAGTAGGCGCTCAATGAATGTTAACGACACTCATGAGTGCGCATTTAAACACAACAACATATAACAGTCATGGAGAAAAATGTTATCATTAAGAGGGTTTGAAATATTTTTCAAGTGGCCTCCTAGGTAATAACTGCATTCACTGAGGCCTTATGCATGCCAGGTACTGTGCTAAAGCTACGTGTGCATTTTACCTGTTGGTTACTATTCCTTTTTTTGTTTCACAAATGTAGTTAAGGAGACCCGGAAAGGTGAAGTGATTTGTCCAATGGGTTACACAGCTAGTTCAGGGGCAGGAACAGGTCCAGAACACTCTGAAATCATCCAGGTCAATCCAAAACTCCAGATGCTGGTCAGATTTCAACTCCTGGATATCAAATTCCTAACAGCTTAGACATCTCCTCAAGGAGCAGGGCTGATTGTTTCCAGGCTTCAGGAAGAGGATGACTAGACCTTTTCTGAAAAGTTCCTGCTGAGCAGACAAGCATGTTCAGATCCCAAGCCCACATGGCACCGTGGGTGCTAACTGTCACAAGGCACGTCCCTGGCCCATGCATGAGATATGCGTGCCACACAAGGGAAGTGAACCCAAGCCCAGTTCCAGCACCTTCTGACTTGAAGCCAGGCAAATGTACCCAGGCTCATTTGTAAGCTGCCATAACCCTCCTCCTTCCAGCCTGCCTCATCCTTTCTCCCAAGTTCCCTGGTTGTTATAAGCTTATCACGGTAGTAAATCAAAATGTTCTCAAGAGAAGAAGAAAAGATAAAAGCAAAAAATGCAACATCCTCAAGAGAGGAATATTTTTTATAGTTTCACAACTTTCACAATTCTGTCTTTAAAAAAAACCCATTATTTAATTTTAGTACCACAGAGTTGCTAGTGATGAATAATGGCTCCTCTTCTACCTTCTAGTATTTCTAAAATATTAATACTGGTTGGATACCTCTCCTAAGGGAAAGCAAGAGTTGAATCTTTTATAGGTTTCTGAGCCTGTTCCCATACAACAGACTATATATTTATTCCATTTCTACCAGTCCTGTACTCTGGGTTCCTGAAATTATATGTTCATCAAAGGAAAGAAGCCACAGAGTGGGATGGAGAGGATGAAATATGTTGCCAAATAGTCCCTTTCTCATTATTTTCTTTGTCTAAGTCTTTATCCTTTTGAACTATCCATCAAGATGCACCTTCTGTCTGTACAACGGACTTGAGATCTGAATAATAAATAGAAAGCACAACGAGACATCCAACTTTACAGTCTTCCCAGTTGGTCCATCCACTGACAAAAGTTCATTCTGTCTTCAGCTGCAAATTGTTGGTGTTGAGCTTTGGATGCTTAGTCCCTACATATTTATTCTTGAGCTGGTCATGATTGTGTGTTTGTGTGTGGGGGTACATGTGTGTGATTTACTGTTACATTTGGAGTACAAAAGAGGAAGAAATAATGAGGAGACTATTTCAGAATATACTAAAAAGAGTACGGTAAATTGTTGTACTTGGCAATGGGACTTTTTTTTTTAATCAGGTTTGCTTTTTTTCCTCTTTACAAAACTAACACATGCTCACTAGGAAAATCCTGGCAAAGAAAGTAAAGTAAAAGGTAGAAAAACAAGATGCTCAATGTCCCACTGGATAGTTAACAACTATTCTAATATGTTGATAAATACTTTCTAGTCTTTTAAATGCATGCAACTGCATAAATATATTTTAATTGATTTTTATACATTTTTCAATAATTATAGATTCACATGCATTTGCAAAAAATACTCTTTTACCCAGTTTCCCTAATGTTAAACTGTGGTACAATGTCACAATTAAAATATTGACATTTACGCAATCTACAGATCTTATTCAGATTTGCCATTTTACTTATACTCTTCTGTGTGTGTGTGTGAATGTGTGTGTGAGAGTGTGTGAGCATGAGTGTGTGAACGTGTAAGTTTGTGTGTGTGTGTTTAGTTGTTTGCAGTTTTATCTATGCATTAGCTTGCATATCCATCACCACCATTGAGCTACAAGGCCATTCCTTCCCCACTGGGATGCTTCATGTTGTCATTTCACAACCACATCTTCTCTCTTGCAGGGTCTGCCTCTTCCCTCACAGATACACATTCTGGCAGCCTCTGATCTGTTCTCCATTTGCATCATTTTGTCATTTAGTTGGGGGCGGGGAAGGGAGACAAAGGGGTGTTTAATGGATACAAAAAATTAGAAAGAATGAATCAAACCTAGTATTTGATAGCATAACAGGGTGAACAGGGTGATTATAGTGAATAATAATTTAATTGTACATTTAAAATAACTAAAATAGTATAATTGCATTATTTGCACCACAAAGGATAAATGCTGAAGGGGACAGATACACCGCTTTCCATGATGTGATTATTACACAATGGATGTCTGAATCTAATGTACCCCATACATATATATATATATGTATATATAATACACCCACAAACATTAAAAATAAACATAAAAATTTTAAAGAAAATATCATATAAATGGAATCATATAGTATGGAACCTCTGGGATTAGCATTTTCATTCAGCGTAATTCCCTGGAGATTCTTCCAAGTTGCCATGTGTATCAATAATTCATTCATTTTATTGCTGAGCCATATTTCATGATATGAATAAACCACAGTTTGTTTAACCATTCACATGTTGAAGGACATCTGGGTTGTTTTCAGTTTCTGGCAAATATGAATCAAGCTGCTATGAACATTTGTGTACAGGTTTTGTGTGAACATAAGTTTTTATTTCTGGGATAAATGCCTAGGAGTGCAACTGCTGGGTTCCATGGTAAGTGCGTGTCTAGTTTTATACCAAACTGCTACACTCGTTTCCTGACTGGCTGTATCACTTTACATTTCTACCAGCAATGTCTGAGTGATTGTTTCTCCACATCTTTGCAAGCATTTGATGTTACTCCTTTTTAAAAATAAATTAATGATTCCAATAGGTGTGTACCAGTAGTCTGTTGTGGTTTTAATTTGCATTTCCCTCATGGCTAAAGAGTTGGAACATCTGTTCACGTGCTTATCTGGTATCTTCATATCCCCTTTGTTGAAATGTCTGTTTATATCTTTTGCCAATTTCCTAATTTGGTTGATTGGGGTTTTCTGCTGTTGAGTTTAAAGAGTTCTTTCTATATCCTAGATACTAATCCTTTTTCAGATATGTGGTTTCTAAGTATTTTCTCCTAGTCTGTAGCTTGTCTTTTCATTCTCTTAACAGGATTTTTCACATAGCAAAAGTTTCAAATTTTGATAAAGTCTAATTTATCAAAATTTCATTTTAGGGTTCACACCTGCTTGTGTCAAGTATAATAACTCTGCCTAGCCTTAGATCCCTAAGATTTTTTCCTACTTTTTTCTTAGTTTCATAATTTTTTACATTTATATCTGTGATCCACTTTGGGTTAGCGTTTTTTGTTTTTGGTTTTGTTTTGGGATTTTTTGCAATTTTTTTTTTTTTTTTTGAGATGGAGTCTCACTCTGTTGCCCAGGCTGGAGTACAATGGTGTGATCTAGGCTCACTGCAACCTCCGCCTCCCAGGGTTCAAGTGATTTTCCTGCTTCAGCCTCCCAAGTAGCTGGGATTACAGGTGCCCAATACCAAGGCTGGCTAATTTTTGTATTTTTAGTAGAGACGGGGTTTCACCATGTTGGCCAGGCTGATCGTGAACTTGTGATCTCAGGTGATCAGCCCAAAGTGCTGGGATTACAGGTGTGAGCTACTGCACCTGGACCACTTTGAGCTAAATTTTTATGAAGAGTGAGGTTTAGGTTGAGGTTCATTTTTTGCCTTAAGATGTCCAGTTGCTCCAGTATCATTTGCTGAAGGATCTATCCTTCCTCCACTGACTTCCTTTCTCCACTTTATTAAGAAGCAGTTGGGCACACTTGTGTGGCTGTATCTCTGGGTTGTCTATTCCGTTCCACTGATCCATGTATCTCTCCCCTGCTGTATCATGCTGTCTTGATGACTGTCGCTAGGGTGATTCTTTACATATTGCTATGGGTTGGATCTGTGTGCCTGCCCAAATCTCACGTCTAATTGTAATCCCCAATGTTGGAGGAGGGGCTTGGTGGGAGGTGATGGAATCATGGCGAGGAGTTTCCTCATGAGTGGGTTAGCACCATCCCCCTAGTGCTATTCTCGTGATAGAGTTCTCAGGAGATCTGGTTGTTTAAAAGTGTATAGCACCTCCCCCATCTCTCTCTTGGTCCTGCTCCTGCCCTGGAAGACACCTGCTCCCACTTTGCCTTATGCCATGCTTGGAAGCTAGCTTCCCGAGGCCACCCCAGAAGCAGAAGTTGCTTGCTCTGCTTCTTGGGCAGCTTGTGGAACCATCAGTCAATTAAACCTCTTTACTTTATAAATTACCTCATCTCAGGTATTTCTTCATAGCAGTGCAAGAACGGACTATAATACACATGTTATATCATGAGCATTTTCTTCTATCATTACCAGCTCCTTTTGTATAGCTATGCAATATTTAAGACAGACATACCCTCATTTAACAACCACTTCCATCATAATGGACGCTTAACTGTTTTAATTATAAATATTGTGAATGATGTAAATAAAGCTACAAAGAACATCTTCTTTTGAAAAAACTAATTCTCCACATTTTACGTGATTCCTTCGGATAGACACCCAGGAAAGGGGTTACTCAAAGAGAAAGCATATTTTACGGTTATTTCTATTGGAATATTCTCATACCTTTTTTACCTATATGAAAAATATTACCATTAGCTTTAAAATTTCATGGTGTTTATGGGTTTGTATGTCAAAGTAAGAGAATGCACATCAGCGAAGAAAAAGGAGATTGTAGGAATGAAGCATAACGTAGCCACGCTGCCTCCTAAAATGATGATGACCGTAATAGCCGCCCAGGCCTGGACATCACAAAATGTTGCCACAGACCCATCTCAGGTAATCCTCCCAACTATCCAACGAGGAAGTCAGGTAAGTAAAATCGATTCCTATTTTACCTACTTTAGGACAGTTATTTGCTACTAGAATGTTTTTTAAAATCTCTTTTCATCCTAAAGAAAAAAGATTTAGTTAAGTCATTTTCTTTTTACCCAAGAAAGGGAAAGGGACAAATTGACCAGCCTAATTTATCCCTTATTGTTTTGGCAATAGAAATGGCTGTTACAGGAGATGGCCCTGAATGGGAGGTGAGAAATATCTGCCAGGTAGAATAATCAATGACAGCTTGGAAGACCTGACACAGTTCCATTTATGTTTCTATCCTTTCTAATCGGGTTTTCTCCTTTTTCTCTAATGGAAGCAGCGTTCCATGGCGAGACAGGAAAACAATGTGGTTTTTCTTTCTATGTAGTCAGTCATTTTGCTTTTAAAATTATGCTGGATCTGTGCTGCTAACAGCAAGCGTGATCATCCTTGCATTGTGAGTCCTAAAAGCTGAGGTTCTCATTCTGAGGACCCAGGCCACAGGGGACCCCGGTGGACTGTCAGGGTGCATGTCCCTATGTGTACCCAGCAAAGGCTGCAGCCAGAAGAAAGGAAAGCCCAAGGCCACCTGTGGGTCACACTATTGTATCATTTAGAAAAACCATTCTTCATATTCTCAAAGGTTGGAATGAGCTGTCCTTGAGAATTGTAAGGCACAGAATCACTGAAACTATAAACACTCAGATGTAGAGAAAAGCATCCTGTGTGTGGGTGGCAGCTTTTCTAATGAAAACATTGGACTCTTCCCTCCTCATATTGTGGGGATGAGGGCAACGTTTAGGGAGACTTGACATTACTTAAGTGTCTTCTTTGGGACAGGCGACTTACTAGAGACTTCTACTCTATTTTTATATTAATTTTCATAATCTAAACAGGCATTGTTAGCCTTACTCACAGAGAAGGAAGCAGAACACTAAATAGGTGGAATGAATTTTTTAAGAGCCGTTAATCAAATCTAGGTTTGTCTATGCCTGCTTGAATTCTTTTTCTACCACTCCTTGGTGAAGATGCAGAGGAAGAAAGAAAAGGAACCAGTGATTTAAGTGAGAAGAGCAGATGTAACAATAAGTCAACAGTGTGATGAAGATAGGAGCTCTCAAGCTCTCTGCTTTTGAGCTTCACTCTTGCACAAATGAATGGAATTCAGAGATTGTGGGAAAAGGTCTCAGGGGGACCCCATGGGCTTCCACTGCGGAGAAAGGAGCCCTCATACTTCTCCACCCTATAGAGAACCTAGGTTCTGCTCTGAGATAACAGAGTCCGTAACCCCCATGAAGAGAAGAGAAATATAATGTGTGTCTTGTCCCCAGGAGGTAGGGTTTGGAGCTTGCAACTGGCAGGCAGGGCTTGTGGTTCAAGTTCTTCCTCAACCACTTTTTAATCTGTGTGTCAGAGAACACATTACTCAATCTCTCTGGCCCTCAGCTCCCTCCACTGTAAAATAGGAATAAAATCCACCTGGAGGTTTGCTTTCAAAATATGTGTGAGATCATGCAGATAAAGAGCTAGCATCTAGGATGGCTCAGTATCTGGAAGCCACAAAGCTGTCATGGCTGATACCCTGATCCCTTTTTTGTATTTCCCCGGATGTTGATGATTCTGTCATTCTCAGCAATGCCTGTAGGTGCAGATACCCTTGTACTCTCCAGGTGAGTCAGACAACTCAGAGTGTGCCATCTGACACCAGATTCTACCATCACCCATGATGGGTAGCCTCCATCTTTGCCAAAATCTCCAATTACAAAGCCCAAGTATATAGTTCCTCTCTTTCTCTTTAAGATAAATTGTTTCTGTGGTTTCTGGGATAAAGACACATGCACCATCTAAACTCCGCAAAGAAAATCAGAACTTCATCTTTTAGATGTACTTTTCCCCCCAAGTCGAATGCGATGTCCATTCCACCCACACTGAGGGGACACTTGTGGGGCAACAGTGCCCTGGTACATGCATCAGGTCACCACAAGAGAAAGTGTCCGTATAGTCCCTCAACCTCCCGGAATTCACAGCCGTGGGAAGGACTTGGCAACACAGCACACAAACACCTGCTCCATCTCACATTTTAAGCTCCCTGTTAAAGTCAGCAACACAGAGAAGCCAAATCTACTTTCATATCATCTACCATGGAAACTCAGATCCTATTAGTTTATAGCCTCTGGATTTACATTTCTTCTTTGGATACAGCTCTGGGGAAATTACTGTTCTCAGAACATGTGGAGGGAGAGCTGGGAATCATAAAATGCACCATATGCAAGACTTCAGCTAGTGATCATATCCAGAAGTGTCAAAAAAACCACTGGATCATTCTGAGCAAGTCTTCCAAAGGCCACAACTCTGAACAGCTCAAGGCAGGAGAAGACCCTTTATTTTCCATCTACCCTCTGCTCTCCGCAGAAGTGAATCCACAGCACAGTCCCTGACACACAACAGACACTACGGAGTGTCTGTTGAATATTGTGGGCATGAAGGTCAAGTACAGTATTTACAGAAGTGGCCACCTGTTACTGCATTCACAATAATTTCCAAGGCTTCAGCATGTGAAGGGGAGTCTCCGGGAGGAATGGAGGCAAGGAATGGCTCTTGCTTGAGGCTCGAGTGTGTACTAGGAGGCAGGAACTGTGCCAGGGTGGTACAAATAACAAAATAGTGACCGAGTATCCATACAGATTGCCAGTGGGCTTGGTCTTTCAGGTGCCTTAACTATCCACTTTGACCATCACATCAATTCTACATGCTTTTGCTCTCTCCTTTTATCATTGTGGTGGTTATTACTGAGCCTCAACTTGATTGGATTGAAGGATGCAAAGCATTGATCCTGGGTGTGTCTGTGAGGGTCATGCCAAAAGAAATGAACATTTGTGTCAGTGGGCTGGGAAAGGCAGACCCACCTTTAATCTGGGTGGGCATCACATGATCAGCTGTCAGCACGGCTAGAATATAAAGCAGGCAGAAAAACGTGGAAAGCCTAGAACAGCTTAAGCCTCCCAGCCAACATCTTTCTCCCATGCTGGATGCTTCTTGCCCTCAAACATGAAACTCCAAGTTCTTCAGCTTTGGAACTCGGACTGACCCTTGTGCTCTTCAGCTTGCAGATGGCCTACTGTGGGACCTTGTGATCGTGTGAGGTAATACTATTTAATAAACTCTGCTTCATATATATATATACACACACACACACACACACACACACACACACACACACACACATATATATCTCCTATTAGTTCAGTCCCTCTAAAGAACCCTGACTAATACAATCATCAAATAAACTCTAATTTATTTGATCATGAGTGGCTCTATTATCCTCCCTTTACAGACTGGGAAACTGAGGCACAAAGGTTAACAATATTGACCAAGTTCCCATAAGTATGCAGTAGAGGTGGCCTAGACAAAGTATTAACACTTGTGATTTATTACAGGCTTATTCTTTCCCAGTGGTACTAAACACTGAAGATGTATTATCTCGTATGACCCTTCCCAAAATTTCAGGAGGCGGGTTCTTATTCGTTCCATATTGTAGACAACACAACAATAACAACAACAAAAACTTTACCAGGGTTTAGATTAAGAAACCATCCAAGTAATATCTAAGCCTTTCTGCCAGTTGAACCTTTGCTCGGAATCACTATATAAAGCAGTTTGATTATTTGCAAAAAGTTTAACCAAATAAGAGCATTCCTACCCCAAACCTGCCCTATAGGTGACCAAAACGAGCAGACTGAGAAATAGTCAGGAGAGTTGTTTCCGCCAGCTTAGTAATTACATAGTAACAAAAGGGGATTCAATCAATTACTTAGCAATTAGCCATTATAAGAAGATGCGAAAGAAATCAATTGGCTGTTTGGTTGAGCAGGAAGCATTTTAAATGTCACCACAGTGAGAGAAATATTTGAAGATTTGTCTTCATAATGGTTAACTAATTGCAATCTTCACATTTTACTGCCTTGGAAAAATAACTCAATTCAAGAGACAGAGTACTAACACTTGGGGCTATTTCTCCTTTGTCTTAGTTAGCAACAAAGGGTGGCATGTAAATTGATCAGTCTCTATAATTTAGGAAGACCCCCTCCTAATGAACAGCATCTTTGAGTGCAGAGTCAACGTGATATTCATCATTTTGCCATCATATGTACCTAGAACAGCGTGGGGGCGTAGGGCAGGTGCTCAAGACATAGTGGCAATTGAAAATAAACAACAATTGGAAAAAACGCTAGGGTCTGTCCCCAGTGCTGCATTCCCTTTAAGTGAAACTCTAGTGCTACAAATGCAATTTGACTTTGGTAGAACTATGGTGAAGGATCGCAGCTATAGATTTTTTACCAAGCAGGCTGTCCAACGCCTTCTTACATTAACCCTCCCACTTGGCCCATGACACTCAGCTGTGCCACAATCATGTGTCATGACATTCCCCTTCTTCTACCCATAATGAGATGTACTTCTAGCTATGCTGAACCCATTTATTTGGCCTCAGAGATGGCTTCAGCAATGGGCACTTGCCAAATGTTGTATCAAACCGTATTCTCCTTGGGGTATTCTTGTTAGATCTGTGTATTAGTCCTTTTTTCTCACGCTGCTAATAAATATATACCCAAGACTGAGTGATTTATAAAGGAAAGAGGTTTAACTGACTCACAGTTCCACATGGCCAGGGAGTCCTCACAATCATGCCAGAAGGTGAATGAGGAGCAAAGTCACGTCTTACATGGGGGCAGGCAAGAGAGCTTGTGCAGGGGAAATCTCACTTGTAAAACCATCAGATCTCATGAGACTTAATTCACTATCATGAGAACAGTATGGGAACATCCGCCTCCATGATTCAATTACCTTCCACTGGGTCCCTCCCATGATGTGTGGGGATTATGGGAACTACAATTCAAGGTTAGAATTCGGTGGGGACACAGCCAAACCACATCAAGCTCAGAGGGAAGATTCCTCTTGCCTTTAATATTCACAGCACTAGAAGGATGCAGCTTGTGACCAGCTTCTTTGACCAAGTGTCTGTGGCAGGAGAAGATCAGGCCACCATGCAAAGGGAGAGTACAAAGTGCAACTGTGTGAGGCCTGGATCCAGCTGTTCTAAAGCCAGATGTACCTTTGGATTTCCTGACTATGGGAGTCACTGAATACCCTTTAGCCTTAGCCATTGAATGTGTATCTGTCGCATACAACCTCTGTGTTCTGACTAACACAGTGCCACTTTCCAACGACTGTAGTTATTTTTGCCTCACTTTGTTAATATTGGGGGCGATCAGAAAAAGAAAGAACCAGAGGTTGAGAATAGCATGAGGAGGTCGTCTGCAGAGGATTTACAACTTTGAAATAAACCTGCAGCAAGTCCCAGGGAGACTGGGGGCAAAGCAATCCTGATCAAAAGGAGCAGTTGTGCACAAGGGGCTGGAGGCCTGAGCTTGTAGCTGAGGGTCTGGGATGATGGAAAAACACAGAAGGCAGGAATCTACAGAGTTGTAGGTAGAAAGGGGCCCTAAATTAGGATGAGAGCCACACACAGAAAAAAGTGACTGCTTTTGCATTATCTACCACAAAGCAAAAAATTAATGTACTTTGTTGAAACAGGGGATTGAGTTCCTTTCTAAAGATTCTATTAAACATAGCTAATAAACACAGAAAATGCACCATGCCCATATTGCTAATGCAGGATGAGTAGATGTCAACGTACTTCCATGATTGAGATCCCAGTGTCACAGCTAAAGTTAAAAACAGAGGCTTCCTGAAGGGTCTCACTCCAAGCGTGCCTCTTCCCAGCCCAATATCTTGGTCAGCGATGTGAAAACCTGCCCCGACTACAGGAGAAAGAAAAGAAGGCAAGGCGACAAGCAGCTGAAGAAGGTACAGTAAACCGTAATAATTGCTTATAAAATTTTATGGTTGGTCATTAATCCTAACCACCTCAATTTCTAAAAAGAAAGATTCATAGTCTTTTTAAATAGACAAAATTTGAGTTTATGGGAAACTTAATAATATTCATGCTGATACAATAAGAAATTCCAAGAGTCTTAAATTTCCTGCAGACTTTGGAGGGGAGGCAGCCTGTTACAGTATAAAAAGGACAGGTTTGGGAGTCAGGACCATGCCCAAAGCCTGGCACGGGGCTTTAAGGAAATTCCTGAATGTCTCTGAGCTTCAGTTTCCCCCTCTGGGAGATGGGGAGCGATGCTGGCTTCTTTACAAAACCACCAAGAGAACTCAAAAAGAATGCATGACAGTTCGGAGAGGCGCAGAGCCTGGTTTGTAGTCAGCCACACTCAATAAAACAGAGCTAAAATCCTCACTTCCCCCGCCCCCACCAGTCTTTTCAAATTATATCCAGAATATGGCCATAACCACGCCTCTCCCCTTCCACCACCATTGCTCTGGGCCAATCCCCCACTGCTTCTAGAGCCTGAGTGATTGCAGCTGTTCCTACCCTTGCCCCATCCACACGCTAATCTATTCTCCATCCATCAGCCAGAGCCATTCAATAAAGACATAAGCCAGATCACATCTGTCTTCACCAAAGCCCTCCAGTGGCTTTGCCACTCAATTAGAATAAAGGCCAAAGGCGTTATGGTGGGCTCCAAGACCTTCTGAGATCTGGTCACAACTTTTCTCCTATCTAACATTCCCTTGCTCCCTCTGCTTCAGCCACACCAGCCTTCCTACGGTTTCTAGAATATTCTGGACACACTACTGCCCCCAGCTTTTGCACTCATAGTTCATTTTGTCTAGGATGCTCAGCCCCCAGACAGATGCATCCCTGCACTCATCCCATTTCATCAGTTCTCACTGAGGGCCTCCCTATTGAAAACTGCAACCTACTCTCATCTCTAGCCATTGACCTCCACAGCCCCTATCAGGATCTATCATAGCAACTGACACACCATATATTTTATTAACTTTTGATTTGTCAGGTTCCCTTACTAGCAGGTGGACTCTAGGACAGGGCTTGGTCTGTTCTGTTCACTGCTGTGTCCACAGAATCTACAGTAGTCCTCATCATGTAGCTGGAGCTCCGTGCATTTTTGCTGAATGGAGAAATTAGTCATTTCTCTCTCCGAGTCACTCCAGAGCTGCAGGTTGCAAACAGCTTCTCTCATCAAAAAACACCCCTGCCCGGGATTTCCCCTGCCAGTCTACATCCTAAAGGCCCTGAGGCTTCAGGCCAGGCTGTATCCAAGCAGTAGAACAAGGCAGTAAAATCAGAAACCCTGGTTCTGGATAGTCACCTTTGCCTCAAGTTATGGTTTTATCACTGATGAAGGCAAAGATGAAACCTAAATAGCTGGCATTTGAGGGGATTCAAAGAGCAACATAAAAATATCAGGTTCATGAAGGTGCTCTAATAATGCAAATATCCTTCTTCCTTTAAGTGATTGTTATAAGGATTAAATTAAATTTTGTTTGGGGCCAGGCGTGGTGGTTCACGCCTGTAATTCGAGACTCTGGGAGGCCGAGGTGGGTGGATCACTTGAGGCCAGGAGTTCAAGACCAGCCTGGCCAACATGGTGAAACCCCATCTGTACTGAAAACACTAAAATTAGTTGGGTGTGGAGGCGGGTACCTGTAATCTCAGCTAGTCAGGAGGCTGAGTTGGGGGGATCACTTGAACCCGGGAGGCGGAAGTTGCAGTGAGCTGAGATCACACCATGGCACTCCAGCCTGGGTGACAGAGTGAGACTCCATCTCAAAAAAATAATAATTACAATAATAAAAAATAAACTTTATTTATAAAATAGGTTACAATTTTCATTAAAATATCTTGTCTCCCCATCTGCCCTTCAGCACCTTCACAGGGGATCACCAACTGCCTGCTTCAATGGGGGCACCACTTCTTCAGCTCCTTCTCCCCATCAAAACTCTTCCTCCATAGGAAAAGGAGTTGACTTGTCTCATGAGAGCTTGACTTGTCTCATTCTTTCAAGTCAAGCTTTTCATTTTCCTGAGTTACAGTGAGCTCATCCGATACAACGATTCAACATTAGCACTAAGAAATTTAACTTTTTGTAACTCCTTAACCCAGTGGTTCTCAACCTTGATGATATACCACAGTCTCAGGCAGAGATGGGGTGGAATAAACAAAAAATACAACAAATACAGACATAAAGCAAATAACAACAAAAAGAAAGAAGGAAAAAATGACAACCACAAAAATACTATGACAACAAAAAGCAACACAAGCAAACATCAAGCACCAGAGGCTGATAAATAAGGCTGTCCTGAAAAGTTAAATGACTAAGATGCCTTTAGGCTGGGTGTGGTGGCTCAGGTCTGTAATCCCAGCACTTTGGGAGGCTGAGGCAGGCAGATCACAGGTCAAGAGATTGAGACCGATCTGGCCAACATGGTGAAACACCATCTCTACTAAAACTACAAAAATTAGCCAGGCATGGTGGTGCGTGCCTGTAGTCCCAGCTACTCAGGAAGCTGAGGCGGGAGAACTGCTTGAACCCAGGAGGCGGAGATTGCAGTGAGCTGAGATCACGTCACTGCACTCTAGCCTGGTGACATAGTGAGACTGTGTCTCAAAAAAAAGTAAAAAATAAAAAGTAAGATGCCTTTAAAAATAATACAATCTTAAAAGAGCTAATTTAATGACTAAATGCTATTTATCAGGAAAATATCTGCTCTAAGGTATAATTTCTTTTCTTCCATTAGACAATACACGAACAAAAAGGGGATGATGATTGGTTTTCGGACATATTCCATGGATAAGATGTAGAGGTTCTTGGGGAGTATGTGAACAGGAGATGGGCAGGCAATCAGTGAAAAATGTTTCAAATGCATAAATCTATCCACAGGGACAGGAGAATGGGGAATCAGCTGTTGTGAGTTGTCACCGCTTATGATTCTGTTCCTGGTAATTAATCCAAACAATAGCGCCTGTTTATTTCATGGATCACTCCTGTTCTCATGATAACCTGCAGAACATTTCCAGGAATGAACTGGACCAACAGGTAAGTAGTAGAAATAGATGAAACATTTCCAGGGGCATGGGCGGGAGGGCGCTGCACCGAGGAAAATTCCTTAGATGGCGTGATCCTGTTTCAGGATGAAAAATCATAACTTACTGTGGCGAGAAATTACCTGCACAATTTAAAACTCTCAGAGAAAATATAGTGTTTAGCATCAAATGTGACAAACTGCTTTTGAAGTATTTCACTTTAATTCATCTCAATTTTTTAAAAGATCTGTTTGTGTACCTGGTTGACAATTTTTACCGCAACACAGAAACTTATTGAGAAATTATTAGGTGCGAGAAATTACAAGGTGCAATAGGTTAGGTGCTTTACATTTGCTCCTTTTATCCTCAGAGCAAAAAACTTTTGAGTTATTATTTTTGTTTCCTTTCCACATCAGAAATTTTGTTCAAAGCCCTATAGCTTATACTCCAAAAAGAAAAAAAAAAAAGGGGGGGTATGAATGTAGACCAGCGAAGAGCACAGACTTGGAAGCCAGGCTGCTTGGATACAAATCTCAGTGCTGCCACAACCAGCTGTAGGACCCTCAGGATTCTGTGTCTCAGTTTGTTTATACATAAAATAGGGATAGTAGTAGTATCTGCCTTAAAAGATTGGTGGGGAAGATTGTAAACATACAGATGGGTAGATCAGAGAGATGGGGCAAATGTATATATATCCACACACCACACATGTACACTTACAAGTGTATATTAAAAAATCAAAAGAAAAAAATAAGCTACTATTACTACAGACACACACACACACACACACACACACACACACAGGGCTTAGACATCACAAACACTAAATGAGGTCATGCCTATATAGTGTGGAGCAGGGACTGCTACAAAAACATCAGGCATTATTACTGTCCTCATCAACACCCACCCTGGTATCACATCTTGTTTTTTTATTTTTATTTTAGTTGGAGTCTCGCTCTGTTGCCCAGGCTGGAGTGCAATGGTGCCATCTCAGCTCACTGCAACTTCTGCCTCCTGGATTCAAACAATTATCCTGCCTTAGCCTCCTGAGTAGCTGGGACTACAGGTGTGCACCACCATGCCCAGCTAATTTTTGTATTTTTAGACGAGATGGGGTTTTACCATGTTGGTCAGGCTGGTCTTGAAATCCTGACCTCAGTTGATCCACCCACCTCAGCCTCCTAAAGTGCTGAGATTACAGACATGAGCCACCGCACCCAGCCCCTGGCCTCACATCCACATCAAGCCTTGGTATTTGTAAAATATCTCTTCACTGGTGGTCCCGAGGTTCTGCTTCCCTCTCATAGAGTCCTTCTCTTGGTTGAGAAATGATACAGGGAGCACAATCCCATTGAAAGAAAAGAGTCGACAGAGTTTTACTTTTTAGAGTTAATGTAAAAGGCTGATGATTGGTTTCAAAAGGTGAAAAATAAAAGCACCGGAGAGAAATCTTGGCCCTCATGAGCCTCCAGATCGGGAAATTTACTATGAAATATATTCAAGCCAGATTTGGAAACAGCTATTCATTTTCTGTTTTCTTTTTTTTTTTACTAGTTGTGTGTGTGTGTGTGTGTGTGTTTAACCTCTAGAGGCTATGAGACGGCTGACCAATGGCAACATCTCTTAAGCCTCAGTCTCCCCCTGTGTAGTCAGTGCCATGGCTTAGATGTTGATGTTCAAGTTGAGAAATGGGGGTGCCTTAGAGACCTCTTGCTCTGGACTTTTGGAGTTGGGGTGATGAGGAAAAGTTTCTTTCTCCCTTACTTCCAGCCAAAACCAATTCACCTAATGTCTGCTTTACTCAATGAATTTTTAAATCAGATTTTATTTGAAGGACACATTTTGAACATCAAAAAACTTTTGCCAAACACTGCCTTGGATCCCTTCCAGCTCTGATGTGCTGATGTCTGAGACCAGACTACCACTGACTTTTCCAAGACTTCCATATAAAGCACTCACCTGAGCAGCAATGGCAGGTGCCATCCCATCAGGGAGGGACAATGGATCCGGAGCAAAATGGAAGCCAAACTAACCACACCCCGACTTTGGAAAGAAACACAAGAACTTTCCCATATTAAGATTCTAAATGATGCTTTCTAAAAATGTGTGAAGAAAAATTGAGTTTAATTCCACCAGTTGAGGCTATGGTGATATTATGGGATTTTTCTAAAGGACTTGGTGCGTACCCAATTCCCATGTGTAGCATATAACTCACAGATTTAATTATAGATCTTCCTCACTCAGTAGTTCCCTAGGAAACAAATCCATGGCTTCATGTCTTGTGCATGGAAGGTCGTAGCAAGAAGATAAATATTTTCTGCATTTTGAAACTTTATCTAGAGGTCACAGGTCTGCAAGTCAGCAGACAAGAGCTCTTCAGACAATAGCCAAAAGCTGCTATGTTTGACTAATATCAACGATACTTAAAACCTTTTGTGTTTATCTCAAATAAAGCACTTCCCACTTAAACGACTAAAAATTTTCGCTATATCTCTTTTCCTTTTTTCAGGTTGAAATACAAATAAGATGAATCGTTCCCTTAAATGTTTCTTCCGACTCTGTTAAGATAAAGCCTGTTTATAATAATAAAAAGAAGGAACCTTATCTGAAAAATCCAAACTAATTTTAATCAAGTGGACACTGCAGGTCAAAGTTCTTTATTTTTTTCTGTGAATCAAGCAGAAAACTGCCATGACTGGTGAATTACACTGAACATCTAAAACAAAACGAAAAACTAAAAGCAGAAAATTCAGAAAAGGAAAAATGCAAATGCTTTTAAATATGTGAGAAAAAGAATCACAAAGTAAAGAAACATTTGTCCTCATGACATGGGAAATCAATCTCATTTTACTTTATAATTTTGTGTAGGTAATCCTCTCTGAAATTGGTTTTCACTCATTCCCATTAGTGTCACTAACATTTTAGTCCTAAGTGAAGATTAAATGGGAAAATACAAGTAAAGTACTTTGTAAACCCCAAAGAACTATACAAATGTTAGCAATCACAATAAGCAGTTAGAGTATACATACTTAAACACAATCCTTTTGATCACAGCATGGCAAGACTAACAGACGGTTTCAAGTGTCAGCAGACTTTAAAGGACAAAGCTTAGAGACCAGTAGCAGTTATGAACTTCACCTTTCATGTGGAGATCATAAAGTGAACACACATGACCATCCAACGAAACTCACGGAAATGTCCCAGAGGGGTTCAAAAGATGAGTTATTTTCCCCAGCAGAGCACAGCAAACCCATCGCAGACAGAAGACCAAGGGGTCTGAACCTGGCATTATGACTCTTCTAGCTTCTCCTGCAGCCTCAACAACACACCGTTTATAGCCTTAGTTGGAGACCAGAGCCATCAGAGGAAGCTTTCTTTGTTAGTCTTTAGCGAAAGGTCCAGATGAGGAGAAAGCGACTATACAGTGATGTAAGGCGTGACTAGCAGGGGGAGGAAGGATTAGTTAATCATCACTTCCTTTCAAAATGCATCAGGTAAAATTGCTTTTGCTTGGTTTAAGGACATCCATAAAATATCCGTTAGGATGTAGCTTGTATTTATTGAGCAATTACTGAGTACCAGACCATGCGCACTTTTCCTATGTTCCCAAGTAGTCTCACAGCAGCCATGTGCCACTGGTAGAGCACACTTGGAGGGGAATGCAGCTCCTGTGCGCACCTAATTAATGGAAGCGATGGGCTCTAAGCCAGGGTCTCTGTGCCCAGTGCCTATGCTCCAAATCACCACCTAGTTAGGATGGTTCCGACCATCCTGCAATCAACATCTCCCTGGGAAATCTATGCAAATTGTGGTCCCTCCCTTTCCAGAAAAATACACACACACACACATGCACACACACACACACTCACTTTGCCTGTGATTTCAGGCATTCAGAGACTCCCTCAAGTCCATCCAGGGACCAAGGGTGAACACCCCAGGTTAAGAAGCTCTGTCCCACAAGCCTTCCTGGCTCCAAGTCATCCCCTCTTCTTCCCTTCTTTTCAGCATGGGGCTCAACTCAACCTTCCTGAGTTTCTCCTATTTTGAACTCATGAAACCAGGCAAGTGTAAGATTCTAACTCATGTACATTTTAACGATGACATGACTGAGGGTATTTTTGCTTTACTGAAGAAAAGACAAGTGTCAAGTACCACAGTCCAAGATGTGGTTAGAGAAGCTTTCAACTTGATGGGACTTCTGGTATTAACCACACAGTGGTTCCTCCATGGGGCACCTGGGCTACAGCCATCCACAGCTTGTTAGCAAGGAGGCCCAGTGGACCCCTCTGCAGACTTACCCAATCCAAATGTGAGGGTGGGGATGGGAATTTGCTTGACTCTGTGAACAAATTCCCCTAGTCAAGTTGGGACACGTTGCAATTAAACACCTGCCTTGGACTGAGAAGAAATTAAGTCCCCTAATACTAAGTGACTTGCCTGAGGCCTCATTTCTTGACTGCAAAGCCTTCAATAGATGTGATGACTTCTGACTCCCTGTCTGCACATTTCTATCCCAAATACCCAATAATGTGATCAAAATTCAGTCAATAGGACAATTTATTTAAACACATCATTTTGTTGAGAAAATGGATTTGAAATACCGAGTGCTAGCGGGAAATGAAATGTTTGTGATTTATTCCTTTAAACCAATAATGTCCCCCAAGAGAATGTTCATTAAATTGCTAAAATTGTAATCCATGAATTTAAATCTGCTGTAATGCCTTCATTCGAGAGAAGTTCACTTTTAATAGGATTGTGTGTTCTCTATAAGAAAAAAAAAAACACATTTTGTTGTAAATTGGGGATTAAAATAAACAAACCAACAAATGGCTACAGCATCATGGATTAAGCAGCCTTTGTTTGTTTGTTTTAAAGAACGTTACCTAGAGTGACCATTTTTCTAGAATTAAAATTGGCAGGCGTAGTCTAATAATTATGTAGGTGAAAAGGGGGCATGGCTTCGGGAGCCTGCATAGTTCCAGGATAATATGGGCTGCTGGGACCGTGTTTTCACATCAGATATACAAAGCACACACTTCAAACATATGGCTTCTTTTAGGTTATAACTGAAGAAACCCTAAACAATGGGACACTTCTCTACAGATCTGATGTCATTTCAGTGAGTTTCATCCATGTAGCTGCCACCAAATGCTGAGTCCCAGGTTAAAAGTCTCATGCTCTAAGCCATTTAAATTGGTTCCATTCTTTGGCACTATTTTTATAAAAACATAGATTATAATAATCCATATTACGATAGTTCCTAGGAAGTTTGTTTGTTCCTGACCTTATATTTATAAAGGAAAGGATGTGAAAGAAAATCCATCCATCGTCTGATCTTAACTGATGTTTTTCATTTGCATTTATTTCCTCCAAAGACTACGACAGCAAAAATAAAGTTACCTCAACACCATTTCAATTCTCCTGAAATATGTTGATTGATTTAGGGCTCTGTGATGAAGAGAATGTTTTCCTATTTTTAGAAAAAAACCTTACTTCTAAATGACAATTAACCTAATGAAATTTAAACACACAACAGTCACTATTCTCCAAAGTCACTGTGTTTTCTAAGGAAAACAAAGTTTACTTTTAAGGGAGGAAAATCATATCTAAAAGCTACAAACAGTGGCCTACAGAAAATATATGAATTAAAATTAGATGCTCAAAGCAGTCATTGAAAGTAAGCTATTTTCCAGTTGTTGCCTGTTCACAAGCACTTGCAAATTAAAAAAAAAAAAAAAAAAAAAAAAAAACTTAGCCTATTTTAATAGGAATATATGTTGAACCAACTTTAGTTTGATGCTAACGAATGCTTCTTTTAAGTGGAAAATGTAAGTCATTTGTATTTTATCCTAAATCTAGAGGCAATGTAGCACTGGGGAAGACAATTCCAGAAACCTGGGGATTCCAGAAACCTGGGGAGACACATTCAAACTCTGGTTCTGTGACTTCAGGCAGGTTACTTAACACCTCTCTAGGGTGGTTCTCTTTTCTTGATAGTACAATCACGGTCCTGTGAGCATATGCCTGATAGGGTTGAGCGATTTAAGGAGATAATAGCTTTTAGTGCTTGGGACACTGCCTGGAACACAAAAAGTTCTGCGGTCTTATGGGAAACGTTGATTTCACATTAATGGCACTACAAATCCCAAAGGCTTTTCTGTATTTCTTGGAATCCCTGAACTCCTTACTAAGGCAGTTTTCCAAGGAAGGGGATTGAAAGTCTCACCAGGCTACCACCACATTCGCTCTGATGTGAGACTCAAATTCCGTAATTGCCAATAGGATGGCACATTGTTGAGTCTTAATGCACACAGGTCCAATGAACAAATAGTTCTGCAAAAATATACCTCCCTTTTTGACCAAGGTGTATATTTTTTCGCATAATGAGAAACACAAACACACTGCTCCAGAAAATAACTGCATGTCTCTGTATGACTTCCAGTAGCAACTTTAGTAAGTTAGGGGAGAGTGAACCAAACACTGGGAGGATTCAAGGCCAGGCTATTTGTTCATCTTAATGAGCATTAATTAAAGGTCTTATTCAAAGGAAAAAAGTGGAAGATGAAAAACAAAAACAAAACAAAAAAAAACCAACCTGTCAATGACTCTATGGATTCTATAGAAATAAGCTGTGATTGTTAGGGTCATTAGCAGGCACTCTGACATTCAACTATAAAGTGTTATTCATGAACACAGAACGGGAAAATTTGTACACTCCATTTAAATAAAATCAACCACCTAACAGATATAATTCACAAAGTGTTCATTTTTAAAAATAGAAAATTGAATTTCAAATCAGCATTTTAATGGCCCACTGATCCAAATATTAAATTGATAATCAGGTCTGAGTTATTTGCGTAAGTAGCTGGAAATATTCTTATAATTCTATAACCGTCTATGAAATGTCAGAAAATTCACATGTTCAGAAATTATTGTCCCAAGAAGAATCTTAGACTGTCAGTGCCAGAGGGGACTTCAGACACGATCTAAATCAGTGGTTCTCAACTGTGGCGGGGCGGGGCGGAATGTCCCTGCTTGGAACATTTTTCTGGAGACATTTTTAGTTGTCGCAGCTGGGGAAGGAGTGCTGCTGGTATCTAATGGGTAGAGCCAGAGGTGCATTACACATCCTTTTATAAGCACAGGACAGCCTCCCACAACATAATTATCTGCCCCAAATGTCTATAGTTCTGAGACTGAAAAACCCTAATCTGGATCACCATTTTTCACTTTACAAAACAGAGAAGCCAAAACCAGGACTTTTCGGTGGA
This sequence comes from Rhinopithecus roxellana, assembly GCF_007565055.1. Lineage (NCBI taxonomy): Eukaryota > Metazoa > Chordata > Mammalia > Primates > Cercopithecidae > Rhinopithecus > Rhinopithecus roxellana. The sequence goes on from NC_044568.1 coordinate 54,845,533, forward strand.
CAAATAGTTAGTTGTGAACTTAAACAGGACTAGATTTCAGGGATTCTGGTACTATTTTATTTCTATGCGAGGGTTTCCCCTAGCTCCTTTATTCCTGCCCACCAACCCACTTATCCTCAATCTATCATTCAGGATTTGCTAAATGCCTACTATGTGTTTAGCACTGGGAATACATCAGTGAACAAGATAAACAGTTTTTCTCTTGTGTGTTTATAGCATGGTGGGAAAAGTGGGTATTAGGTAATAATACTGCAAATAATTATCATTGTGATAAGCGCTTCATGAGAGCACACAATAAGGGGAACTCAATTTGGTCTGACATTCTCTTGTTTTGAAGCCAACTCTCCTAATGCAATACTTGACCATGTATTTAAATACCCCTAAAAGAGATTCTGAGTAACAGGCATGGGTCTTGACAGGTTATCCCTATGTGGAGGGGACCTTGTTACAATGTTGGAGGCAAGAGTAATGGTCCCCATTCACTGGCGACTCACCCTGCACTAGGCACTGTATTAAGTGCTCTTCTTATATTTAATCCTGACAGCACTAAGGGACAGGTACTATTATCATCGTAATCTCCAGTTTAGGAGATCTCCATATTTGGAATGAGTAGCTTGGCTTGGGGATATGCCATGGTCTATCAGAGCTGAGTTAAACTTTGAGGAAAGTGATTCATGTTGACATGCTTATTCATTGAGGGTCACCTTTGTGCTGTAGCAGACCTGGGGATGGTATCAGAGTATCACTGGTGATTTGGTGATTAGCCCCTACCTTTGAAGAACTAGCGAGGGAAGTAAAGGTCATTTGAAGCAAGCAGCTGAGTATGAGCAATGTGATCAATTGCCGTATTTAAGATAAAGCAACATGACAAAGACCTGAGTACTTGAGGCTCAGAGGTATGTTCTTAGAACTGCTGTCGAAAATGTTAGCCACTAGCCACATGTGTCTATTAAAATTAAGTAAGATTAAAAATCCCAGTTATTTGGTCACACCAGCCACATCTCAAGTCCTCAGCAGCCAGATGTGGTCAGTGCTTATACTGGATGTGCAGATACAGAACATTTACATAATCACAGCAAGTTTTAGTGGATGGCTGTGCCTCATGGTAGCATCCAGGAGTAAAAAATTCCTAGTTGCCATGCCTAGGGTGACGTTCTCCTGCTCATAATTTGGGACCGTAGGCTAACTCTGGCTCAGGCTGATGGGTGAGGAAGGGAGTTAAGGGCTTGCTCAGACTTAAGACCCATGCACAACAGAGCTACAATCCACCACTCAGACAACCTTAGAATGAGAAAGGTTCTTAGGGATTAAACTTCTGCCTCCATTTCATCAAGCAACTAAAGACTTATATTGCAAACTTTAATAATATATGCCCACCCCAATCCCCTTTTAAGACAGTAATTCCCCTCCCATAAATGTATTCCTTGGAGATGATTAGGAATGTGCACAAAGTTGAGGATGCTCAGTGGAATTATATTTATAATTGTGGATAAACTGGACCCCCACTAAATGCCCCACTAAAAACACCTATAGAACAGATTAATGCATAACGTTTTAGTTTTTTTTTTTTTTTTTCTCAAGATGGAGTCTTGCTCTGTCACCCAGGCTGGAGTGCAGTGATGCAATCTGGGCTCATTGCAACCTCCGCCTCCCAGGTTCAAGCAATTCTCCTGCCTCAGCCTCGTGAGTAGCTGGGATTACAGGTGCCTGCTACCATGCCTGGCTAATTTTTGTATTTTTAGTAGAGACAGGGTTTCACCATGTTGGTCAGGCTGGTCTCGAACTCCTGACCTCATGGTCTGCCTGCCTCTGCCTCCCAAAGTGCTGGGATTACAGGTGTGAGCCATCGCGCATGGCCACAACCTTTAAGTACAATGTTGTACAGGTCATTTTGACTTGGAAATGTGTTGAAGCATATTAATTTAAAAAGCAGGTTGAGGCTGGGCATGGTAGCTCATGCCTGTAATCCCAGCCCTTTGAGAGGCTGAGGCAGGTGGATCACCTGAGGTTGAGAGTTCGAGACCAGCCTGACCTACAAGGAGAAACCCCGTTTCTACTAAAAAAAAAGAAAAACAAAAACAAAAATTAGCCAGGCATGGTGGCGCATGCCTGTAATCCCAGCTACTTGGGAGGCTGAGGCAGGAGAATCGCTTGAACCTGGAAAGCAGAGGTTGCGGTGAGCCAAGATCGCTCCATTACACTTTAGCCTGGGCAATAAGAGCAAAACTCCATCTCAAAAAAAAAAAAAAAAAAAAAAAGCAGGTTGAAAAAACAATGCGTATATTATGATCTTATTTTTGTGAGCATATTATACACATGTGCATAAAGGAAGGTATAGAGATCTATAAAGGATTTAATGTGTTGGTGACTCATCTGGCTGGCAGAGTAAGAATGAGTGTTTTTGTTTTTTTTTTTTAAACTTATCTGCATTTTCATATCCTTTCTCAGTGAACAAGTGTGCTGTTCGAGGCTATTCTCCAAACTAAGGACTGGCAACACGGGGGTTTGTTCAGTCCCTCTGTGGTCACCCAAAGCAAATTGGGGGCTCTGATTCAGTCAGTGGTGCCTCCATCCCCGTGCAGTTTCTTCTGGATGCTCTGATCTTTCCACACAATCCCTTCCTCTTCCCCAGTGTTCACACTGGCTCATTAGAAAAAGAAACAGAGCAGAATTAATAGCATCTGCATGGTTCTGTCTTCACCAGTGGGCTGTTGTGGGGGTTAAGAACTTGTCATCTTTTAATCAATACATTAATAAACTATTAATAGCTTCATATAAAATCATCTAAAGTGCACTCTCTGTTTCAGAAACATTTTTCCTTATTTCTTCTGTCTGAAACCAAATAGAACGGTATCCATGCCAATATCTTATGTGTTATTCTGTGGCATGTTTGAGAATAAAGCATCTAGAATAGGGCTATCCAATAGAGCTTTCTACGTTGATGGAAACATTTCATATCTATACTGTGCAGTATGTATGTACTGCATATACTAGTCACCAGCTATATGTAGCTGATGATTTGAAATATGGCCAGCATGGTGATAAGGTTTGGCTCTGTGTCCCCACCCAAATCTCACCTCGAATTTTAATCCCCATGTGTCAGGGGAAGGGCCTGGTGGGAGAGGACTGGATCATAGGGGCAGTTTCCCCAGCTGTTCTCATGATAGTGAGTGAGTTCTCACAAGGTCTGATGGTTTAAAAGTGTCCCGCAGTTCCCCCTGTTCTCTCTCTCTCCTGCTTTACTGCGGTAAGATGTGCCTTGTTTCCCCTTCAACTTCCTCCATGATTGTAAGTTTTCTAAGGCCTCCCCGACCACATAGAACTGTGAGTCAATGAAACCTTTTTTCTTTTTTTTTCTTTTCTTTTTTTTTTTTTTGAGACGGAGTCTCGCTCTGTCACCCAGGCTGGAGTGCAGTGGCGCGATCTCAGCTCACTGCAAGCTCCGCCTCCCAGGTTTACGCCATTCTCCTGCCTCAGCCTCCCAAGTAGCTGGGACTACAGGTGCCCGCCACCTCGCCCAGCTACTTTTTTGTATTTTTTAGTAGAGACGGGGTTTCACCGTGTAGGCCAGGATGGTCTCGATCTCCTGACCTCGTGATCCACCCGTCTCGGCCTCCCAAAGTGCTGCGATTACAGGCTTGAGCCACCGCGGCCGGCCCTTTTTTCTTTTTGTATTACCTAATCTCAGGTATGTCTTTATAGAGGTATGAAAACAGACTAATGCATATGGCTCATGAACTAAAGTTTTAATTTTATTTTAATTAATTTAAGGGTAAACTTAAGGAACCACAGGTAACTAGTGTCTACCTTACTGGACAGTGCAGGTTTGGAACCTGAATTGAGCTTCTACATACAAGCATAAAGAGTCCTCTTTATGGCCACAAAGTGTAAACTTTATTCTGGCTCAGAAATATTCTGAATTACGGGTAGTCATTTGCTTCAGTCTTGCTGCAATCCATGAAGCTCTAAGTAACTCTGAAACATTCGTCAAGATAACTTGAATATATTGGAAAGACAAATGGATCTTTTAAAAAGAGAAAAAAAGATAGTGTCAAGTAAGAAGATGGGATGTACGAACATCTTTGAGTGGTGTTATTATATCCAGCATTAATGGGAAGGGATGGATTGTAAAGTGAGACTGGTGATAGAATTCAGGATTCAAGACATGTTCAAGTGATTTGTCAGACCCTGAACTGACCTCATCCTTTTCAGTACACATTGCTTCCTAAATTTGATAAGCCCTCAACTCCCCTGATAGCGAAATGTCACAGAGGGATACCACAGGACAGACTTCATACCGACCAACCTCAAGGCATCAGATTTGGGTTTTATCTGCATCTGTCCCCAGTAAGTCCCTCTCCTTTCCCTTGAGTGAAAACTGGAGGAGTGTTGTTATTGTCTGGTCATGTCTCTACATGCTGGTGTGATGCTGGCTTTGGAATAACCAGGGATGTGCCTGTTTTGTTCCCTGGGTCTGGGATGGCATGTTCTAAGTCATAAGAGACAGGAAGCAGACTCTGATAGGAACCCCAGTGTGGCAGAATGAAGGACAACAGGATGGATGTTAGGAAGGTAACAGGGCAGGTAAAAAGGGTGCAACTTCAGTTTGGGCAGATTTACGTTTGTTTCCTAAAGAAAGAGGCCCAGAAGATAGGGAGAGTCACGGATCTTTGGCTGTGTATTCCATAGTTTTCAAAGCATCTTTCGTATAGTTTGCCAAATTTTGCAAATAAAAATACAGAATGCCCCAGTAAAATTAGAATTTCAGATAAACAAATAGAAATTCTTTAGTATTAATATGTCCAGTGCAATAGTTGGGATGTACTTATTCTAAAACACTAGACATTATTTCTCTGAAATTTCATACTGGAGTCTTGTATTTTATCTGGCAAGTCTATTCAAGGAACACCATTCCCAAGAGATCTCGCCTTAATAAAAAGAGATCCATGGCTAACTACGCACTAGAAATGCTGCTTACTCTGTCATGCTCTCAGAGATTCCCTAAGATAATAGCATATTTCAAAGCTCTCATGAGTTCCACAGCAAATATTCCAATTCTCTTTAACACAATACTTTCCAAATTTTGAGAACATACAGCCCAGCAATACAGTAGTTTAAATGTCACCCCAAGGGTCAGACTGCCTGAGTTCAAACTCTGGATTCACAACCAGCAGACTGTATGACCAGGCACAAGTTATAACTAAAGATTCTGGCTGGGCATATGTAAGTGGTACAGTCATGGCACCAGTCTCACAGGCTTAATGTGAGAATTACATGAATCCATATAAGCCTGGCACAGCATAACTGCTTTGTGAGCATTAGTTTTAATAGTCACATTAGTGCCAAGTACCTTTCCCAGCAAGGGTTAATAACATCCAAGCAAAACAATGCATGCAATTTGGGACACGTTAACGGTAGACTAAGGTGGGGTGGGGAGAGTGTTGGCTTGGTTCAGCATCAAATAAATCCCTTTGACTTCAGCTCATTATACTTGATGAAATGAGAATTTTTAGTGCAGTAGAAGGTTCAGTAGATCAAATCCTCTGATGAAACTATCCACATTCAGAAGGAAGCTATTTAGCCTTCTTTGTTTTCTTTTTTTGTTGTTTGTTTTTTGTTTTTGTCTACTATTTTGTTTGTTAGGGCTGTTATGACAAAGTACTATAGATTGGGTGGCTTAAGCAACAGAAATTGATTGTCTCACAGTGATGGAGGCTGAGAACCTAAGATCAAGGTGCTTCTGAGGTCTGTGAGGAGGAATGTGTTCCAGGCCTGTCTCCTAGCTTCTCATGGATTTTTCTTGTTTGTTTGTTTTGCATTTTTTGGCAGTTTTGGACTTATAGATGTATCATCTTGATTTATGCTGTTATTTTCGTTTTCGGCTTTTTTTTTTTTTCTTTTTTGAGACAGTCTCTGTCTGTCACCTAGGCTGAAGTGCAATGGTGTGATCTCAGCTCACTGCCACCTCCGTCTCTGGGGTTCAAGCAATTCTTGTTCATCGGCCTCCCGAGTAGCTGGAATTACAAGCATGCACCACCACTCCTGGCTGGCTAAATTTTTCATAGTTTTAGTAGAGATGGGGTTTCACCATGTTGCCCAGGCTGGTCTTGAATGCCTGACCTCAAGTGATCTGCCTGCCTCGGCCTCCCAAAGTGCTGGGATTACAGGCATGAGCCACCATACCCGGCCATCTGCCTTTATTTTCATGTGTAGTTCTCTCTGGGTGTGAATCTGTCTCCAAATTTCTCTTTTTTATAGTCATATTATACTAGGGTCTACTCAAACGACCTCAGTTTAACATGATTACCTCTGTAAAGATCCTATGTCCAAGTAAGGTCGGTCACACATGTCCACTACCTATCTCACCATGCAGGATTACAATAAATCTTAAATAACAGAGTGCAGAGGGACAGATTTTGAGAAAGTTGATAGCATTATAAAATGGCAAGGTAAACATTAAATTTCACGTACTGATCTGCACCGGTAAAGGTATTCAAACCTTTGCAAGAAAGATGCCAGGAAACTGTTAATCTTCCTGCAATTCTGCCTGAATACATATAGCTTGGGACTCCATGCCTCACAAAGACAAAGAGGTTCTGGGGAAACGGGAGAGGCATGCCTGCAAAAGAGCATGCTATTTGCAGTGTCACTAAATCCCCTGATGGCATATAGGAAATTGGAGACAGAAACAAGGAAATGAGGATAGAGACACAGGTATTTCAAAATTTACTGTGCACTTATCTCATGTCAGCCATCGTGCTAGGCACAGAACTTGCCAAATCTTCATCTAAAAGATTATTTATGGGCAGTCTATTTTAATAGAATGAGTAACCTAATTAGAAAAACTTTTGATATGGTTTGGATCCGTGTCCCCACCCAAATCTCATGTTCAATTATAATCTCCCATGTTAGAGGTGGGGCCTGGTGGGAGGTGACTGGATCATGGGGGTGCATCCTCCATTAATGGTTTAGCACCATCCCTTTGGTGCTGTTCTTATGACAGAGTTCTCACAAGATCTGGTCGTTTAAAACTGCCCCACTCTCTCGCCCTGTTTCTGCCGTATTCTGCCAGGAAGATGTGCCTGCTTCCCCCTTGCCTTCTGCCATGACTATAAGTTTCCTGAGGCCTCCCCAGAAGCAGAAGCCACCATGCTTCCTGTACAGCCTGCAGAACCATGAGCCAATTCAACCTCTTTTCTTTATAAATTATCCAGTATCAGGTATTTCTTTATAGCAATGTGAGAATGGCCTAATACAGCTTCCCTCAAAAAAAGGAGGGGGGCGGGTAACAAGACTGATGGGGAGGTTGAACGGTTGAATAGAGGAGAAAAGGACAGCGATGATGGAAGAGGGCCAAGGCAAAACTTTGTCAATTTTGTCATTTTCATTGATGCTGGATCTGTTCTCTCCGTTTTTGGAAAACTAGTAAGAAGGGTCACTGATGGTGAAAAGTTTGGTCAAATCAGGAAACATGCACATGCCTACATCTCCCATACCTCTCATCTACACTGTTACCAGATAACATTACGGACTCTTGTACTTTCCATTTTACTCCATCAATAAGCATTTAAAATTTAGATATATTATAGGGATGGGTGCTTAGAAATACTTTTTGTAAGGGAATCTGTTCAGGATGTTCCAAAGCAGAATCTCTTGTTCCTCACTAAAATATCTTCGAAGAATTGTGTTCAAAATTCCAACAATTTTAAGTCCTAAGACTGACAGATAGCTATCAGGAAAATCTCAGAGGCTGATGGAGGGGAATTGGGGAAAATGTATTGGTGAGCTTCTCACGCTTTGTCTTATGAAACAGAGTAGTATCTTTGACTAGAAAACTGGAAGCTTCTCCTCTGTGGTCGTCTTCCAGTTTGGGAACCCTGAGTCTCTATCAGTCAAGCAAACACTCTGAAACATCCTGATCTCTCACCATCCCTGGCCTCACACGTCCAGAGTATGACAGTAGCTTTGAGAAAACAAGTAGGGCGGGAGTCTGAGAAAATGATCATGTTTTTTCTTTCTAGAGGAAAAATCAAAGCAAAAACTAATTAAGGCAGTTTTGAAACCTGTGTGTATTTTTTTTTTTTTTTTTTTTTTTTTTTGAGACGGAGTCTTGCTCTGCCACCCAGGCTGGAGTGCAGTGGCCGGATCTCAGCTCACTGCAAGCTCCGCCTCCCGGGTTTACGCCATTCTCCTGCCTCAGCCTCCCAAGTAGCTGGGACTACAGGCACCTGCCTCGTCGCCCGGCTAGTTTTTTGTATTTTTTTAAGTAGAGACAGGGTTTCACCGTATTAGCCAGGATGGTCTCGATCTCCTGACCTCGTGATCCGCCCGTCCCGGCCTCCCAAAGTGCTGGGATTACAGGCTTGAGCCACCGCGCCCGGCCGAAACCTGTGTGTATTTTAGAAGGTTTTATTGTCATATGTTAAGACACATTATAAAACTATGAGTGTTGGAACATTGTGGCATTTTTGCAAAATTTAATATATGAGATGGTCCCAAAGTAAACTGTTGTATGTATTAGAGCTTAATGTCACATGAAGACTATGTGACAAAACCAGAAAAAGAATAAGTATTTAAAATAAAATAAAATAAAATAAAATAAAATAAAATAAAATAAAATAAAATAAAATAAAATAACATTTGGAAGGAAAACCAACTTGAAGGGTAAAAACTTGAAATGGGACTTTACATTAAACCATACATCGAAAGTAAATTCTAGATGGACTGAAGAATCAAATGTGAATATAAAGCCATAAAAACTTAGAAAAATATATGTAATGTGACTTTGATTTTGGAATAGGCCAAGATTGTTAATTGTATAAACAAGGGAACAAACATAAGGAAAAAAGTGGTATTGTGTCTGACTAAAGATTTAAAAATGTAGTATTTCAAAACATCAAATCAAATTAATTCAAATAAGCTGGCATAAAAAAAGGCAACAAACATATGACAGGCAAGAGATTAATATCCACAATAAGTAGTGAGCCTTTACGAATCAATAGAGAAGCCATTAACACCCAAATAGGAAAAGGGAAGAGGGCTTGAACAGGCAGCTGCTTCACAAGACATGGAGAAAGAAAAAAAATACCTTACCACTGTTTTTCAAATGGAAAAAAAAAAAAAAAAAAAAAAAAAAAAAAAAAAAAAAAAAAAAAAAAAGCCACAGTACCTTATTTTCATCAATAAAAGTGACACATTTAAGAAAGCTTGGCTGGGTGTGGTGGCTCATGCCTTAATCCCGGCACTTTGGGAGGCCAAGGCAGGCAGATCATGAGGTCAAGACATTGAGACCATCCTGGCCAACATGGTGAAACTCTGTCTCTACTAAAAATACAAAAATTAGCTTGGTGTGTTGGCACATGCCTGTAGTCCCAGCTACTCAGGAGGTTGAGGCAGGAGAATCGCTTCAACCCAGGAGGTGGAGGTTGAGGTGAGTCAAGATCCCACCACCGCACTCCAGCCTGGTGACAGAGTGAGACTCCGTCTCAAAAAAAAGAAACCTTAGTGCTTAATGCCGGCAAGCGTAAGGTAAACAAGGACTGTCACATATCATAGGTGGTCATAACCTATGTTATTTAGTGTTATTTCTTTGCAAAAATTTTTGACAATTATGTTTTAATTGTCGAAGGAATTTAGTTTTAGTTTTTCAATACAAATTTCAACTTCCAAGCATCGAGGCTAAGAAATTAGATAACTGTGGACTCATGTCTGTGTACCTGAATGGTCCTCACAGAATTGTTTAAAGTAATTAAAGACTGGTGGGAAACAGAATAACCAAAACTAGGGGAAAGTTTCAATAAATTGAGAGTCCATGAGATGTTTTCTTACGTGGACATTAAATATCATGGTTTGGGAGAACTTTACGAAGAGAACATTCCCAGAAAATAAAGCGTAATTTAAAAAAGCAGAATACAATTTGAACATATAGTTTAATCTTACATATGAATATATATGAATGAGTATAGATATAGATGTGAATATATATTTAATTATACTCATATGGATAGAAAAAAAAAAACCAGAAGTAAAAACACCAATATGTAATCAGAAGCTATCTCTGAGTGGGAAATTACAAGCTCTTTTTATTTATTTATTTATTTTACTAACAATAGTGAGCATTACTTTTATAATCAGAATAAGTTAATTTGAAAATGAAATACTAGAGTCAGCATTTTGGAAAAGTTAGATAAAGTTGACTCTGTCATTTTGTATCCATTCATGAAATAGCTACTATTAGCATTTGGGCTAAGGAAGGGCAGAGGCATTTGGTGAACTGCTTCTGCTGGAAAGAAGGCTATAGGCATATATATGTGTGTGTGTGTATATATATATACATACACACACGTATACATATGTGTATATACACACACATATATACATATATACACATCCATTAAAAAATATATATACACACATATACACCATCTTTATGTCCATGAGTATTCATTGTTTAGGTCCCACTTATAAGTGAGAACATGTGGTATTTGGTTTTCTGTTTGTGCATTAATTCACTTAGGATAATAGCCCCTGGCTGCATCCATGTTGCTGCAAAGCATGTGATTTTATTTTATTTTTTTGTGGCGGCACGGTATTCCATGATACATATGTACCACATTTTTTTAAATCCAGTCCACCACTGATGGGCACCTAGGTTGATTCTGTGCCTTTGCTATTGTGTGTAGTCCAGTTGAGCTATTTGAAAATGGGAACCAGAAGGAGGGAGAATAATTTAAAAAACAGGATAATTAAAATAAAAAGCAATGAAAAAATGAGATTTGGCTTAAATGGAATTGATAGGAGAGCTTTGGGAGAGGAGAGAAAGGGGCTTGATAACGTGGAACATAGAAAGATTTGGCAAAACATCCACATGCACCCAGCCCAGTAATAAAACCAACATGGGAGCCTAGGCTACTCCAACTTGTAACGCTTTTTTTTTTTTTTTTTTTTTTTTGAGACAGAGTCTCGCTCTGTTGTCCAGGCTGGCATGCAATGGCACAATCTCAGCTCACTGCAACTTCCGCTGCTTCCCAGGTTCAAGAGATTTTCCTGCTTCAGCCTACCAAGTAACGGAATTACAGGTGTGCACTACCATGCCCAGCTAATTTTTGTATTTTTAGTAGAGACGGGGTTTCACCATGTTGGCTAGGCTGGTCTCAAACTCCTGACCTCAAATGATCCACCTGCCTCAGCTTCCCAAAGTTCTGGGATTAGAGGCATGAGCCACCATGCCCGGCATTTTTTTTTTTTTTTTTTTAAATACTACTACATTTCACTTACAGACAAGAATCTAAGACCAACTCAAAGTCTACAAAGTAAATAGCAGGGAAGTACCATTGCAAATATGTTTGCCAATATCCATAAACCTTTGTGGGATTACTAAAACACTAGGAGAAATCTGCCATGTTTCCTTGTATAGTATGTTTATTTTCATGTAACTTCCAACTTCTCAAAAAGTAAAAATGCAGCAAATAGAGGCATTTTTATATATAAAATCCAATTGCTTCTCTCCTAGAATCTTAGGCAGCTAATTGTGAGGTGCAAGAGGCGACTGCTGTAATTTTTTGAAATATTTGGGAGATTCGCAACACTGCAAATACGACTCTGTGAATGGCAGTAATACGTTTGTCCCTGCTTCACAGTAATGCTAAAAACATCTCATTCTGCAAAAGCTACATGATGCCCAATGGGCATTTTTTGAAAAATCTGAATTGGAAAATGGTATTTTATCAACACAAAGTTAAAAGTGAACTTCAAAAGACACAAGTTAGTGTAAACATGAGATGCTCTCTCATAACCATACCTGAACATATTAAATATGGAAATGGGGCAGGTAAGAGCACAATCTGTATTCCCTCTGAACTGCCGTCCCAATCACATAAATTAATCAAATGGCATGTCAATGGAAGCTGGCTCAGAAAGTCTGTGTTCCTCACATTTTCTTGAAGTTTAAATGTTTCTGAGATAATAAAAATCTGATCTTGGAAGGAAAGGAGGGAGGAATCAAGAGGTTAATTGTCTCTAACCTTGGATGGCTTTGGAGATGTGCTGAGTTTTACCCCTCTCTCATCTTAGCCCAATTACTCTTCCTGTCTGGGCTGAGAGGTCCTCAAAGCCCATTTCTGCTTAAGCCCCTTCTCCCCACTGCTCTGTGCTGCTTAAACACCATGTTAGAGATTTACACAAAAATAGTCAGGTCTGGTATTTCACACCTCATTATACCACAGCAGCACTTGGTTATGCACTTACAGTATCAAGAATTGACTCCCTTAATGTCAGGGATCAGCTGCTGCAAAGTGATTTGCTGGATATCCTGTCTTGCCCAAACTACTGTTTAAAATCTGGTCACCAACTACAAACTGTCAGCATCACTGCCCGCTGCTAATGGCAAAATGCTTTCTGACTGAGGATGTTTCCATCTTTCCACAAACAATGCACATCTCCACTTTCATTATTTCTACTTTCAAAAAATGGTCCTTAGAGCTAACTGCTCTTTTGCCTTGGATTTCCTGAGGCCCTCCAGCCTCTCCCACCACTGTTGATTCCAGGCTACTCTTCTCTCTCCTGCGTCCTATAGAGCAATTGTGCTGAAGCCCTTCAGTTGCTCTTCTCTTTCCACCATTCCTCCAAGAAAGGGAGAATTAAGGTGACCTGGAGTCTCCATTTGCTCGTTCTGCCTTCTCTTCTGAATTCTAGGTCTCTAATTTCTATTTGGAGGTCAAACTGGCACCCATGTGTACTTTTAAGCTGTCTTGGAAACTAGCCCTACCTCCATCTTTTTTTTTTTTTTTTTTTTTTTTTTTTTTTTTTTTTGAGACAGAGTCTTGCTCTGTCTCCCAGGCTGGAGTGCAGTGGCGCTATCTTGGCTCACTGCAAGCTCCACCTCCTGGGTTCACTCCATTCTCCTGCCTCAGCCTCCCAAGTAGCTGGGACTACAGGCACCTGCCACCATGCCCAGCTAATTTTTTGTATTTTTTTTTTTTTTTTTGGTAGAGATGGGGTTTCACCGTGTTGGCCAGAATCTACCTCCATCTTTTTAACTTATGCATATGTCACTGATATTTGCTTCTTATCCTTCCTCCCCTTCTTGGCTGAAATCACCAATTCCAGGTCTCATCACCCCTACCCTGTACCCCCTGCCCACTCCTCTCATTTGTGGCCATTACATCTTCCACAACCAACCGTCTTCCTCAGCACAGAACTTAGCACCCTGCTCTGCAGTCCCCTCCCTCAAATGCCCAGTGCCTTTCAGTAGATGTTAAAAGGTTTTACATAATAAAAAGTGTGCTGTGGTCGAAAACAAATTAGAAAGGAAGAGTTAATCTCATAACTATCCTCTTGCTGCAACAAATCTTAGAATATCCATCATCTATCATCTACTTTGCATTTTGAATCTTCAAGACAGGCAAGGGTGGGCATTGTTTTTGCCATCAGAATCCTTTTTGTATTGTGGAACATCTTGGCAGATCAGTTGTAGGGGTTTACTCTACTGAGATGTCCCCACTTGACGTTTGGAGGGACTTACTGGACTTGGCCATTTTCCCTTGAGCCTCTAGTCCTCCTTCTTTAGGGATTCCTAAATTCTTACAGGCCAACCCCGTAGCCTATATTTTACTTTTTTTCTTTTCCTGCTTCTACTTATCTCCCACATGCACTCTTTCTGTGATCAGAGCCCGGACTGGGCTGACGGCTCAGTGCTCAGGGCAGAGAGTGTGCTGACCAACTGCAAGGTTTTGGAGCCAGGCTGCCTGGATTCAGTCTCCAGTTCTGCTGTGGTTTTACCTGGGCATCCTGTGGCAAACAGTGAAACTCTCTGAGCATTAGTGTTTTTATCTGTAAGATAAGAATAATGTCCACTTCGTGAGGGCATGACATTAGCTGGCATGCATACACACACACACACACATATACACACACACACATATATATACACATATATATAGTGCTTAGTGCACTGTAATAAATAGCATTGGCTTTTTTTGGTAGTATCTATTACTGGCAGGAGCTATTATTGTAAATATCATTGGTAAAATGATGATTTTTTTTTTTTTTTTTTTTTGAGACAGTCTCACTCTTGTCGCCCAGCCTACAGCGCAATGCGCAATCTCAGCTCACTGCAACCTCCACCTCCCGGGTTCAAGAGATTCTCTTGCCTCAGCCTCCTGAGTATCTGGGATTACAGGCACCCCCCCGACCATGCCCGGCTAATTTCTGTATTTTTAGTAAGACAGGATTTCACCATGTTGGCCAGGCTGGTTTTGAACTCCTGAACTCAGGAGATCTGTGGGACCCCTAGACATTTCTGAAACAGAGTTGAAGGAATCAAAATCACCTGCTTAGACACTCTAGTTTTTCAATAAATGATGCTTCCTTCAAGAGTCAGAGGGACTTGGGTTGTGACCTAACTCCACCATATGTGGTGTGTGGTGTGTGGCCTCAGACCAGACATTCAATCTCTCCAACCATCAGTGTTCACACTGGAAAATGAAGTTAATAATGGCTACTTCTACAGGTTGGCAGAGGATTACCTATGATAAGCATCTAAAGCACTAACCACTAAAGCTGGCACTTAAGCAACCTATGTTGTAGTGTTTGGTTAAGCACATGGGCTTTGGAGTCAGGCTGCTGGGTTTTCATTTTTTTCCTAATCAGTTACCAGCTGGGTAAAATACAGATAACAACTATGTCTTTTTTACGGTGTTGGCTTGATTATTAAATTAGATAATGTTGGCAAAATGCTTAGTCTAATGTTCGGCACAAGATAAGGTTTTATTTTCATAATTCATAAATTTGATGATTGCGATGATGATGACGATGTTGACAGTGATCACGTTTTATTGGTTAGGATGGGTTAGGCTGTGGTGCAGAAATTAAACACTGAACAAAATAAAACAAAATTCCAGAGGCTTAACAAAACAAAGGTTTGTTTATCTCTTGTGCATGCTGTGAATTTAGAATGGTGGGTGGTGGCTTTATGCTATATGTCAGCTCAAGAACCCAAGCTGAAGAAGCCTCCACTACTTTGCAGCTGGCACCGTGTCAAACACATCCATCGCACCAAGGAAAGAAAGAGAGTGGAGACGACACACTTTGGCTAGCACCAGTCATATGGTTCCCTCTGACTGCAAAGGCAATACAAAACAGAGTCGGAAATTTCTGTGTGACCAGGAGGAACGTGGCTGGACATGGGTGAGTGCCAGTGGCTCTACTACAATGCTGATGGCAAAGACAACAAAACAAAGTGATGAGCGTCCAGCCTGGAGCACTACAACAGGAGGTTAGCAGCGGGTGGTTCACAATTACAGGCATTGTTATTTTTATTTTATGTTAACTGGGGTGCAGGTTTTGACCTCAAGATGGACATCCCAGTGGAAGAGATGGACTCTGAACCAATGCAGAGAACCTGTGTAGGGAACAAAGAGGTTTCCCTAAATAGGTGAGTGTATTAGTCCATTTTTTGCGCTACTGATAAAGACATACTTGAGACTGGGCAATTTACAAAAGTAAAGGTTTATTGGACTTATAGCTCCACATGGCTGGGGAAGCTTCACAATCATGGTGGAAGGTGAATGGCATGTCTCACATGGTGGCAGATAAGAGAAGAGAGCTCGTGCAGGGAAATTCTCATTTTTATATAACCATCGAATCTTGTGAGACTTATTCACTATCACAAGAACAGCATGGGAAAGACCCGCCCCAGTGATTCAATCACCTCCCACCAGGTTCCTCCTCCGACACAAGGGAACTGTGCGAGTTACAATTCAAGATGCGATTTAAGTGGGGACACAGCCAAACCACATCAATGAGTGTGCTGGACTTGGGAGCAGTCCAAGCTAGCTCTACAAGTTGGGAATTTAGGCCTCTCCACAGTCCCCAATCCAGCTATACAACCATTTCTCCAAGGGTGGCCTAGAGACTGTCTCTATGGAAATCACCTGGGGAGTTTGCCACAAGTACAGATTTTGGACTAATCTCAGACCTACTGAATCAGAAACTGTGTGTATGTGTGTCAGAGGGTGGCGGTAGTGGGGTAGGGTCTTCTTCATGCATTTTGACAAGCTCATTCAGTAACGTTTTAGACAACCTGAAATTTGAGGACCACTTAAGTAGACACTTCCTGCCCTGATTCCCTTCTGACTCTCAGACTCAGGCTGCTCTTTCAACACCTTGATTTGTTCAACCTTTAAAACTTGGTAGGGAAACTGAGGTTTAGCACTAGAGAAAGACAGATTCAGTTTTCAGCTCTATCATTTACTTGCTATGCATTCTTGGGTAAACCACTCAACAACTCTGAACTTCAGTGTAAATATCTGTAAAATGTCTACAATAAAATGGTCTGGTATCTTGTTGGAAGGATTCAATGATACCATGTAATAAAGCATGATGATGCTTTCATCATCATGAAAGCATCTTTGTCATCATGACAATGACAATGACAAGATGCTAATGGTGATGATGATGACAATGGTGAAGAAAATTTTCTAGTCAGTGCCTGGTCCTCACATATGTAAAAGATGGAACATGTGAATGTTCCTTATTATCTGTAAAATGGATTCCAGTATTTGGTTACATGAAGGGTTAAGGAAGCATCAGGCATGTAAATGTCACATCTGAGAAGCAGTTCATATTTAACCCATTTTCCTTTAATACTTTATAAAATGGACCTAACTCCTAAACAAAAGGACTGGCTGACTTTACTTACTTCTGAATTAGAACCAAGAAAGTAGTGAGAGAAATTGGCATTGATAGGAAAAAAATGGATTCTTAAGTGTAGAAGAGAGTTACATTAATAATGGTCATTTGTTCTCTGGATCGATTGCTACCTCATTTTGAGTTGCAATGTTCCAGAATAACTACGATGGGTTGTTTGACATAGCACCTCAGGCTTTTGAAACTCTTCTCTTGGGCAGACTTTTAGAGTTGTTTTTTGTTGTTGATTAATGTAATTAGTTGGGAAGAGGTATATTAGGAGAGTGACAGAGATGGATGGGTAAGACAAGAATGTGAATGAGAAAGAGAACCATGGTGGGTGACTCTTTAACTCTATAAATATACAAACTCATGCAGAGTCAAGGCGGCAGAGGGAAATGCTAGTGGTTTGTCAAGACAAATGTTGGTGGTTGTGGATGAGTGGCAGACAATAAAAAAAGACATAATGCTTAATTTGCTTATTTAGTATTTGCGCTGTTTGAACTTTATCTGTTTCTATCTCAAAATAGTAGTAGGCATCTTTGATTACATTATGACTCCTTAAAATGGACCCTCCCTATAATCAGTTAAAATACAATTAGAATTGCTCATTTAAAAGCAACAAAAATCTGACTGTTAAGAAAACTGATAGACCCTGATTTATTTATTTGATGATTTCTTTAATGTAGAAGCTCAATATTCAAATTCTGAATACTACATTGAACCTAGCCTCCCAAAGTGCTAGGATTACAGACATGATTCTCTGTCTTTTACTCAAATCCAGCACTTTATTGAGACACTAGTATATCTCCCTGGAAACTGGAGGTTTTAACTAATTTGTTCTAGAATGTATAGTGGTCCAATATAGCCTTAGAAAATCACGTGGAACAAACGACATCAAAAATTCAAAGCTTTCAGGAAGAGTTGCCAATCTCTTTCATGTATGATGTATCAGAACACCAGGCAAGCTGATGCTCAGTCTGGATGCAATCAGAAAGCCTCATTTTCATAGCAATGGCAGTGATCTCAAGATCTGTGACTATCTTGGGTTGCCCAATTTCTGCCCAAACAGGAAAGCTTCCAGCATTGTATCAAGTCCCAGTAATGGAAAAACGTGTACTGGAGGAATTAGACGTAAGATTCCAGACAAACATTTGTGTAGAAACTGTTTTTCTCACCTTATGTTTAAAAACATCTTCAACATCCTTTAAAAATGCAGGTTGCCATGGTTACAGTTGTTGTGCAGGCAGGAGGTTTCTGAGCATCTCTGAGCTCATCAGTTAATGCCAACAGATCAGAGATTTTTGAAAATTGATATTTATAAAATATCACCCCTCTTTTCTTTCCCTCTAGATCAGAAGTCATGTCACTGAAAGCAGCTGGAGAGGTTTGTAGGATTATGAGTGGTGGTTATCACTGTGGAACTGGCCTTTTGGAAGGCCACATAAGCGCCACACTGACCATATGCTAAATGTGCCCATTGATCTACGTCCATACGTCATGGGTCAAATTCATTTGCTGACATTCACAAAAATGCAGAATTGCCATTCTGATAAAGCAAAGCTCTCACCCTTCATCTCCACTGCCATAGATCTGTCTCTATGACAACCACAGTCTTAATTGCTACCTGCTTGAAAACCATGTTAATCAAACTTATTTTTAAGACTTTTTTTTTAGAGTAGTTTCAGGTTTATAATAAAACTGAAAGTCAGGTACAGAGATTTCTCATATACCTCCTGCCTCCACATGTAGCCTCTCTCATTAACAACGTCCCCCACCAGAGTGGTACATTTGATACAGTCATTGAACCTACAGTGACACATCATTTTCACCCAAACATGTTTAAAATGTAGCTTTCCTACAGAATTCATAGTTTGAATCATGGCACATCTAAGATCATGTGCGACGGTGCATTATGTAACAATTTTTTTCTTTTTCTTTTTTGAGACATTACCCAGGCTGGAATGCAGTGGTGTGATATTGGTTCACTGCAACCTCTGCCTCCTGGGTTCAAATGATTCTTGTGCCTCAGCCTCCTGAGTAGCTGGGATTACAGGTGCACGCCACCATGCCTGGCTAGTTTTTTGTATTTTTAGTAGATACGGGTTTTTGCCATGTTGGCCAGCCTGGTCTTGAACTCCTGGCCTCAAGTGATCCACCAGCCTCAGTCTCCCAAAGTGATAGGATTGCAGACATGACCCACCGTACCCAGCTGCATTATATTAGAATTTAAAAACCAATCCAGCTGGATGTGGTACAGTTTTATTGGCTTAACAGACTATGCTGTAAATGAATTGGTTAAACGGATGCCATGTATGTTCAAATGAGAACTTAAGTTATATCCCTTTCAGTGACCACTGTGACTCAACAATGGAAATCTCTGTTTCTGATTTCTGCTAAGGCTCTCTTTTATGTGCCTGTGTTAACATCTGCTCAAAAATTCAGAGGAGAGGTTTAGGCATCAATGATCACTTCTTGACCAGTTTAATTCTCCAACAACCTAGTTATCTTTCTCATAGAGATTTTAGCTCAGTGTTACAAAATAATAAACCCCATAAGACTGACCCCGTAATACCTATTAATTGTTTAGAAAATATTTTTGAAATATGGAAATGTGATTGACTAAAATAAAACTGTGGATTCAGCAACTTCACAAGAATGCAGGCTTTGTAATAATCTCTCTGGTCTTTCATTGGCTTTATTTTTAAAAGCTAGGAGTAAATTTAACTCAAGTAGAGTCACAGGAATTCACAGTGTTACTCAGAGATATAGAATCAGCAGACTGATGAATGGTCTTTTTTTTTTTCCCCAGGGTATTTTTAAAAGCCAGATTATTTTCAATCCTCTACTTTGGGCAAATGGGAACTTTTGCCAAGACAGAAAAAAATAGATAAGCTATAAGACATGGAAGGGAAGACAAAGAATCAAAACTGAAACATGTGAAGTTCAAGGTGTCTGACTATGTAGGAATGGTGAGTGAAAATAAATTTGGAAACCAAGTGACAGGCAAAGAATGAAATTCAGATTTGTGAATTATTAATATATATGTAGTAATGAAGGTCCTGAGAATAAACAGTGTTATTTAGGAAAAGTGAGCAAAGTAAAGAAAGAAGACTGCTGAGAAGAAACCCAAAGAGAGCCCAGCATTTGACGACTGCAGGTCTCAAGGACCACCCTACTGCCCTTCCTGGCTACCGCGGGCCCAGTGCTGCTCCTGGGGCAAGAGCCAGAAGCCAGGCACACTGCTCAGTGACTCCAGCAAGGGTACGACCCAGCTGGGCACCTTCCTGGCCATGAAGCAGCTGCAGCAGCAGGCAGGGTCTGAGTGTACCATGGATCTCTTTAATGTGGGTCTGCTGCAGTCCCAGGCCTGTGGCCTTATGACCCCAACACTGGAGCAGTATATCTACCTCCATGACTTTCTGAACAGCGTGCCGGCAGATGGGCTGCTCTGAGTCAGCCCTGGTCACTGTTCAGTGTCAGACCAGGAGAGGTCTGTGCCCTGCTGGACAGGGACAGCCAGCTCTGGCAAGTCCACGTGGGCCTGGGCTCCCGGGAAGGGCAGCCTCCACTGGGCCCTGTGCTGTGAAGGGGTAGAATTACTGAATAAAGATATGTGGTCAGGTGCAAAAAAGAAAAAAAGGAAAAGAAATACGGACTCACTGCACAGCACAGTGCAGTGAGAAGAAACAATATTCAGAGAGGCAGCAGGCGTGGAGAGGGAACAGGAAACAATCTTGCTGAAGCAGAAAGCAAAGAGTATGAAGAAAGAGAAACTTTTATTTAAAAATAAGATGAGAGGTGAAAGCGAGGGATTGCCTCTGACTTTGTTTTCCCCAGAGGACTGGGAGTACCTGGATTCAGGAAGGGACTCCTCTTGACCTTATCCCCAGAATTTACCTAGCTCAGTGCCTGGGACAGGGAACCCACTTCCTAAAAGTCTGACCCAAAGAAAATGAAACAATAGAAGGTGCATGACACCTGGAATGAGTCCACGGCATGCATTGGTTGTGGACTGCTGGTCATTCTTTCTAGAACAATCTAAGGAAGCTTCGAGGACACATTTCTTTTTCTTTTCTTTTTTTTTTTTTTTTTTTTGAGATGGAGTCTCACTCTGTCACCCAGGCTGGAGTGCAGTGGCATGATCTTGACTGACTGCAACCTCTGCCTCCCGGGTTTAAGCTACTCTCCTGCCTCTGCCTCCTGAGTAGCTGGGACTACAGGCATGCACCACCATGCCCAGCTAATTTTTTTTTTTTTTTTTTTGGATTTCTAGTAGAGACAGGGTTTCACTATGTTAGCCAGGATGGTCTAAATCTCCTGACCTTGTGATCTGCCCACCTTGGCCTCCTAAAGTGCTGAGATTACAGGTGTGAGCCACTGCGCCCGGCTGGATACATTTCTTTACTGCTTAGGCAACGTGGTATTTTCCTGCTAGCTCCTTTTGCGTTTCCATAAAAAGAAAGCTCTAGTTCCCTTAAATGATGTGACACAGTTTTCACAATCAACTGCATTTAGACTTTAAAATGCAATTAAAATATAACTATAATGTAAATTGGGTTAGCCTGAAGATGTTTCCAAAATCTCTCTGACTCATCCAATTGACCAAGATGAGAACTGATTCCAGATGACAGCATCTGTAATCTCTTAGAGCCACCCATTCCCTGCCCAAAGGGTAGGCACATGGTTTGCTACCTGGCTCCTGTTCCTTGAAGGAGAACAAACAAATGATAGCAAGGGTTTTTTATCTGTAGTCATCTCACTGGTTGATCTGAATCCCAATACCGTTAATTAGATGGACTGTGTGGCAATTAGCTATTAAAAAGTAATTTAAATAAGAATCAAAATTAATCTAAAAAGTAAATTCTGTGACAATCTACAGAACCAGGATCAGATAATAAGAAACCTGACTGAGAACAGCATTTTGAAACTACAGTGCCCTGACGTCACTGGAGTTCTGGCATCTACTGCCCTTGATTTGGAAAAGATGATAAGAAAAAGAAAAGGAGAATTCCATCGTATTAACTATGACACCCTTGTTCGAATTTTAGAAAATTGCTCCTTTGAAGAGCGCTGTGGGGGAAAAAAGCAGACCTTATTTTTGTCTTCAGTGTCAGAAGGAGTGCCTCTGCTGCTTTCCGGATCAGAGAGATGAGCCTATTTACCTGATGGCAAGCCTCTGAATTAGTATAAATATATTATGGCCATAAAAACATCTGTGCTGAATGAATAAGGAATAAAGGAGCATAGGATTTATGGAAGGAGACTGGGGGAGGCTCCTTCAGCAAAAATGAATGCTGTCAAAGCCTGGTTTCATGTCATCAAGACACAGAAGTCAAGCCCTGGCAGCAGGTGAGTAAAACTTGATGTAGTCCTATTAGGGGCTTGTTAGCTGCCCATGTTGCCTTTTATCTGGAGGCTTTGAAAACATAAACCTTTGTGCAACAACCACAACAAAATCAATTTTCTCCAACTTAAAAGAGCACCCTTCATCAGCTTGGACACACAGGCAATCACTCCCCTAAAGGAAATGCTTTGTACCTTAAGAGTACATGTCGCCTTTGTAGATGGGGTGTGTATCTTAGAGGGCCATGGCTGTGGCACAATGCTAGGATTAGACTCTTGAAAGGAAAATGCTTTGCTTGTACTGGTTAGAGATGCATGCCTGATGGAACTATGGAGTGAATCATCATCAGACAGAATCCATTAATACCCAGGCTTTTAAAGAACCAGTGGCGCTTAACGAAGAGAGATGAAAAGACGTTGCCATGTTGATGTGAGCCAATGCATTATGGTGTGTACTGATTCAACTGAAGGAGTTTGGTTATTCTTTAATTTATAACCATGCTATGTTCAAAGCACAAACAAAGCCACTTTGTACTTAAGAAGCTTTAGTATTGGGGTTCCCCTAGCCTGGAGTGCTCACTGCTCCCAGCTAATTCCTACCCAGCCTTCAGACCCACACCAGATGCTCTTCTTCATAGCTGTAGCCCCCAGTCTCAACCTTGGCTGCATGGGGACTCCCCTGGGGAGCTCTAAGCCATGCTGATGACCAGGTCCACCCCAGAGATTCCAGGGTTACTGGCAATGGGGGTGCATCTGGGGTGTGTCTTGGGCATTGACACTTTTGGAAGCTCACATGATTCTGAAATGCAGCCAAGGTTTGAGAACTGTTTGTGGCATTGTGTGTTTACCTGAAGAACTGCCTAGACTTGACCACATTGTATTTATATCAGCTGTTTGCATTTTAGTCTTCCTCACTCCTCTGAGGTCTCTTGTTCCCTCTGCTCATTTCACCCCCATCCCTGCTTTCTATCTCTTCCATGTCTAGCGTAGGACAGGGTACACAATAGGCCCCCAAGGCATCCATTTTAAAGTTTTAAAGCTGTAAGGACTAGAGTTGCCGACCGTGCACATTTAACTTGTTTGACTTTAGCTATACGCACTGTTGAGGGAAAAGAGCAGGAGGAGAGCTGGAGGGAGAGTCACCCAGAGAGAGGACAACAGACCAAAAGATGGACCAAGAAAGGCAGAGATCTTTTATTTTCCCCATTGTCCTTTGCCCCTTTCAAATTAGACCTTGGCCTTCACTGCCCCAGAGAAACAAAAGACATTAATTCTTGGCCTTTCAACCTCCAAAGGCACAGGTCCAGACAATTTAAGGGCCATTTAAGGGACTTTCAAGGATAATTTTGACACCATGCAATTTTTGCTTTACAATGCTAACTCTAGAACATGACTCTTCTACCTCCATCCAGGCCTGCACTTGAAATATCTCTCCCCTCTGTCCTTTCCTTATATAATCTGTTGCTGTCCAGTATTTCTCAGGGAAGACCTACTTGTCTTTGCCAAATTTGGTTGCTTTCAAAGCTTGCTCCTTGAAATTAACATTCTCTAACAGTAAATGAAATATATTTGACTGTTCCCACATAAGTGGTTTTTTTTCCCTTCCAATATAACTTAATGTCTGAACATCTTATTTTCCAAATGAGAATTAAATAATGAAATAATTGACTTAGGTTTATTTTTCAGAGGAGATTTTTTTTCTTAAACCATAAAATTTTAATTGGCTGACTTTATATCTGTACATGTAATTCAAGATTTCAAGAACTGCTTTCAATATGAGAGCTTTAAAGATTTTTGCTGTAGAAAAACCAATTGAAATAACATCATTTAACATTTACTTGCAGGCAGGTGTTACAGAAAATATAGAACACACCTGGGCCAAAAATCTTCATCTTTTAAAGGCAAATGATACATAGTTTAATGTTAGTTCTTTGCTGGCAGAAACTGTGTCTAATTAATTTTTTTTTTTTTTCATCCTGGCATGGTACCTGAGAGTTGGTTAGTCAATGTTTTATCAGTTAGCTTAGGCTACATTCTGCTGCAGTAACACTATAGCCTTCTTATCTTAGTGAATAACACTAGCAAAAGATACATTTTTTTTCTTTTTTTTAGATGGAGTCTTGCTCTGTCGCCAGGCTGGAGTGCAGTGGTGCGATCTTGGCTCACTGCAACCTTCGCCTCCTGGATTCAAGCAATTCTCCTGCCTCAGCCTCTGGAGTAGCTGGGACTACAGGTGTGTGCCACCAAACCCCGCTAATATATATATATATATATATATATATTTTTTTTTTGTGTGTGTGTGTGTATATTTAGTAGAGACAGAGTTTCACCATGTTGGCCTGGATGGTCTTGATCTCCTGACTTTGTGATCCTGCAGCCTCAGACTCCCAAAGTGCTGGGATTACAGTCGTGAGCCACCGCACTTGGCCAAAAGAAACATTTTTTTTTTCTTTTTTGAGATGGAGTCTCGCTCTGTCGCCCAGGCTGGAGTGCAATGGTGCAATCTTGGCCCACTGCAAGTTCTGTCTCCCGGGTTCACGCCATTCTCCTGCCTCAGCCACCCCAGCAGCTGGGACCACAGGCGCCTGCCACCACGCCTGACTAATTTTTTTGTATTTTTAGTAGAGATGGGGTTTCACCATGTTAGCCAGGATGGTCTCGATCTCCTGACCTCGTGATCCGCCCTCCTTGGCCTCCCAAAGTGCTGGGATCACAGGTGTAAGCCACTGCCGCCAGCCAGCAAGAAACATTTTTATCTCATGTGACAGGTTCATGATAGTTCAGTTTCAACTCTGTTTCAGGCTAAAGCAGCAGCTCTCCCTTAGGGTAAGCTGGTGTCATGGCAAACGATGAAGGTGGCAGCACCATAGCATGGTCTTTAAAGCTCCCATTTCTCAATGGAACATGTGACTATGACTCACATGCCACAGGCTGAAGCAAGTCACACGGTCAAGCCCGATATCAACAGGACAGGGCTCTCTAAAGAGCAGCCAGGCAGAAAGAAGGAATACACATTTTTGAATGACACCATTGTTTACAGTCTTAGTTGAGTGAACACGCTTCTTTTGTTGCACTGAACTTCATTCTTCCCTACTCTTGCCCATGTCTCACCCCCAGAATTGCTCTTAATTTCTAAATAAAAAATAACTATAATGACCATTGTATTAGTTTCCCAGGCCTACCACAAAAAACCAAAATGCCACAAAGTGAGTGGCTTAAACAGACACTTCTTGCCTCATGGTTTTGGAAGTCAGAAGTCTGAGATCAAGGTGATGGCCAGGTTGGTTCCTTCTGAGCCTCCGAGGGAGAATCTGTTGTATGTTGGTCTTATAGGACTGAAACCGCCTTTGCAAAATTATGACTCAGACAGTGAAAACGGTACAACTTAAGCGACTCCGTCTTGCCTCTAACCTGCAAACTGTCCCTGTTCATTCCTGGGCATAGGCTGAACTAACTTTGGGAGGAACTTAGTTTATAGTTTAAAACAAAGGCAATAACAACCCTTTCCCAAAACAAACCTCCTTCTTGCCTGGGGATTAGACTACTAACATTAGCCACTAGATTAGAAATTATGGTTATGTAGCTGGAGGCTGTAAGATACAAACACTCCCTAAACTGCTCCTAAGATCAGTGCTTGAGGTGGTGTGCAGAACCTGCATTTGATGGATCCGTTGGCCCCACCCGGATAGAGACACTGGCCCATCTGATCTTATGACCCCCAACTCAGGAACTGATTCAGCTCAAGAACATGACATCCCATGATTTCATCTCCGACCCAACCAATCAGCACGCCCTGACTCACTGTCCCTCCTCTCCCACCAAATTGTCTTTAAAAACTCTGATCCCGGCCGGGCGCGGTGGCTCACGCCTGTAATCCCAGCACTTTGGGAATCCCAGGTGGGCAGATCACGAGGTCAGGAGATCGAGACCATCTTGGCTAACAGGGTGAAATCCCATCTCTACTAAAAAAATACAAAAAATTAGCCGGGCGTGGTGGCAGGCGCCTGTAGTCCCAGCTACTCGGGAGGCTGAGGCAGGAGAATGGCGTGAACCCGGGAGGCGGAGCTTGCAGTGAGCCAAGATTGCGCCACTGCACTCCAGCCTCGGCGACAGAGTGAGACTCTGATCCCGAATGCACAGGGGAGTTGATTTGAATAATAATAAAACTCCTCCAGTCTCCCGCACAACTGGCTCTGCATGCATTACTCTTTCCTTATTTCAATTCCCCTGTCTTGAGAAGGCGGCTCTGTTAGGCAGCCGTAAGGTGAACCCACTAAGCAGTTACAGCTTTTGGTGGTTACTGTGGATTCTTGGCATTCCATGCTCTCTGCTTTCCTGCTCACGTAGTGTTCTCTCTCTGTGGGAGTGTCTGTGTCCACATTTTTTCTTTCTCTAAGGACACCAGTCATACTGGATTAGAGGCCCAGTCTACATCATTCAGTATAACCCTATCTTAATTATATCTGCAACAACCCTGTTTTCAAGGAAAGCCATATTCTGAGGGACCAGAGGTTAGGACTTCAACACATGGATTCTGGAGGACGCAATTCAAGCCGGAACAACCATATATCGTGTTTGTCCAAAACAGTCCTGCTTCTGCCTATAGTCCTGGTGATATAATTGCTAAGGTTTCCTCTTTTACTGTAAGACCGGACCCAGATTAGATGACCAATTAAATGGCTGCCTTAAAAATAAAACATGGCCATTATGAAAAAGTCAAATAAATATAGAAATATTTTAAGTAGAAAAAAAATGTAAAGGAATTACCTTTAAGTACCAGTCCATTTTAAATCCTACTGTCAACATTTTGGTGAATATACACGATTTTTAAATAAAACTAGAACAATGCTATAATATTGTTTTATAACCTATATTTTCCCTTAAAAATATATTTGTGCATTTTTCTATATGTTTAAAAAATTATTTGAGAACATGATTTTTAATGACTGCATAATAGTCTATCACATCCACCTTATTATTTAATTAATGACTCCCTTATTGTGATCATTTAGGTGGTTTTCAAGAGAGCACTAGTTCAGAGTCATTTTGGCATGTAAGACATCAAACAGCAATTTTAGAAAGACATGGTGAGAATTTGCCAGTTTTGAGTATGTATTTCACAGAAATGTAATCACAAATGGTATTTCTCATGCACAGAGACTTAAAGCTCTTTTTTTCCCTCTAATTTTCCTTAGGAAGGACAGGATTTCCAAAAGTCAATGGTTATAGACTAAACCCTAAATCTTCTTCTTCTTCTTCTTTTTTTTTTTTTATCTTGCGAAAAGCTACTTAGTGATTTTTTTTCTTTCTTTCTTTCTTTTTTGACAAAGT
This sequence comes from Rhinopithecus roxellana, assembly GCF_007565055.1. NCBI lineage: Eukaryota > Metazoa > Chordata > Mammalia > Primates > Cercopithecidae > Rhinopithecus > Rhinopithecus roxellana. The sequence continues at coordinate 54,872,896 of NC_044568.1, forward strand.
TTTGCTCTTGTTGCCCAGGCTAGAGTGCAATGACGCCATCTCGGCTCACTGCAACCTCACCTCCCAGGTTCAAGTGATTCTCCCGCCTTAGCCTCCTGAGTAGCTGGGATTACAGGCATGTACCACCACACCCAGCTAAATTTGTATTTTTAGTAGAGACAGTTTCACCATGTTGGTCAGGCTGGTTGCGAACTCCCGACCTCAGGTGATCCTCTTGCCTCTGCCTCCAAACATGCTGGGATTACAGGCATGAGCCACTGCACCTGGCCTACTGACTTTATTTCTAATAGACTAAGTAGTTGGGCTTTTATTTTTTTTTTAAAGCTATCCTTGAAAAATAAGTGACTGATTCTTTGCAACATATCAACACCTCTTAGCAAATACTTTTTAGAACTTCTTGTCCAAATCCACCTCCTTTTAGGGGCTGGGTTATTCTTGCTTTGTCATTAACTGGGTTAGAATAACTGGTTTCCACGTTTAGCCAATGATGGCTATCTTCCCATAGGTACACCTCACAGGGGCATATTCCCTGCTGGAGGGAGCAGTGACTGGCTGAGTTGGTTGGAAACGATGGGAAGAGGGGCACAGAGAGGACAGAAGAAGCAGCACAAAGATGTTGATTCATTAGGTGTGAGGTCCAGTCTAGAAATCTCCATTAAAGCATGCCAGCAAATTCTAATGCAGTTAGTCTCACACACGTTTGTCATGAAGCATATTGTATCTCCACTATACAATTATGTGTCTGTCTCTCTGATGGGCCTTCGAGTTTCCTACAGGGATATTCCGTGCCTTGCTCATCTTTCTAAGCATCTGGAATGAAGTAGTACCTGATTAGTATCTGGGCGAGGGCAACTAAGGGTAGTAAGTTTGAGTGGTATGGGAATAGGATTGATTTCACTTTATTTCAAGCAAAATATACACACCTACTATATGCTTGTCACCATGTTTGGCATAAAGATGAATGATACATGATCACAATGCATTGGGAATGTCAAAAAAAAAAAAAAAGATGGGATATATAATCTTCAGGGACAGAGGCAGATAATAAAGACTGCTATACACATCTAAGTACTACAGTGATAGAATGTATGCTATAATGGAAATGGTTAAGGGGAAGGGCCAGTTATGCAGGTTGTTCACTGCACAAAACACTTGGGAAGAGAAGGTTGAAATCCAGCCCAAGCTTTCCTCATCAAGCATCTGTCCTGTTTGGAAATTTGTCTTACAGAAATGGGAACTTTTGTCTAATTGCTAAGAGTTGCTTACTATATAAGCACATAGTAAGTAAGTAAGATTAAAAAAAAAAAAAAGTAGAGTAAGAAAGATAAAAGAAGCTCTATAAGGACAGATATCTGAACAGAACTTGGAGACAGCTTCCCAGAGGAAGTAATTTCTAAGCTGAGACCTGGATCAACAAGACACAGGCAGGTGCAAATCAGTCATATGTATCAGTCAGTATTTGAGTGTGGAGTTGAAGGTGAAAATGATGTCAATAGAGAAGCAAAGGGTCTTATGGGGAGCAGCATAAGAAAACACTAGAATGTGAGATGTGCAGAAGCATATATTGAGGACAGAGATAATGATAGCAAGGGAGAGAAAAGTGGGTAGGCATAGGTAGATATAGACATAGATTAGGCATAGGCATGAGACATGAGACAGAGAGAGAGAATTAGGGATGTAATTATTCTTACTTTTCTTCTGTTTGCTTAGGTGACTTACAATTTTAGAAGATCGCTGTCATTGCTATATGGAGATTGGATTGGAGGGTGCAAGCATCAACACAAGGGGACTGATTTGAAAGTTACAGACAAAGTCCAGCAAGAGAAGACGGTGGCTTGACTCAGGGTGAAGTAAACAGAGGCGAAGCTCACAAACCTCTCTTATCTCACCTTCATCTACAGAGGCAAAAATCAGTCTTACAGGTGAGTGTGGAAGAGGTTTGGGAAAGGGAAGCAAACCTATCAAGGGGAGGGAGCAGTCTTTGAAATAAGAAGATACAGTCTCATGTCGCTGCTTGTAATCGCTGGAGTGCTGCGAACTGTTTAACAGCCAATTCTCTGGGAAGAAGAACAAATGACCTGATCTGTTATATTTGTTTGTTTCTGTGGTATAAATATTCCCATCACTGTGTACTTCAAGCTACCAACAAGACATCGCTGAATACAGAGTTTGAAAGAGATATGTACCGCGGGTGCAACGTGCCATGAGCCAGCCCCAGCAACCCACTGCTTCCAATGCTTTGATGTCTCTAGGGTGTCATGAAGAGCTTTTGAGACATTGCTATTGATGACAGGGCTTTTAGAAACCAGCGTGTAACTTCCTTTCTTCATTATTCCCCCTGTTTTGAATGTTTAGTGATATACACAAAAATATTATCATAATTTCAGTAGACAAAGAATACGGTATGGGGGTATCCTACCTAATATGTACCTAGCACATAACAGGTTTCCATGAATTACCTGTGGAATTGAATTGAATTCTACCATATCCCCTCTCAGTTCCTGCACATATGAATCTCTAGTTTTCTCATAGTTGTGATCCTATCATGGACCCAATGAATAAATAATATTAAATACTGGAGTTTAAAGTTAATATCTCCTCATGAGATGTCATTGCTATGTCTTTCTCATTATAAGCTTCCTTATGGTTCCTGATCAAATGAGTACAAATGTGTATTCTCTGCTTTGTTTAATGGAATAACCTTAGAGCAGGGAGACAGTCTCACCACCTTGGTTTCCACCTCTGAGGTCATTAGCATGATTTATTATGAAGCTACAGGAAATTAGTTGCTGAATATTTCAATATAGAGAAGAAATAATGTAATTCCATTGTTACCATAGAACTACTGTATCTTGGAGTAACGTGTAGCCATAGTAACAAGATAAGGACATATTTCTTAAATGTTCCACTATGATTCTACACTTCATGCACATTCAAGTACAGTCAATTCTTGTTATTTATAATTGAATTAATTTTCTGATACATTTGGGGTCTACTCTTAAACAGTGGTTTTCCATTACCTTAATTTAAGATGATGAGTGTAATAAGATTTTATTTAGGCTACTATTGTTAGAATGAGGATAGAATTCCTTTTTTTGTATAAAAAGGAGCTGAAAGGGGTCTTTAAAAATGAGTAAATATTTTTGAATGAGCTAAATAGTGTCTTTGAGGATAAATATTAGGAGTATAAGGATAAATCTGTCTCTGCATTTTCAAAAGTGTCATTCATACTTGCCCACTAAAACTCCTACGTACAAAGATATTAACAGTATTAGATATTCATAATAATAACAATAACACCATACTGCAATAGTTAGTATGGTGTGAGAGTTTACCATGTGCTGAATACTCTCAAAGATTTCTTATTCAATCCTCTGGAAAATCTTATGAGGCAGGCACTATTATTACCTCCACTGTGCCGGTGCAGAAAACGAGACACAGAGGCATTACATACCTTGACCAAGGTCATCTGGCTGGTGAGTGGCAGGGCTGGGATTTGAACCCTTGCAGTCTGACTCCACAGACATGATTTTACCCACTTCTCCTACTGCCCTCTTAGTTCTCCCAGCAAATCATGGAGGGATAAGCTTACATGGTGCCACCCACATTGTCTCAGACCTTGTGCCTATCGTGGTCTCTCTGGCCCCTGAAACAGCAATGCCTCAGGCTGGGCACAGTGGCTCACAGCTGTAATCCCAGCACTTTGGGAGGCCGAGGCTGGTGGATCACTTGAGGTCAGGAGTTCAGGATCAGCCTGGCCAACATGGTAAAACCCAGTGTCTACTAAAAATACAAAAATTAGTTGGGCATGGTGGCACACACGTGTAATCCCAGCTACTCAGGAGGCTGAGGCAGGAGAATCAATCGCTTGAACCCGGAAGGCAGAAGTTGCATTAAGCCATCATCGTACCGCTGCACTCCAGCCTGGGCAACAGAGTGAGACTCTATCTCAAAAACAAAAACAGTAATGCCTCAATGAGTCACCACAGCCTGTTGGCTCCTGACCTTCATGCTAATTCCACTGAATTTGTAGTTACAGCTTATGTTGGTGTCAGGGTGTTGTGCTCAGAGCCAGAGACCAAGATGAATGAGGTGAGGTCTTTGCTCCCTGTGACCTCAGAGACCAGTGGGAAGAAGATATTCAGGTGGAGAAACAAAAGCCCTCTAGGGGAATGTGCAGCACCTAGGGGTGGAGTGTAAGAGGGTTGGGAAGGCAAAGGAATGAGTTGTCCCTTTTCCACGAGGAAGTCAAGAAAAGCCCCCTCTGACTCTGGAATTGACCCGCAGAAAAAGGACTTCAAGTAAGGCAAATGTTCATGATGGATGTCGGGAGAATCACAAATAACACAGGATGGCAGTGATAAGATAGTTGTGGAAGGAGGTGGTGGCAGGGACTGTGGCTGCAGGATAAGGAGCCAGTTCAGAAATGACTTGAAGGTCACACAGAGAAACTTGGAATTTAAGTCACAGGGAGCCCTGAGGAATGTTGAGATTTACTTTTTTTTAAAGTCACAGACAGGAGTTGCAAGGATGCAGGCAGGAAGTGGAGGCAAAGGGGCACAGTTAGAAGAGGACTGCAAGAATCTAAGCAAAGTCAGGCCTCACACAGACCTTCAGAGGAAAGAGTGGAGGCAAATAGGTGGATGTGGAAAACAGAAGATGGAACAATCCTACTTTAACATGTGGTTGACTACAGTTGGTGATGTCTGACCATCACCCTCAGTTTCTGTAGCATTTGACCTCTCCACACATCTCAAACATCATCTTACACTATGCTGTCTCTCCATCTTTGGAGTTCAGCCTCCATGGCCTTTTTTTTTTTTTTTAGATGGAGTCTCACTCTGTTGCCCAGGCTGGAGTACAGAGACGTAATCTTATCTTTCTATAGCCTCCACCTCTCGAGTTCAAGCAATTCTCCTGCCTTAACCTGCAGAGTAGCTGGGACTACAAGTGTGTGCCACCACACCAGGCCAATTTTTGTATTTTTAGTAGAGACAGGGTTTCACCATGTAGACCAGGCTAATCTCAAACTCCTGACCTCAAGTGATCTGTCTGCCTTGGCCTCCCAAAGTGCTGGAAGTACAGGTGTGAGCCACCACACTTGGCCCCCTCCATGACTTTTTTAAAAGAAGACTTAGAACATACCGCTTTTTTGAAATGGCCTATTTTCTCCTTTGATAACCGAACTTCAATTGTGTTTAAACTATCAGTATTTCCAACTAAATCTTACTTTTCCAGCTCCTGCTGCAGTTAGGGATGCCTGTGGAATAGCATTCCAGTTAATGTGACATACACAGATACCTGCTCAAAGTTTCTGGAAAACGTTTTGCTTTCTTGAAATAGAACAAACCAAAAAGGACATATATAGTTAGCTTAAAACTTTCCCCTTACTCCTGCCCTAGTCTTAGATAGGATGGCCTGAGCTGCTGCAGCCAGCTTGTAACCATAAGAGAAGACCAAACAAATTGCAGAGATGCTGGTCCTGACATAGCTGTACTGTCAACTTTTGCCTACTTTTAGGTTTCTTGCTATGTGAGATAGGCAAACCCCCACATGGCATAAGCCAAGGTGATGGAGTTATCTAGACACAATGTCTTCAACTACCAGAGTCTCCACAGTTGCTGTCGCTCCACCTGAAATGTCCTTCCTTCCTTCCTTCCTTCCTTCCTTCCTTCCTTCCTTCCTTCATTCCCTTTCTTTCCCTCTTTCTTTTCTGTTTTCTTTTCTTTTATCTCTCTCTTTTCCTTCCTTCCTTCCCTCCCTCCTTTCCTCTTCGTCCTCTCCTCCTCCTCCTCCTCCTCCTCCTCCTCCTCCTCCTCCTCCTCCTCCTCCTCCTCCTCCTCCTCCTTCTTCTTCTTCTTCTTCTTCTTCTTCTTCTTCTTCTTCTTCTTCTTCTTTTTCTTCTTCTCTTCTCTCTCTCTCTCTCTCTCTCTCTCTCTCTCTCTCTCTCTCTCTCTCTCTTTCTTTTTCACATAGTGTTGTTCTGTTGCCAAGACTGGAGTACAGTAGCACCATCTCAGCTCACTGCAACCTCTGCCTCTCCTGTTCAAGCAATTCTCCTGCCTAAGCCTCTTGAGTAGCTGGAATTACAGGTGCCTGCCACCATGTCTGGCTAATCTTTTGTATTTTTAGTAGAGATGGGGTTTCACCATGTTGGCCAGGTTGGTTTCGAACTCCTGACCTCAGGTAATCTACCCACCTTGGCCTCCCAAAGTGCTGGGATTACAGGGGTGAGTCACAGTGTCCGGATGGAACATCCTTTCATTAGTTACAAATCTGGCTTCTTTTCATCCTTAGAGTCACAGTTTAAATGTGACAACCTCAGAGAGATCTCTGATCATTCTACCTAAAGGTGGCACCTTCTGCAGTAGAAGGTGAAAGATTCCAATGAGGGCAGAACACATGCTGGTCTGCTAGCCCCCCTGTTCCTAAGGTCTTACAATGACAACTACCAGTAAGTATTGATTGACTGAGAGACTGAATGAGGAAGAGAACAAAGCCCAGCATGAATCAGAGGTTTGGAATAATTCCTTCAATCTATAGTACGGTCTTCAGGAAAAAAACGAAATGAGTGCAAAGGCAGAATGTCAAAGCTGGACCCTGAATGATGGCGCGTTTGTTTCCATTTGCAGAACTGTGTTGACATGGTCCTTGGTGTCTATTGAACAATTAAGCCACTGCAAAAATAATGACTGCATTGTCATCGCTAATAATGACAACAGTCCTCATGACATGCCAAGAACACTTCCGGCATGGTGACTTTGTTTAAAAGCCCCTGGTCTTCAAAATTGCATAAGCTCTCTGTGGTAATTATTTTCTCCCTTTCATTAAGCTTGGCAGAGTCATAACTGTTGGGTTTCAAACAACAAATATCGAACTAAGTGCTGCTGCTGCCCAAGCCTCGATGATCAGCAGCCAGCAGGGGAATTGGTGTCACCCCTGCTCTGAGTTTGTCAGCAACCAAGGTGGCGTTGCAGCTCGTGGCACCCTGACAAACAGCTCATCACTGTAATTAAAGCCGAACTGGATGTCCTCCGGCTTTGGGCTTCACATCCCTTCATGTAGACAAATAAATTGGAGGAGCAGCATATGGATGGAGACCAAAAATTGAATATGATGTCCCCGTACTTGTATCAGCAAGGGCAAGGGGCAACATAGCCACGGCGTCTCCATTTGCAACATGGGCTATCTGTATCGTAAGCCCTGGGATGCTAACAAGGGTGAAATCGTGTTCCATCTGCTGTTCTCTGGAGGGCTCTTTGGTCTCCATTGACCTACCCTGTGCAGCCCAGGTTAAGGAGGCTCTGTAGCTGCTGTCTGTCAGGAGAGAAGCCCATTTCCACGAACGCTTTGCAAAAGAGGAGACTGTTCTTGAAACAGACACCTGGGCGAATGAAGTCTTCTGCTCACAGAATCCGGGATCCCAAGCCCAGGTGATGAGCTCATTCTGACAGCTGGACTCTTACGTGATTTTTCAGAAAAATTTAGCCCTGAGCAGGGAAACAATAGACAAATAGCTGGTCTCAATATATCTTTTTGCCTTTTTGCCTTTGGCAGGATCTGGGCCTAGTATAATCATCACACCTCCAGGAATAACTATTTATGTAGTCAAAAAAATATAGTCCATCTATTGTTCCAGGTTCTGAATGTAAAGTTGTTAACATTACCTTGTCTTATGGTGATTATATCTGAATTTATTGCTGATCACGTGTGCCCATGTCCTCAACTAGAACATAGAAATTGGCAGACAGGTAGAATGGACTACTACTTTTTCTTTATTTTTTAAAATATGCTGCTTGGGCAAAGCTAATTCAAGTTAGCATCCTTTATAAATATAGTAGCCTAATGGTTAGGTGGTGTTCACTTATATGTAACTTCAACTATTTGGAAGAGTGTCAACTGCAGGAACAAAAGGTGCCTTGACTATCCAAATAAGTACAAGCCTATGTCACTTCCTTATGGGAGAAACCTTCAGAATCACTTACCACTTTTATAGGCTGATCTTGCCCAGGTAGGGAGAGAAAGAAGGAAGGGGCACATTGACCAAGCACTAACTGTGGGTCAAGTATGACCAATCAGGCGGTTTCACTGTATCCTTCCCCAAACGTGGAATGTGAGTGTTACTAGCCTTATCTCATACAAGAAGAAATAGGACTCAGGGGTTTTCAGTGTGATCTATCTGAGGGTTAAACAGCTGGTAACCAGCAGAGCAGCAACCACCCACATTCTGTCTCATCTCACTATTTTGATTCTAGACCACAGGACTGGGACACGCCTGTGTATGAGTTTCCCAGCCGACATCAACTTCAGAGCAGCAAATTCCAAGGATTAGTTTATCTTCATAGAGTCAGGCAGAGGAACAGCAAAAATGAGTGGCAGGTGAGAAAACCTGGAAATGAAGGAGGAGACGAGGGAAGTTTCAAAAGCTCTCAAGAGGACACAGAGCAGAATGGATAGAAGAGCAGAAGCAAACACGCAGCAGGGGAGCTTCCATCCCTGCACTCATTCTCGTTCCCCGAGATTTTAACACAATTGACACAGAGCAGAATGGATAGAAGAGCAGAAGGAAACACGCAGGAGGGGAGCTTACAATCCCTGCACTCATTCTCGTTCCCTGAGATTTTAACACAATTGTTTTGATAGTCATAATGATAAATGCCACTTCTCCATTAATAAATGAATACGTTAACTTCGATTTACTTTAAGATAAGGAACTAGTGTATAAAACAACTCAAAATATTGCTATCCAAGGAATTCACATTGCCAAAATATTTTTAGTTCAGTTACCTATAATATTTATCTATAAGAAACTATTCTCTCCATGAAGCTAAGTACAAGGAACTCACTCCTCAACACAAAATTAATTTATGCAATATGTTACATAATGAGATTTATATGTATATGAATACATACTCATATATTACATTTAAATTTCTGAGACTTCCCTAAATATTTTTTCTTATACCAAATTGATCATTTTATCCATTTGATGGTACTTGATATATTGGATCAAATATATTCAATTTTATAATATGTAAAATATATCCAAGTTTAAAATATATCCAAGGAAAAACTATTTTTTATTCATCATAAAATTAATACCATTCATTCTGCCATGCTGCATTTAAGATAGGGCTAAAGATGTGTCCAAGACATCCTGCCCTTAACTTTGTATTTTTGTTTTTGAGATGGAGTTTCGCTCTTGTTGCCCAGGCTGGAGTGCAACGGCACGATCTTGGCTCACCGCAACCTCCGCCTCCCAGGTTCAAGCAATTTTCCTGCCTCAGCCTTCCTGAGTAGTTAGGATTACAGACATGGGCCACCATGCTTGGCTAATTTTGTATTTTTAGTAGGGACAGGGTTTCTTTATGTTGGTCAGGCTGGTCTTGAACTCCCGACCTCAGGTGATCTGCCTGCCTCGGCCTCCCAAAGGGCTGGGATTATAGGCGCGAGTCACCGCACCCGGCCCCTTAACTCTTTTATCACCTTGTAGAGAGACCACTGCAGTTGACTTTTTTTGACTATTCATTCAGTCAAAAAATATTTATTGAGATCCTAGTCCACCAGACATACCCTAGATGCTGAAGACAAAAGGGTGAATAAGAAAACTGAAATTCTGCTATCTTGGTGTTTGCCGCATAGGAGGGGAGAGAGATACTGCATAATCAATTGAACAAATACTTATTTAATCACCGGTGTGGTCAGTGCTCTGGAGAAGGACTAGGTGGATGGCTACACATGAGGAAGGACTTGATCCAGTTTGGGGAATTGAGCAAAGCTTCCCCGAGGAGGCAATGTTCAAGCTCAGACCCGAGGGATGAGTAGGAGGCAGCTGGATGAAGAATGGCCCAGGTGGCCAGGCGTTGTGGCTCATACCTGTCATCTAAGCACTTTGGGAGGCCTAGGTGGGTGGATATCTGAGGTCAGGAGTTTGAGACCAGCCTGGTCAACATGGCGAAACCCCATCTCTACTAAAAGATACAAAACTTAGCCGGGTGTGGGGGCACACACCTGTAGTTCCAGCTACTCAGGAGGCTGAGACAGGAAAATGGCTGGAACCCAGAAGGCGGAGGCTGTGGTGAGCCGAGGTTGCACCACTGCACTCTAGCTGGGTGATAGAATGAGACTCCATTAAAAAAAAAAAAAATGGTTCAGGCACAGGGACAACTTGATGTAGAAATCATGCTCACCAGATAGGTCGTTTCGGTTGTATCAGTTCTCCCCAAAGGAAACAGTGGGTTATAGAGGTGGGACACTTGTACTGGTATGTCCCCAGTTTCTGGGGCTTTTCAGCCAGTGCTTTCCTGTTCAAAGTCTGGGTGGATCCCACAGTGTGCCCTGACACTGGAGGAGAGAGTGCACGGGGGAGTTGCTAGCTGAGCTCCTAAAGTCAAAGCACATATACACATGGAATACTATGCAGCCATAAAAAAGAATGAATTCATGTTCTTTGCAGGGATATGGATAAAGCTGGAAGCCATCATTCTCAGCAAACTAATACAGGAAAAGAAAACCAAATGCCGCATATTCTCACTTACAAGTGGGGGCTGAACAGTGACAACACATGGACACAGGGAGGGGAACATCACACCCCAGGTCTGTCGGGGATTGGGAACAAAAGGAGAGAGAGCATTAGGACAAATATCTAATGCACACAGGGCTTAAAACATAGATGATGGGTTGACAGGTGCAGCAAACCACCATGGTACATGTATACCTATGTAACAAACCTGCATGTTCTGCACATGTACCCCAGAACTTAAAGTAAAAACAAACAAACAAACAAAAAATCACCCTCTAAGAACACTGCTAAGAGAAATGAAAATATAAAGAATAAGATTAGTCTCAGTAGAAATGATCCTACAGAGATTGTGAACATGCTGACATCAATGACGTCAAGCTTATGCTGAGTCTCCTAAAAACCCTGGGACATCCCCAGTCTCAGGGCAGCCATTCCTAAGACAATGAAGGCTCAGAATACTGGGTGTAGGCAAAAGGGCACCAGAGTGAGGGGGCAGAGATTTATTAAGGACTGTTTCCATCTTTTGATCCCAGAAAAATCATTTTCCATCTTATCTATAAGGTGAGGTATTTGGACCAGGCCACCTCCAGAGCCCCCCCAGCTTTAATATTCTCTGATCTCACTGAATCAGGAGAGGGAGAAGATATAAATGTTGATAAATATAAATACAACAAAAAAGTATTCATAGCTTCAAGGTGGATTCCTCTGCAATAGGAAGGGAAATAGGAGATACTTCAGAGACTCTGGTTCATTGGGAACTTCAAATGAGAATGGATGTGAAAATTGTCTGTTTAGCAATTGCACATCAATAGACCAAGATACCTGGTCATTTTTCATGTGGCAGACCTTCATTCATCTGGGAAAAAATACATTGCTGGGTATTCTTGGTGCCTGAAACCTTGGGTCAGTCCATTCCCAGGAGGGAGAAACAAGGGTAAGAAACAAAAATCATGAGGTGTTCTTCAGTCATTCTATATCATGCCTCAAGATACATCAGATTGGCTGGGTGCAGTGGCTCACACCTGTAATCCCAGCACTTTGGGAGGCCCAGGTGGGTGTATTACCTGAGGTCAGGAGTTCAAGGCTAGCCTGGCCAACATAGCAAAACCCCTTCTCTACTAAAAGTACAAAAATCAGCCGGGCATGGTGGTGGGTGCCTGTAATTCCAGCTTCCCAGGAGGCTGACACAGGAAAATTGCTTGAACTTGGGAGACGGAGGTTGCAGTGAGCTGAGATCGCGCTGCTGCACTCCAGCCTGGGCAACAAGAGCACAACTCCATCTCAAAAAAAAAAAAAAAAGATACATCAGATTACAAAGTGAACGGACCTATCCATGGGTCCCTTCAGAGGCAGTAGGTCCCATGTTAGAAGCCCTGAAACTCAACGTTGGCCATAGCAACAGTCTGCAATACCATGTGTTGATGGAGGACATGAACAAGGTTTCTGAGACACTGGCAAGTGGAAAATCAATGAGCACAAGATGGTCATGTGTAGGTATAAGTATGATTAGTGTGCAGCTCCTCAAAGTGTGGGCCACAGAGCTGGGCTTGTCAGCAGCACCAGGAGGCTTGTTGGAACGTTAACGGTTAGATGCCACCCCAGACCTATGGGATCCAAACCTCTGGGAGTACAGCCTGATGCTGTGTCTTCATGAATGTATATGCACTTTCAAAATAGAGAGGCAAAACCCTGGGATGTCTACAGTGGTTATCTCCAGTGGTGGGACTCAGGGATATTTATTTATTTATAGATGGAATTTTGCTCTTGTTGCCCAGGCTGGAATGCAATGTCACAATCTTGGCTCACCACAAACTCCACCTCCTGGGTTCAAGCAATTCTCCTGCCTCAGCCTCCTAAGTAGTTGAGATTGCAGGCATGTGCCACCATGCCTGGCTAATTTTGTATTTTTAGTAGAGATGGGATTTCTCCATGTTGGTCAGGGTGGTCTTGAACTCCCGACCTCAGGTGATCTGCCCAGTCAGCCTCCCAAAGTGTTGGGAATACAGGCATGAGCCACTGTGCCTGGCCGGATATTTTTATATTATTATTCTTAAATGTGTATTTTTTTCTGAAGTTTCTACAATAAACACATATTACTCTTACAATAAGAAAAATAGTTATTTACAAAAGGAAAAAAAAAAACAGATGTATTCCATGGCATGTTAGGAATGATTTCCAGACGCAAATAACAAAATAAAAGCACCACTTGTGAGATGAATTTCAAGTTGTCAAATAAATGAACTAAAAATTGAGCAACACAGAGCCTGTGAATTGTGTAAACTAATGCATAGCCAACATCAGCATTCAAATAAGAAATTACTAAGAAGAAATGTATTTAAAATGAATTTGAGGCCAGAAGACCAACAGCGAACACAGCTGTTACACATTTCTGAGCTGGTAGAAAAAAATAAAAATAAAAAATTTCAAATCCACAGCAAGGAACAACTAAAATAAAATCCCTAGGCACGGATCAGTCAGGAAGACACCGGGAAGAGAAGTCTGATACGCTGATGTTCCCTCAAGCCTGTCACTAGTGCAAAATGAATCCATCTCTCCAAGAACAGCCCTCCACCTAACCTGTTCGCCCACCTCCATATAACATACAGCACGCAGGTGGATCCGTTACCTCTGGGAAGAGTTCTCTTTTATTTCAAAGAGGAGCAGTACAGCGCCTCAGCACGGAGCAAACTATGGGGAGATGGATAAAACAGATCCTTCAGTTTTACAGTCTACCTACCCACAAAGTAACACCTCCACGGGTGACTTTATTCAGCTTCCTATGGAGGCATAATGTCTGAGCTAAGAGGGAATCTTCTTCTACCTCCTCACTCGTCACTGTCCACTCGCTTGCCAGTGTTGCCTGGTATCCCCCACCATGGCCCTTAACTGTGCCCTCTCTCCAGTCCTTCTGCCTCTCCCCTGCCTGGGAGCCCTTCATCACCCACTTGGGTTTCTGTCACAGCCTCCCTCTTTGTCACCCCTGGCCCTGGTTTTCTCAGCCTTCCGGTGTTACCCAGTGCAACAGGACTAATCTTCCTGAAATGCAAATCTGATCATGTGATCCCCCAATGTATAACCCTTAGTCATCTGTAGAGAAAGGTCCAAATTCCCTACAGTAGTTTTTCCGATTTTTCCTCTTCCAGCCTTTGATGATTTCTCCAAATTTATCTGTGACAATTTCCTCCTTGCATCACAGCCATGTTGAATTATTCTCAGCTCTCTGGACAGAGCATCGTTCCTCTTGCTCCTAGATACTGGATCATGCTCTTTCCACTGCCTGGAGAGCGCTTTCTTCCCATGTCAGCTTCATGTTGCCTACTGTTAGGCATCCTTCAGGAGTCCTCTTTGGAATTACTTCTTCTGCCTTCTCGACTTTTCCAAGATCCCACAGCACCCCATCACAGTGCTTGTCTGCCTGTTTACAGGTCTGCCCCCTCTCCTAGGATGAGCATTCTTGCAGGGGGAATCCATAAGCAGTAGCCACTGCAGTGCTTGACACATAGTAGTTGCTCAGTAAATATTTCTGAGTTAATGTGGCTCAATTTTCAGCCTAGGGAGGGTGTTTGCCTGCTCAGGAGGCATCAACTGAAGCTCCTTCTTCATCACTTGTTCCAAACCAACTGATGCAACAGAAGACAGCAACATCTTTAATGCAACACTCACTGATGGGAACATTTAAACCTGCAATCAAGCATTCTTCTGTTTCCTCCGTTACTGGTTGCAGAAGTGGGCCTAGCGCAGATACCCAGGAGGTACTGTTCCCAGCCACCCAGCACCCTATTTGGGAGCCAGAGCTAGCTCCAAGCTGGAAAAGAAATTAAAAGAGCTTCTTCATTCATTCCTTCCTCTCTTAAAACAAAAAACCCTTTATTGGCCTGTTTCCCATCTCCATCCAGTTCTACTTCAGTCCTCCTCAAAACTTGGACTAGTAATTGGACCGTGAAAAGGCCAGTCCATCTCCAGTGTGCCCTAGGCTCCGCTCCTTCACAGCACTTATCGACTGAGTCAGCTGCGGCCTCATCACTGAGAAAAACGGGCAGTGATATCTCTTAATTATACCAAAGTTGGCTTTTTCTGCTTTCACTTACATTCCTTGTGGCTCTCTTTGAACAGGGTTGTCAGCGGAGATACCAACAAAAAAATGTGTTGTCTGAAGTGAGCTTTTCTTGCCAGACAAAGAAAGCCATTTTTTGCTTGTCAACATGTGGTCTATTTGTTAAACGAAGACACGAACTCTGGCCTTGACTCAGCGCACAAACACGCACATCAAATAAATGTTGGCGAGGTTAACCTCAATTCTCCTCACTTCACAGAGAATTTTATCACTCCCTTCCTCATTTTCCAGGAGGAACTGGAACAATTGCCGCAGAATCTGCCAGCTTCAGGACAGTGACTTGGATTTTTCCGTGCCAAGGAGAAGTGTGGTGGAGCTGAAAGGGCAAGCGTGCAAGCTCAGCTTTTACGTTGCACTTGCTGCGTGACCTTGGACAAGTTGCTTAATGCCTGCAACAGGCAGAGTTGTCAAAATACGACTCTCACTGTTCAACTGGGCAGGAGACCAGCTGCAAGCCGGGGTGAACAGGTGGGTGTGGAAGCCACTTCTCCACAACGGAGGGCTTCACTCAAGCCTAGCTCCCCTGAGACCTGTGGGTCCCTTGACCCCTTCCAGTGTCACGGTCCCTGAGTCCCAAGGACAGTGCCGTGCTGAAGTCAACCCTACTCCTTCATGGAAGTTCACTGTTAAACGTTCAGAGATTTTGTAAGTTGCTAGCCTGAAACTGGCCACTGTGGGAGAATTTATGCCAAAGTAGCTACAAACACTCCAACTCAAGGCTTCCAGCCTCTGACAGCTAGTTTTCTAGCACACCCCTGCCCAAAGCATCTGACTTTGAACTCTGGAATTTCAGACAACTCCTATGAATCTGGACCTGCATTCAGACTGCCGGACATCCCTGGAGTTTGATCATCTGTCCACTAACAAGATTGTCCTCATGCTGTCCAGCAGAGCAGGAACAGCTATGGGAGCAGAGTTTCTCCCCTGGCAGACCTCCCTGTGGGATGAGGGGGATGGCGAGCTATGCTTCTCATCCTTGGCTCACCCTGGCTTGTATGTTTCTCCTTCCTCCAGTGAAGTCTATTTCATTTTTTAAAGAAATTTCTGTAGGTTGTTGGGGTACATGTGGTGTTTGGTTACATGACTAAGTTCTTTAGTGGTGATCTGTGAGATTTTGGTGCACCCGTCACCTGAGCAGTATACACTGCACCCTGTTTGCAGTCTTTTATCCCTCTCCCCTCTCCCAACCTTTCCTCCCAGTCCCCCAAACCCAATGTACCATTCCTATGCTTTTGTGTCCTCATAGTTTAGCTCCCACATGTCAGTGGGGACATAAGATGTTTGGTTTTCCATTCCTGAGTTACTTCACTTAGAATAATAGTCTCCAATCTCATCCAGGTTGCTGCAAATGTCATTCATTCCTTTTTACGGCTGAGTAGTATTCCATCACACACACACACACACACACACACACACACACACACACACACATATCACAGCTTCTTTATCCACTTGTGGATCGATGGGCATTTGGGTTGGTTACATGATTTTGCAATTGTAAATTGTGCTGCTATAAACATGCATGCGCAAGTATCATTTTCCATATAAGGATTTCTTTTCCTCTGGGTAGATATCCAGTAGTGGGATTGCTGGATCAAATGGCAGTTCTAGTTTTAGTTCTTTCAGGAATCTCCACACTGTTTTCCATAGTGGCTTAACTCATGCCATGTGCTATTTTGAAATCCATCCAGATCCCTTGTGCAATTGCAGGTGGTGACACAGAAAGGCAATTCAATTTGTACCACAAATAGACTGTCTTGCAAGATGCTTCTGTGCCTTGGTCATGCTCAGTTCAGAGCCTCCACTGTTCAATGGGGACATAATATTGATTTCTGAGGGTACATATGAGAGTCAAATGACCATTTGTGTGAGTGTGCTATGCAAACAGCAAAGACCCATGGAGACTTTAAACATTCACACACTCTGTGGTGGACAGACCATTGACGTGGCGTTGAAGAGTCTTGGATATGGGTCTCAGCATTGCCATTCTTTAAGAGGGTTACCCTGGGCAAGCTACTTAATCTCTCTTAATTTCCACTTTCTCATCTGAGAAATGAGTTGCCTACTTTATAGGGCTGTTGTAAAAACTAAGCAGAACAGTAGGGATAGCCATGTTTGGCTTAGATCCAGACATTCATTAGGTGTTGCAGATTCTAGTCCAATCTGAAAATTCTTCAACAACCCTAAGTCTGGATGCTAATTCAAGCTGAAATGCCAGGGCCTTGAGTGTTCACAAATAATTAAATATAAATTCAGTCTGAGGCCAAATGTTCATAATAACAATAAAGTTCTAGGAACCTTTAAAATGGAGAACCGAAAGGGTGATAAACTCAGGGTTAAAAATATTGCTTCCTCCTTGGGCTCAGATGCCTTTATTTGCGGGACGTAGATCATGGAGGGAAGTTTTGCATATATAGGTATTTGGCAAAGAGCCAAAACCACCCGATTATGTTTTATCATTAATTAAAATTTGCAGGAGGGCAACACTTCCGAATGGTGAACATAGCTTTTATTAGACTTGGCAAAAATAAGTTAGAAGTGACTGTGTTCAGTTGTGAATGAAGATAAAAGTTTTGAGTGTTTTCATTTAATTGGAATTAAAACACCATCATATACATAGGCAAATTCAGAAACACAGTCATGTAACTCTCTCTCTCTCTCTCTCTTCCCCCACCCCATCGCCACATAGAATCCATCGACATCAAATCTATCAAAAACTACTGGCTGGGCACAGTGTCTCACGCCTGTAATCCCAGCACTTTGGGAGACCGAGGCAGGTGGATCACCTGAGGTCAGGAGTTCGAGAGCAGCCTGGCCAACATGGTGAAAACCCATCTCTACTAAAAATACAAAACTTAACCGGGTGTGGTGGTGGGCACCTGTAATCCCAGCTACTCGGGAAGCTGAGGCAGAATTGCTTGAACCTGGGAGGTGGAGGTTGCAGTGAGTTGAAATCACGCCACTGCACTCCAGCCTGGGCAACAAGAGCAAAACTCCATCTCAAAAAAAAAAAAAAAAAAAAAAATCTACTAAGAATGCTTATATGACCTGACATAATAGTTGACTACCAAGCAATTTATTTGGTGGCCTCATTACCATTTTAGAAAATTAAAATTTACTGGCAATATCCAGACTGATCATATAATGGTCTATTAATTCCATTCTAACAACAAACCAGGCTATGATCAATTTAATTAATCAGTAAGCAGTGAATGAGTGAATGTCTATGTAATCAGCCATATATAAGGCTAGAATTCAACTCGAAGAATATTTGAGTTGCTACTGTGTGTTAGACCCTGTCCTGGGCCACCACATTTGACGAATTACAGTTAGTAGGAAGGTAGGGAAGGACACTGTTTCTCAAAATGTGTTAAGTACCATCAAAGAGGTATAAACAATGTATAAAAGAGATCAAGTAAAATTCCATGGGCCAGGCTCAGTGGCTCACACCTGTAATCCCAGCACTTTTGGAGGCCTAGGCAGGTGGATCACTTGAGGTCGGGAGTTTGAGACCAGCCTGATCAATACGGTGAACCCTCATCTCTACCAAAAGTACAAAAGTTAGCCAGGCATGGTGGTGCATACCTGTAATCCCAGCTATTTGGAAGGCTGAGGCATGAGAATCTCTTGAACCCAGGAGGCAGAGGTAGCAGTGAGCAGAGATCGTGCCACTGCACTCCAGTCTGGGTGACAGAGCAAGACTCTTATCTCAAAAAAATAATCCCGCAGAGCAGAGAGTATCAGAAATGGGCCTTATTTAGATTAGCACTATCTGATAAAAATACAATATGAGCCATATAAATAAATTTTTTTCTGGCAGCCACGTTAAAAAAAAGTGAAAAGAAATACAAGGGATTTATTTCTAAATGAAATCAATACAAAGATTATTAAGGAGACATTTTCCATTGTTTTTGTGTTTGTGTGATAAGTTTTTGAAATACATCTCAGTGTGGACATTGCCTTTTCAGTAAAAAATATTTTATCTCTAAATAGATTAAAATGCATCATGAAAAAAGTAGATTCACCTGCCAAATTGTCCCAATAATGGAATGAAGTGTTACTTTTTAAGCTTAAAATTAGTTAAAATTTTAAAACTGCATTGGCCATATATGGTTAGTGGGTACCATAATGGACTGTGTAGAGGTAGAACCTCCTGCAATAATGTCAATGTTCCACTGGATGGTACTGCCTTAGAGTGTGAATGTGGGCTGCTCCTAAGGAATAAGGATAAAGAGGGTGTATCCCAGGAAGAAGTGACAGTTCAGGAAAAGGCTTATGTGTAGCTGTGGCTGCTGAATGTGGAAATAAACTGCGATGTTCATCTCAAGAAGAATTATTGAGCACCGAGCCTTTGGACATCTTAGATACTCTCTATTCCAGTTTTTCTCCTACACTGTAGCCCATGGTAAGTTTTAGTTATTGAATAAAACTGCTAGTTGCCTTAAAAGGGGGAAATTAAGTCCAGGTGCAGTGGTTCATGCCTGTAATCCCAGCAACTTTGGGAGGCCAAGGCAGGTGGATCACAAGGTCAAGAGATTGGGACGAGCCTGGCCAACATGGTGAAACCCCATCTCTATTAAAAAAATACAAAAATTAGCTGGGAGTGGTGGCGCACGCCTGTAGTCCCAGCTACTAGGGAGGCTGAGGCAGGAGAATCGCTTGAAATCGGGAGGTGGAGGTTACAGTGAGCAGAGATCTCACCACTGCACCCCAGCCTGGTAACAGAGAGAGACTCTGTCTCAAAAAAATAAAAGAACAGTGGGGAGTGGAAATTAAGCATATGTAAATTTCTGAGAAGACTGTAGATGTGGATAAAGGGTACAAAGAGAAGAAGTTAGACATGGATAAAGGGTATAAAGCAATAGATTTTAAAAGAGGTAAAAGAGGTAGAGGGCTAACAGCAATTACTGGGTTACCCTGGACAACCCAGTAAGTGCCTGATCATAAACTAAATCAGGCAACAGCAAGTAACCCTGAGTCTGCATTTCAGGAGTGGGGTGATGGAGAGGTGCTAGGGCTTCAGTACCAGCTTTCTGGTCCAGCCTCTAAGGATATAGCTTTGGCCTTCGCGGGTCTTCAAGTGAGGCAAATGACTATTAAATAGAATAAAACAAATTAAATTTCAAGACTATCAGACTCCTTGGCACCTATTTGCATGGGTGGGCATAAATCTCAGGTCCAGAGTATCTGGATGCAGGGAGACCTCTAAGAATCTGATGCCCAGAACACTGAGGAACATGGCAGAGCTGATGTAAATTACCCTCAGGTCTGACTTATGTTCATGACACAATCAAAGCGGAGTCCTGGTTGAGTGGTTTTCATGATTTAGTCTAATGATCAATGTTGGTTCCCTTTACAAAGAGCACTTGGTCCAGTTACATATTTCTTCTATCCTGGGTTAAAGATGGCCTTCAAAATGCCCATTCTATGAATTTATAGGGTCTTTAAAAAAGGATTTTCTGTAAGAAAGTATTTTCATTGGTTTTGATGAAAAGGGTTTGTGATGAAAGCAGAATCCCTAATAAGCATTTCATAAACGACTTGTCTTTCAAACTCAATATAAAACAGAATAAAATACATCTCCCAAAGACCTCCTTGCTGGCTTACAGATTTAAAGTCCCCTGCTCTCAATCAATTGGGGCCAAGAACTCAAAAATCTTTAAAGATGCAATCAATTATTTATCAGCGAAAGTTGGTAAAACTGAGAAATTATTTATGGTCGAAATTTTGAAATAGTCATACTTTGAAGGGGGAAAGGGGAAAAAGCCACTTTGGGATCTGCATGTTCCTCTCCAGAGCCCACACTCTCAGCTCCTCCCTGCTGTCTAGAGTTCAAAAATGGAAGGAAAATCACAGGTACAAAGAAGTATATTCATGACTGGGTGTTTTACCCTGTCTTCCAAAACTGTGAGAGATATTCTAGGGCAGAATGTACCGTGGAAAAGAGCCAGAAATTAGGAGGCAAACTCATTTTCCCAGGGTTGGCAGTGATCTATCAGGTTGTCTCCTGTGTGTGTTTGGGGGGGTCATATACCCCCTCATACTCCCCACCTGCTATTTAAATGAGTAGCAGTGATTTGGAATCTCAGGGTTGTAATATGATTCCTTCGTATAATGGAAAAGCAGCTCCCAAATTCTAGTAGTTTAGCTACTCACCAACTAATTAATTACTTGGCAGATAGATAAATTATGTATCAGTCAAGACTTTTTCTCATCCCTGGAGCTGCCTGCGTAATCCTGCTGTGGGTATTCAGTTCTATACAGCAGGATATCCAACGGTGAAAAACCCTCCACCAAGGGCTAACTCGCCACAGCACCTTGCTTTTAATGTCTTCCTTCTTCAGGATATGAGTCTCCTTTCTTTAAAGGAATTCAGGTTGTAATAAAATATGACAAAAAAAACCAAGAACCAGTTACTTACTTGTCTCCATTCACCCTCTTGAAATGCAAGACAAATGATTTAAAAAGCGTTTTTGTGCCAGCATGCTAACTCCTGTATCTTTTATGACAATTTTATACTTGGTTAAACTTAATTTTTCCAAACATTTTATTATGAAATTTCCAAATGCAGAGAAAACTTGAAAGAATTGTACAGCAAGCACCCATATGTTCACCGACTTATACTCTACCACTAACATTTTAATATACTTCCTTTATAATGTATCAGATATCGATCCATTGATCCAACCTTCTGTCTGTCTTATTTTTGAGTGCATTTCCAAGAATTGCACTTAATTTTAATGCTGTTTTAAAAAGAGAAGTTGTCAGTGAAGATATTTCTTTCCATGGAAGAGTATTCTCAGAATGTGCTTAGTATTTTCTGAGTGTAGTGGTTAAGAGCACAGACTCTGAAATCTCAAAAAGCAGAAACAAAACTTGGCTCTGCTGTGAACTAGCTGTGTGGCTTTGGACAGGTTACGTCACCCTTGAGTCTCATTACCTTCATTGGCATGCTAGAAAATGATCCTCATGTGGTTGTTATCATAAGAATTCAACATAATAGATGAAAAGTGCTTAGCACAGTGCTGGACAAATAATGACTATGTGCTGATATTGTCACCTCTTGCGTAATCCCACAAGATCAATGATTCTGTCTGTTTTCTCCTCCATTAAATTCCCAGCCCCTAGCAGTTCCTTATAAATAACAGATGCTGAATATATGCTTGTTGATATGAATTAGATTGAATTTCAGAGATTTTCCCTCCTGGGATGCAGGAACTACTTATTAATGGAGAGAGAGAGGCAAGTACAGGGGGTTTCAAAAGCCCAGGACGTGAGAAAGCTAGTGCAGGAAATGAGGTAAAAGCACAGGATGAAACGAAGTACGCAAAAAAAATAGATATATTAGTTTTGGTAAGGAAGCCGAAGAGATCAGTGCCCTGTCCACATCCCCTATGTGTCACCTTTCCACTGCAGACCAGCAGACTGGAGGCTGCTGTACAGTATCCTTTTTGTCAAAGGTTCTCCTCCAAACCTCAGCAGACTGTTGAGTTAGTGCACAGAGTGCAGGCAGACCTGACATGCTAGAGAATTTACACCCTTGGAAGCAGTCCTCAACCAATTACTGCTGGGAGTAGAAATATCCCAGTTGGTGTCAAAGTATCCCAGTGCCATCCCCTGGGGGTGCTTTAATGCTGACAGCGTGTTCCATACCATGTTTTAAAGTTAGCCCATGAGATTACAATCCAGTCACCCACAGGGGTAGCTGGCTTCATAAACAAGCTTCTCTCCCAGCTGCCTTCCCTTTTCTGTGTCTCTCCCTTATTTTATTATGAACATTTCTCCCACCTCTTAAATGAACTGCCTTCACTTGAATTCTTGTCTCAGGGTCCACTTCTAGGGGAAGCCAAAGTAAGACAAACGTCTTTATGCTTTTAGACCTGCAGAACCTCTTCTTCAAATGGCATTCTATACCGAAGACTAGTAAGTAATATTTATACAATGACACGTGTCCTGACTTAGAGATTTTTTGGGAGTGTGGTGGTGTTTGGAGGCCAGAGCTCAGCCTCTGTGGTCTTCTTTCCCTTCTCGCCGCCTCCCCAGCACTCACTGAAGACACCTACGTCCTCTTCTACAGCTCTGCAGAGCACAGCTTGTCAGCTGTGGTGGAGATGATGAGGATAAGACAGGAGATACAAAGAGTAATATAAATAAATAGAAACAAGCAGGAACAAAAAGGAAAATATGTACCTTCAAAGGCATAAAAAGCATGGACAAATAAATAGTTTTTGCAAAGCAGTGCAGTAATTCTACAAAAAACATCTAGAGGTTTCGAAGGCTCTTGCACATTGTCTAGTTAGTAGCCTACCACACTTAGAAAAGCAGTTGCTTTGTAGAGAATCTAAGTCGAGATCGAGTATGGGCAACACATAATGGGCTAAGAAGAGGTGAGTCCTCAGTTTGGAAACCAAATTGCCTTTTGAAACCATAATAAGTAAAAAAAAAAAAAAAAAAATTGCAGAAGAATGTTCCCAATTAGCTACATGCTTATGAACCCATTGAATAGCTCAAGAAAAGAGGCTTGTGAGAAAACCCACCCAAATATACCCAGGAGGAAATTGTGTGTAATTGAAGGAAACTATAGGATGGCTACATAATGTATTGTCTAAATCTGGACATGACAGATTTGGATAACCAGTGTAAACTTGGGTTTTCCAGGCAACTGAAATGTGATTGTCCTTACTATAACTAATTAATGGAATTGCAACTGAAGGTATTGTGTAGTGGTGGACAGGGGACAAGACCATATTTCAGGTCAGCCATCTGTAAACTTGAGTGTGCATCAGAATCACCTAGAAGCTGTGTAAAAACATGGATTCCTGGCTTTAACCCCAGAGTTTCTGGCTCAGTGGTTTTGGGGTGAGATATGAAAATATGCATTTCCAGCAAGCTTCCAGGGGATACTTATGTAGCTGGTCCACAACCACTCTTGGAGGATTGCTTAAGACCAGCAGTCCTCCACCCTGGCTGCATATCTGAATCACCTGGGATATTTAACACATCCTCACATGGTCCTCACCCCCATCCCAGTGGAATCAATCTCTGAGGATGGAGCCCTGATACATGCATTTTAAGTGTCTCTGCTGATTGTGATGCATGCTGAAAGTTGAGAAGCCCAGGATTATCTAAAAGAAAACTGAAACGCTGGAATGCATCGTGAGTCTCAGAAACTGTCTGGGAAGAGCTTTGAAGAAGTGGGGACTTGGGTCCCTTGGCACCTGGCATCTTGGGCTCCCAGGAAACCTGTCTAGAAAAGGATCATCACAGTGATGATCTGCCCAAGGGGACAGGGCTATCCCTTTAGAGCAGCTCTGCTTCCCTTTATATCATATCCCAGACTCTTGAAAAGATTTTTGCTTAGAGAAAGGCATCTTTGGCACAGTGGGAGTTTAAAACGATAAATATAGTGGTTACCAGGATATTGGACTATCACTTCTTTCAATGTGCAATAAAGATCAATTTTTTTATTTGTTTGTTTGACACAGAGTCTCACTCTGCCGCCCAGGCTGGAGTATAGTGGTAGGATCCTGGCTCACTGCAACCTCCACCTCCTGGGTTCAAGTGGTTCTCTTGTCTCAGCTTCCCAAGTAGCTGGGATTACAAGTGTGCCACTATGCCGGCTAATTTTTGTATTTTTAGTTGAGACAGGGTTTCGCCATGTTGGCCAGCATGGTCTTGAACTCCTGACCTTGGGTGATTCTCCCGCCTCAGCCTCCCAATGTGCTGGGATTACGGGCATGAACCATGGTGCCTGTCCAATACTAATTTTTAATAGTCTGAGTCACCTTTGTCCAGATCACCACCAAACTCCCTTCTTAGTGGGTCTCTTTGCTTCCACTCCTCTCTACCACTCTGCTGCCACTCACCATTCTCTACAAAGCAGCCAGGAGGATCTTTCAAAACATGCAGTCTCCTGGGGAAATCTTCCAGTGGTCCCCTGCTGCATGCACGATGAAACCCCAACTCCTCATCCAAGGGCAGGCTGGCCTCTCTGACTTCACTCTCACCACTGCTATCCTTGCTCACTCTCTTGCAGCCACCCAGGCATGTTGCAACTCTACTACATGCTATTCTATCCCACCTTCAGGCCTTTGCATGTAAACTCACGTCTGCCAAAGATGCTGTTCACCCAGGTATTCCTATGACTGTTCCTTTCTCATCCTTCCAGTTTTCCCTCAAACATCAATATCTTCAACCAGCCATCACAGTCATCTGTGTAAAGATTCCCTCCTCCGTCTACTCCTTCATCCTGCCATTTGCTCCTTTTTTCTCATCTTCCTGTTTCTGATTTTCACAGCATTTGTCATACTCTGCAATGTTCTTGTTTCTGTCTTCCCACTAGCATGTTAGCTCTATTATCTGCTTCTTCACACCCAGCCCCAAGTTTAGAGTCCAGCATATAACATGTACTGTGTATTTAATAAACGAGCAGTTCAAAAGCAAATGCCATTAAGATCATTCATTTAACTAACCACCATTTTTCAAATTCCAGATTCACCAATGTCCGATACAGTAAGTTCCTCTTCAAATGTTTAATTTCTGATTCCCTTCTTCTTTGTTCTCAAGATCAACTTCCTTGTCCCTCCTTCTAAGTTACCTGCTCTGTAAACAACTTCTCCTGATAGTCCCAATCTGTAACTTATATCTCTTCCTCATTTGGAAAGAATCCTCTTTACTCCTGGCTACCCATTCTGTAAACTGCCACTCCTGCCGAAACAGCTTTTCCCACTGAAACTACCCTTCCCGCCTTTGCTGTGCCCTGACATGCCCAAACATGCCTTGTACCACAACAGACACCTCTCCCTTCCTGCCTAATTAGCCATATTCAATTTTAAACAGTAACCAATCAGGTCAGTTTAGATTGTGCAGTCCAACTCCAGCCAATGGGGACAGGACACAGAAGCAGGGACTAACCGTGTTAGGGATAAAAACCCCTTGCCTCTTTTGTTCGGTGTGCTCTCTCAGCGGCCAGAAGTGCGAGCAGCACCCTTCTGTAGAAGTAAATTGCCTTGCTGAGAAAACTCTCTGCCTGAGTGCTAGTTCTTCTTTGCGGCACCGAGCACTTGTTTCTAACAACCAAAAAGTACAAACTGCTCAAAATTTGATTCTCCATGTTGACTCTCTTAAAGGGAGGAGAATGTATTGATGAGGCAGTATCAGTATTTTGGCACATTTAACAGTGACTATTTCTTCCTGGAAAAGCTATTGTTCTGATTCATGGGACAGTGTTTTCCACATCTGGTTCTGGATCTGGTTAGGATGATTTTATTCCCTTGATCTGGTTTAGTTTTTGGAAAACTGACCCAGTGATATGCTTGGATCTAGATATTTGAAAAAGAGGATCTCAATGAAGGCCACATAACATACCATCATCCTAGGGGGCCCTATCTAGTGATCATCTGAATATCATCTATAAAAGCAATGAGCTTATTTCTCAACCAATGACATCTTCCTGTGTAATTTCAACATCATCTACCGTGTTGATCTCCATAATATTCAAAACTGTTATTGGTTCTTTCAAATTTCCTCTTTTGTGTATGAATGATCTTCCAACATTCTTTTCATGACAAAACCATTTGGTCTCTTATTATAGAGGGATGAAGACTAATTCCAGCTTGTCACCAAGACAGCCATACTCGGTTTGCTTCCTGTGTGCTCACCTTTTCATAAAAACATGTTTTTGTCATTTGTTTTTTGTCTGACTTACCTTGCCAACATCTCTTGGGAAAGGCTGTCTCTGATTCTCTGGAATTAAAATGGGAGATACCACAATGGACCTCTTTTGTCTTGGTACAGGAGAAGTTCTTGCAAATTTAAATATATCCTAAAAGGGGAAACAAAAGGATTGATTAAAATCTCCCATTGAAATGATGTATCAGTCTGCTCTGAGATAGAGTTCCTTTGTTGGGAAAGCATACAGCTGTTTGGAAAACGTTCATTGGATTCCATCAAACCCTATTAGCATTACCCAAGTACAATATTAGAATAATACTAAAGCTGACATTGTTATTCACTATAACTATCATGAAGCTATTTGAACCCCCAACTTCCAAATCATTCTATTCACAATGACAGTCTTGATTTATGCATCCCTCACTGTTTGCATATTACTGTTCTTAATCTGCCAAGCTACTGGATTACTTGCCTGGTCAGGAATCTGGAGGACTTGCTTAGATATAAAATTTTATTTGATTTATAGCCTGTAAAGAATTGGTTTTATAACAAATCCTAAGTGAAAAGAACAAAGTTAGATGCATCATATTGCCTGACTTCAAATTATACTACAAGGCTATAGTAACCAAAACAGGATGGTACTGGTATAAACCTAGATTAATGGAACAGAACAGAGAATCCAGAAATAAAGCCACATACCTACAACCAACTGATCTTCAATAAAGTCAGCAAAAACATATGATAGGGAAATGACACTCCATTCAATAAATGGTTTTGGGCTAAACACCCATATGGAAAATTGGATAATCATACACCTAAGAGTGAAATTGGACCCATAGCTTTCACCATATACAAAAATTAACTCAAGATGAATTAAAGACTTCAACATAAGATCTGAAACTATAAAAATCCTAGAAGAAACCCTAGGAAAAACTCTTCTAGACATTGGCCTCGACAAAGAATTTATGGCCTAGTCCTCAAAAGCAAACATTACCAAAAAAAAAAAAAAAAAAGGACAATTCGAACTTAATTAAACTAAAAAGCTTCTACGCAGCAAAAGAAGCAATCAACAGAGTAAGCAGATGACCTAGAGAATGGGAAAAATATTTGTAAAGTATGCATCCAACAAAGGACTATTATCCAGAATTTACAAGGAACTCAAACAGCAAAAACGAATCCATTTAAAAGTGGGCAGGCCAGGCGCAGTGGCTCACACCTCTAATCCCAGCACTTTGAGAGGCCAGGGCAGGCCAATCTCCTGAGGCGAGGAGTTTGAGACCAGCCTGGCCAACATGATGAAACCCGGTCTCCACTAAAAATACAAAAATTAGCCGGGCATGGTGGCAGGCACCTGCAATCCCAGGTACTTGGGAGGCTGAGGCAGGAGAATTGCTTGAACCCAGGAGGCGGACATTGCAGTGAACCAAGATTATACTACTATACTCCAGCCTGGGCAACAGAATGAGACTCCAACTCAAAACAAAAAAAAAAAAAGTAGGGCAAACAACATGAACAGACATTCTTCAGAAGGACACATACGAGGGGCCAACAGACATATGAAAAATGCTCAATATCACTAATCTTCAGAGAAATGCAAATTAAAACCACAATGCAATATCATCTTACACCAGTCAGAATGACTATGATCAAAAAGTCTTAAACAACAAATATTGGTGAGGCTGCAGAGAAAAGAGAATGCTTATATACTGTTGGTGGGAGTGTAAATTAGTACAAACTCTGAAAAACAGTATGATGATTTCTCAAATAACTGAAAATAGAACTACCATTCAACCCAGCAATCCCACTACTGGGTGTATACACAAAGGAAAAGGAATCATTATATCAAAACAATACCTGCACATGTGTGTTCATCATAGCACTATTCACAATAGCAAAGATATGGATTGAACCTGAGTGTCCATCAACAGAAGACTGGATAAAAAAAATGTTGGGCCAGGCGCAGTGGCTCACGCCTGTAATTCCAGCCCTTTGGGAGGCCGAGGTGGGCCGATAACCTGAGGTTGGGAGTTTGAGACCAGCCTGACCAACATGAAGAAACCCCATCTCTACTAAAAATACAAAATTAGCCAGGCGTGGTGGCACATGCTGGTAATCCCTGCAATCCCAGCTACTCAGGAGGCTGAGGCAGAAGAATCACTTGAACCCAGGAGTCAGAGGTTGCAGTGAGCCAAGATCGCACCATTGCACTCCAGCCTGGACAACAAGAGTGAAACTTAGTCTCAAAAAAAGAAAATTGGGATATATATATGTGTGTGTGTATATGTATGTGTGTATATATATTCTTAACATATGTCCCACATTTATAGATATAATACATATTATATCTTGTATATATATTTATATATTATTACATATAATAATATTAATTAATATGTAATAATTATAATATACTATAATTATAATATGTAATAATTAATATATAATATATCATATATAATATTATTATATAATAATGTATAATAATATATATAATATATTATATATTTATTTTAATATATATAATAAATATATATTAATTATTATTATATATTTATATATATAATATAATATATAAATATATATAAATGTGGGATATATGTTTATATGATATATATTTGTATATAATATATAAATGTGCATATAGGTATATATGTGTATATATATTATGTGTATATATATATTATGTATACATAAATATATACACACAAATATATATTTATATATATAAATGTGGGATATATATATTATATATTTATATAAGGATATATACACACATATACATATACACACACACACACATATACACACACACACACAAGCCATAGAATACTACTCAAACATAAAAAAAAGAATAAAATCATGTCTTTTGCAGCAACATGGATGAAGGAGGAAGACATTATCCAAAGTGAAGTAACTCAAACAGAAAAATGCCGCACATTCTCACTTTTCAGTGGGAACTCAACAATGGGTACTTGTGAACATGCAGAGTGGAATAAGAGACACTGGGGACTTCAGAAGGTGGGAGGGTGGGAGGAGGGCGAGAGCTGAAAAAATCACCTGTGGGGTACAATGTTTGCTCTTTGCGTGATGGGTTCATTAAAAGGCCACCCTTCCCCACCACACAATGTGTGCATGGAAGAAACCTGCACTCGTACCCCTTGAATATTTTTTTAGATACTCTTCCAATAATAGGGAATTTTGCTCTAGGGTAATGGATAGGCATTTTCAAAATGATTATTCTTTGTAAGAGTCTTCAAAAAAATTTACAAAATGAAAAATAAAAAGCAACTCTCCTCATGGGTCACTGCAAGGTCCTTACACTCACAAATGAATAGGGATAAAGGGACAATCACAAAGTCCCAAACTATGTCAGACATTATGGAGACTCATATTCAGTGTATTGTCAAGGAACACGTGCTATTATTACGATTAGTGGGGGAACTGTTGGAATGCACTCTCCAAGTAGCATGTTCCAAGTTCAGTCATTGGAGTGACACTGTCAGGGTGTTTGCTCTATGTGTAACTCATCTTTTTCATTAAATGTGTTCAAAATGAAAACTTTGTATCATTTTAAATAAAACGTTAGTATCGCTTTACATAAAAAGAAGGAAAACATAAAAATAAACTTGCTGGTCCGGGCGCGGTGGCTCAAGCCTGTAATCCCAGCACTTTGGGAGGCCGAGATGGGCGGATCACGAGGTCAGGAGATCGAGACCATCCTGGCTAACATGGTGAAACCCCGTCTCTACTAAAAAATACAAAAAACTAGCCGGGCGAGGTGGCGGGCGCCTATAGTCCCAGCTACTGGGGAGGCTGAGGCAGGAGAATGGCGTGAACCCAGGAGGCGGAGCTTGCAGTGAGCTGAGATCCGGCCACTGCAC
Source organism: Rhinopithecus roxellana (assembly GCF_007565055.1). NCBI lineage: Eukaryota > Metazoa > Chordata > Mammalia > Primates > Cercopithecidae > Rhinopithecus > Rhinopithecus roxellana. Next base: position 54,903,086 of record NC_044568.1, read on the forward strand.
TCCAGCCTGGGCGACAGAACGAGACTCCTGTCTCAAAAAAACTCCGTCTCAAAAAAAAAAAAAAAAAAAAAACAAAACAAAACAAAAAAAAAACTTGCTGGAGACCTAATGACACTATCAAATTTGAGCTCAAAACTGTTGCCTATGGAAAATTCTTCATTTTCCAGGTAAAAAGGGGCTAGAGCTGTGTTAAAGGGGTGTTAGCACCAAGCTGAGACTTCCTCCTTGATCTGATCAGACGACCGAAAGAGAATTGAAAAAGCATATCATTTCCAATACGCAAACTGATCTTCTTTAATGCCACATCCTAATTAAAATTCCCTTCTGCATCATCAGAAGTAAACATCTGAAACTTGACAACAGGTTCCTATCAAAATCATGTGATAAATAATAGTTTCATTCCATCTTTGCCCCCAAGGCCCCACAGAAGAATGCGTGTGTATGTGTGTGTGTGTGTGTGCGACAGTTTTAAAGGGAAATTTACGTAATACAATTCAAACAGGAAACAAGATAAGCTAAGGATCTGAAAGCATCTATCAATAGCCATTCTCTTGATTTTGGTGGGAGTCTAAATTCATAGCACCCTTGTGAAAAGCAAGCAGGCAATATTTATTTATTGAGAGTTTTATGAATGTGCATATCCCCTTCACTCTGTAATTTTACTCCTAGGAACGCATCCAAAGGCTACATTCAAAAGAAGAATAAAACTGTATGAAGGAAGATGTTTAGTGAGACATGATTTATAAGGGGCAAACATGAAAAACATCCTAAATGCTCCATAACAGGGACAAAGTTACATTTGGGTTTGTTAGTAGGAGATACTCTTAGGCCATGACCAATAAGGCAATTGTGAAGACCATGTTCCAACCACTATCATCATCACTCCATTGCCCTCACCATCACTACCCTAAACTACTATAGTAATGATACAGTAAGCATATGCTGGCCAATGCACTGGGCACTTGGCATCAGTCCCCTGTAATATTTTCAACAGACCTGCCAAGTAAATCTTATCCCTCCTTAATCAATGAAGAAAGTGCAGAGAGGCTGCATACAAACTGCTCCAATTTACCTAGCTAGCACGGAGAGTATTTAAGACAAACTATGTAGGAAAATATAGAATATCATATTGAATGCATTCCATTTTATATACACTATACTGATCACAGAAGAATATTAAAATCTCAATGAAAGACTAAGTCAAAGACACTTTGGTCTCTAGGTAGTGAAAAAGACTCAATATGCAGGCAAAGAAAACCGGATTCTGTATAAGACAGTGAGAAGAAAAAGAAAGAATAATGTAACAAACAAACAAAAAAGCCAACTACTCAAAACGAACCCGACCCTAAACAAAGAAACAGCACTGGCCGGGCGCGGTGGCTCACGCCTGTAATCCCAGCACTTTGGGAGGCCGAGGTGGGTGGATCACGAGGTCAGGAGTTCAAGACCAGCCTGACCGACAAGGTGAAAACCCGTCTCTACTAAAAATACAAAAATTAGCCTGGTGTGGTGGCACGTGCTTGTAATCCCAGCTACTCGGGAGCCTGAGGCGGGAGAATCACTTGAACTTGGGAGGTGGAAGTTGCAGTGAGCCGAGATCCTGCCACTGCACTCCAGCCTGGATGACAGAGCGAGACTGTGTCTCAAAAAAAAAAAAAAAAAAAAAAAAAAAGAAAAAAAAGAAAAGAAAATTATAGTGCATTGTGTTTACACAAAACTGGTATTTAACATCGATGAAGATTCTGTTGGTTTATTAAGGGTGACAAAAATAGGAAATATGTAAAATATACGTAATATCTGAATGTCATTCATGATAAAATATATCTTGAGCCTCAAATGAGAGCACAGTCTAGGGAAATACTTTAAAAAGATGTAAAGTTTGTGCAGATGTAAAGGACTGGTGAATGGGCTTCATTCTAGAGCAAACATAGCCTCAGCTCATGATGACAACTTATGTCTAAATGTGTCCAAAGTAATGACAAAGCATACTGTGTCATCAATAATGAACTTTGCATAGTGAGTCATGAAGTGCTTACTTGTGTTTTCATACCCACAAATGGGTGATATTTGTGTCCTCATGGGTGTCTAGAGTGGTCAGGTCCCTGAGTTCCCATCCTACCTCCGGTGTCCTTTCAGCTCACCAGCTAATCAAGTCCACAGCTGCCAGTCCATTTCCTTGATTCTTACAGCACATCCCAGAAGTATGGCAACCAGCACAATTGTGCTAATCCCTGGATCTAAAGTGACCAAGAAAAGAAGCAGGAGGCTCTGATTCTTGAAAAACAGCACCTGGAAGGGACAGGGTGGGGTGCTGCTGGATGAATTGATTGTAGAGAAGCCACCATGTGCATGTCGACTCTCTGGGCCCGCCATGGTGAATGAATGAAGATGCAGGAGAGCAGAGATGCCCGCAGGAGGTGTGAGAGGAGAGAATCAGCGGCTATGTCAGCCTCAGAGAGGAGGCCAAACACTGCTCCCCTCGAGGCAGGACACAGAGGGGTTGAAGGAAATTTTCCCATCTGGAAAGGAAGATAATTTGCCTGTCCTCTAGGTTATCAGAATGAAATGAGAAACTGCATTTGAAAGTGGTCTGCACTCTCTAAAGAACTGTAGAAAAGTGAAGGATGAGTCTTATTAACACCAGGACGGAGGAAGTGAGAAAATGACGGTGAGCCACTCAGCCCCTGTGAGGAGTGAGTAATTCGGCTGTGGGTGGCCTAAGGCCAGATCTGAAACACAGACACATGTAGACACGCAGCCCCTTCCAGCTTTCCAGATTCATGAGACGTGTGCAGATGTCAAATGTTCTCTGTGACATTAAATGCACACACTTATACACATGTGGGTTTACACACACACCAGAATCCATTTGATAGACACACATAACACACACACTCGTGAACAGATGCACATGCAACAGACATGCACCAGCTGCCTAGACCCAAGGACATATGCCCCACACCTTCGCACTCCCAATGTGCTGAACACAATCCCCTCAGTCACAGGAACAGACACAGGCACGCAGAGGTGTGCAGAGGAGAGTGAGGTTCTGGGGCCGCTGCCAACACCAGACCATGTGTGTCTCCTGGGACTCCCCCCACAGCAGTCTCTGGACAGTGATCCACAGCATCTTTAGCCTGGGTGATCCGAGGCCTGCGGCAGCCTCATCCAGCCTTGCTTCCGTCAAAGGGGCAGTGCTGTGTCTTCAGGGAGCCTCACGCATTCTGGATTCTATTAGAGGAGGATTGTCATCCCTACACAAAGATCTCTGGTTTCACGCAGCTAAGCAGCGTCTTCATCTTCCTGTCTTAGGGCATTTGAGGTTAAAATCTCATTTGCTTTCCTCCCTGTTTCTCAATCTCAGGGGAAATTGAAAGTGCATTAAAAGCAAGTCTGCTATCTGGAAGCACCACATCACTCAGCCCCAAAGAACATATTTGAGAAATAAAAGGGAGAACCCCTGAAACCATGAGGGGCAGAGGAGGGGTTGAGGGTGGCAAGGGAGGGTGGAGGCCAAGGGAAACAGGAAGGTAGAAAGAAAAAAAGAACACGAGAAGAAGCGAGAGAGTAGATTCATATTAACTAAATCATTCATTCATTCTTTCATTCATTTCTTCAAAACGTATCTATCAAGCCCTTTCTCCCTGCCAGGTATAATCCTAGGCATCTGGGTTGGTGCGGTGCCTAAAAGAAGCAAAGCCCCTGCCCTCATGAAGCTTCTATTCTAGAGAGAGGGGGCAAACTATAGAAAGAGAAAGAGAAGAACACATGTGGCTCAAGAGAAAAGATCAGCAGGGAGGAGGCCTGGAAATGCTCAGGGGGAGAGGGTGCTGATGTTTTAGATACGGAGGCGAGAAGGGGTCCACCGAGGAGATGACAGTGGAGAATGGAGGAAGAATGCGCCAAGTGGGCAGGGGGAGGAGGTACTGCCAGCAGCAGGAGCCTGCTGGGCATGGCGGAGCTGCAGCATGGCAGCTGCGGGCTTGGGCAAGGTGAGGGCTGTGAGCGGAAGGAGACAGTCAGGGCCTGGTGAAGGGAAGTCAGACCCTGGAGAGGCACGCAGGCCATGGAGAGGGCCCTGGCTTTTACTCCGCGTGAGCAGTGAGCCATGGAAGGGTTTTGAGCTGAGGAGTCCAGTTGCAATAAAAAATATCATAGCTGCTTTGTGTGGAGAATAGACTTAAAGGGATAAACATACATAAATTAGTTGGATTTCCTCCTTCTCCCAGGTCGGTCCTAGGATAACAAGCTACATTCACTGTGGCTCAGTGCTCATTGTCCTACAGTGATTTGCCTGTCCTCTAGGTTATCAGAATGAAATGAGAAACTGCATGTAAAAGTGGTCTGCACTCTCTAAAGAACTTACACTGTCCTACAGAGAACACTCAGGCTCCTCCTACAATGCAAATCTGAGCATTTGATTTGAGGAAAGGGAGATTTGGAGTCAATTTCTCTGGCAGGAGCCCTTCTCCCCGCAATAGTTTAAAAGGACCATTGAAGGTATAATTTATGCACCATGAAATTCACCCGTTTTAAGTGTGTAACACAATGATTATTACAAAATTTACAGAGTTGTGCAATCCCCACCACATCTAATGTTAGAGCATTCCCACCACCCTTAAATGAAACCTCATGCCCATTAGCATTTACGACAGTCCGCTTTACGACAGCCACTGGCAACCACAAATCTACTTTCTGGCTGTATGTGTTTGTCTTTTCTGGACATTTCACGAAAAGACCCCATGCAATATATCCCCACAGTATTTCGATGAACTTCACCCTCTTTCATTGTTGATGCGAAGACTAAACAGGTAGGGCTGCAGCGCCATCCAGTGACTGGTCAAGGGTGTGTCAAGGTCAGCCTCCTGGCTTCCAGGTGGGACCATGCTTAGTGGACATCCCAGGCCGCATCCCTGCCGCCCAGGAAGATTGAAGCCTCCAGGCACCTGCAGTCAGCAACTCCTCCATCAGCCTCCTTCCCTACCCCCTCCCCCTGACCTCCCTCTCCGCCAGGTGTGGATGCTGAGACCCCCTCCCCAGTTGCGTGGTCTGTTTCCCGGGAGGCCAACCTCTGACACCTGCCAAAGCATGGTGCTCAGTGTCGAGAGACCAAATGGGAAGGGTGTCCCAAAAGTGAAGAAGTGCTCACTTTTGTTATGTCTGCCAGACTGGCAATCTACAGCTGGGACTGCACTCCAAGTTTTGTCTGTCCCTGCCCCTTTCCGTCACACCCGGCAAAGGGCATAAAAGCCTTCCCTAACAGCCAACTGGAGGAAGTGGTGAGGTTTGAAAGGAATGATCCTACTTCCTGCACACCTGAACACAAGGCCGTCCGGACGCAGCTTGACCCGGGCTGACTACTTGTTGGAGGATCTCCTATATATGCCGACATTCAAACAGGGAAAGAGTGTCCAGATAATTCACCTGTCCTCATTCCCTCTTTCTGCCCTCCTGGACCCTGGCTTTGCATCATAGAATAAGTGATAGGGAAAAATAGTAAAAACCTATAAAGAAACCACAAGCCTCTATCATCTTTGTTCCCTCTCCTACTTTCATAACTTCTGGACAAACTTGTTAGCTAAGAGGAGATATTTTAGCAAGACAAAGCATTGCAGAAGCTGAAATACGTCTTCCTGGCAGTCAGGGAGTTAAAGGAGAACAGTGAAAGGTGAGACTCACGCAGTCAGCCCAGCCCAATTATGGACAGGCTTGTAAGTCAAGGTAAGAAGATTGGATTTGCTTTCAAGGCAATAGGGAGCCTTTGCAGGCTTCATGCAAAGACATGATGCTTTGGGTTTGAGTTCAAGGACCTGAGGGTTATTCCACTGAAGGGTTTGAAGCTTATATTCTAGACTCAAGATGATATAACCTGGTTCCTTCTAACCTTCATAACCCTAAGATTTGCCTGGGATGCTAGTCCTGGATTCACCAAGTCTGCCATAGAAAATACTGTCATTTATTGAGTATTTATTACATGCCAGGCACAGTACTAAATATATTATAGTATTATCTCACTTAATACATTCAACAACTTGCTGGCAGAACCACCATGGCTGTTTTCCTGAGGTTAAAAGATGTAAGAGACTCATCTCAAGTCATTCATCTCTTTGACCTCTGTAACTCCAGAACCGTCTGCTCTAAAAACACTTTGCTATAAACCTCCCCAGGGTTGCTGCTGGAGACTACCTTTTCAAGGAGGTCCGTGCTTGGCTGCAGAGGTCTTTTGACCCATTTACTCAGGTATAACTAGATAATCACATCTTTAACATTTTCCCAGAGAGAACAAATCTCCAGCCCCTGGCTAAAAGGAGCTACCTATACTGCAGGGGGACAGCTTAATTGTCTGCAAATTTTTGCAAATGAATGGAACTGCAGAAGCCAATCTCCAATTTATTCCATTCTTGCAGCTGATCTCATTGTGCTAGAAAGTTGCTGGGAGGACAGTTCTGTGCTACTCAATTCACATTTTGTATGCAATCAAACACATGGTTCAGGCAGCTCTGCAGTACCTGGGGCGACATTTAAAGTTTGCTTCATTGCCTCCTGGGGCTGAAGTTTGCCTACTTAAGGAAGAAAAACCCAACAAATATCCAACTTTCGGCAGCAAATTTAAAAGGCTGGAGAGGCAAGATAGAAGCTTACTAAATTTCCATCTATCTATTTTCCCAATATTCTAGAGGCCAAATATCAGCAAAACGAAGTCACCCACTGCAGATTTACTGTATAGAGTTATGCTGACAATAAAATGTGGTGACATAGAAATTATCCGTTGTTAGTTCTTCATATCGTCTTATGGCAGAGGGTGTTAGGGAACTCATTTCAAAGGGTCAGAGAAGATGATGGTTGGTGATTCATAGGATGGCATCAAGCCAATGTGTTGTTGTTGTAAATTACACCACTCAATGCTTATCAATGGCCCCCAGACAACCAAGAGAAATGGGTGCGAGCCATTGTTACCTTGCGTCTTCATGCATGCATCCCTTTCAGTAGGGACAGCCAGCAATGTCAGAAACAGCATCTCCAGTAATGAAAGGCATACATCAGAGGCGTTGGGGATGGCCAATCTCAAAATTAAAATAAAAAATGCATAGAAGGTCCAATAACCAATCATCTGAATCACCATCTAGGAATCATTACATTACATTCCTAATGTAATGAATATCTCAGTCATTTCCATTGTTACATACGCTTCGGGTAGAAAAGAAATCGCTTTGCCCAAAGAAGTGAGTGGAGAAAAGTAGTAACAGGTTTCATCAGGGGAGTCTGAAATTGGAGTGTTAACTCCAGATGTTCTCTCTCCAGCAGCCAGCGAGATCTTTTGAAAACATTCTTCTCCCCCTCATTAAGCCTACAGGGTATATAGGCTTCCCCTTGCCAAAGGATCAAGCCTCTGGGTTTGCTAAAGGCCAGGAAGATCCAGCAGGCTTGGCTCCTGACTACGACTCTGACCTCAGGTGCTATCACTGTGCTCCTGGCTCTGCTTCTCAGCTGCACGCACCCTCTTCAGATCCTTCAATTGCAGGTGCTTGTCTGAGGGCTTCTCACCTTGTGACTTCCTTTCTTGCCCCTCCCCTCTTTTGCCTGGTTAACCCCCCACCCATCACTCTACTCTCCACTCAAGCACCACTTCTAGGCTTCCTCAGTCTCTTTTGCTATAAGGATTGGCTGCACTTTGCCTTTTTCCCCTAGAGCCCTGTGTCAGCTTCTGATCACACATTCATTCAGTGCCACTGTGTCATCAGTGCTAGTCTTCCACACAAGGCTCCCAGCTCCATAAGGGCTGACCCTACATCTTCCTGGTCGCCGCTGCGCCCCCGGTGACTAGCACAAGACAGGCATAGAGCAGGTGTCTAAAAAGCACTTAAAATATTACTAAAGAAATTATGAAATAAATATAGGGTATTGTAAGAATTTGAGTAATCCAGGTAATGGAGTTAGCACAGGAGCTGGTGCAGAGTATTTGCTCCATGATTGTGTCTAATAAATAAATGAGTAGGATGTCGGTGATTCCACTTTGATTTCATCTTTAATAGAGCAATCTTCTCTCTAATACGAGTAAAACTGCCACTCTCAGTTGGATTCTTTTATCCTGGGGTGCTCAATGCTTTGTGAAGTAACCAAATTTAGAAAATGTTTAGAAAATTATCCCTTTTGTGAAACCAAAATCTACCGCGGGGGTGTTGGTTTTGTTTTCTGGAGTTGCATGGACGTCCCCCCTTCTTCATACCATAGCGTCAGCTGTCTGAAGTCAATCTGGTGTTGGCTCACGCTCCCTACGTTTGCGTTCCTTGTAACTTCTGCCCCCCAAACACCACCAGTTCCCAGAATCGTCTGTACTGGACGTGGGTTCCACACGTTTTCCTCCTTTATAAGTGCTGTAATTTGTAAGTTGGTCTTAAAGTTCCTTTTCAAATACCCTGAAATTATCCTAATAGCCAAATATGTTCACTACAAAGTTGAGAAATATTTTTTAAAAAATAAAGTGCACAGTGCTCATGAAGTTCTGGTAAATAGATATATTGATGCTAAAGAAAAAGGTACAGATATTTTACTGAAAAACAAAAATGTAACTATGTTTGATATTCTTTAAAGTGTTCATGCTTTTCGACTAAGTAATTTAACTTCTAGGAACACAGTGCAGAGAAATAATCAAAATATACACACATCATACACTCAGACAGGCATTTGCTATAATATTATGAGGAAACTAACAAAAAGGAAGTAAGCACATTACCCATCAAGACGAAGAGACAAAGGGTTAATTACACCTCCTTTTTGGCTATTTCTTCTAACTCCTAACCCACAAACACCTAAAAACACATGAAGCCCTCCGAATAGAAAAATACCACATGTGTATACACATACCACATAGAAACACAAATATCTAATCACCAAGAACTTCCTCTCACTTTTTCTCTCTGTCTTTCTGTGTCTCTGTCTCTGTCTCCCTCTTAAATCCTGTTTGCATGCTTTAGGATAGGTGGAATCCACAGACAGGGGAAGCCTGGATCCCTGAATGTCTTCACACAGTGCAGTTCCCTGCCAAGGGGATTCGTTTGTTGTTAACTGCTTGTTTGCTAGAGTAATTAGCTTGCTCTAACTGATACCTAGACCAAATACACAATGATTGCATGTGTGAATAAATGAAACAAAAATTAATTAAAGAAGACACAAAGGTATAGAAATCAAAAAGGAAACCCAGAGGTAGGTAAAAAGAAAAAGTAAAGCAAAGCGGAGAGTTCTAAAATTACTGTTTCCAAAAATGGAACAAAGCCCTAGAACTCCGGAGACGTTTTTCTCCAAAGTTTTACTAAAATTAAGTGTGTATAAGAACATTTGTGCACATATTGATATTTAAGGAATAAGAGTTATTCACTTCCTTGATATAGTGGCTTAGCTCTAAATATGCATTTAACATGCATGAGATCCAGGAAAACAGGACTGAATGCTTCATCAGGGAGAAGTTCATATAGTTTATTTCTCTTTCTCTTTAGGTTTTTGATATTCCATAAAATGATGAAACTATGAAATAGAGAGAAGGAGTTATTTTTATGAATTCTTGTTGAAGTCAAGTTATGATGATCTACTGATATGATCCTAGGTTTTTACGATGGCTACAGCAAGTGCTTCCCTGCGTCCCATCTCAACTCCATTCTCCAGTCCACTGCCTGAGTGCTCTGATCAAACATAAATGTAATTATGACACTCCCTTATGTTAAGTCATTCACATGCTCTAGTGGAGACTCTAACTGTCCTAGTGTACCATGATCTGCTCTCCCGAACAGTCAGCAACTCTCTCCCATGTGATCTACACCACAACCTCACGATCGACTTCCAAATCCTCAAACAAATCGTGCTTTCACTCACGATCCTTCTTTGCCTCCTCCATTTGGCAAACACATCAACATTATTTATGTTTTAGTCTAAATGTCACCTCACCCAGGAAGTCTTCCCTGACTCTCTACTTTAAGTGCAATCACCTTATTTTCTCTCTAGATTCTCCCTGCACACTGGACATTCTTCTATCATGGCACCATCCAATGGTATTATATCAGTAGAAGTTAGGGATTTTTTTACTCTGCTCCTCCCAAGATCATAAGCACATTGAAGGCAAATTTTATTCCTTGTCGTTTCTGTTTTTGCCATTAAAAGCAATGGCAAAATCTGCCATGACTTTTGCAACAACCTCATACATACATTTAGGGGTTAATGTACCCAGGCAACAGATATTTATTGACCATTTTCCACTGACCAGGCATTGTGGTGGTTGCTGAGTAACAAGAAAACAGGAAAATTCCAAGTCTAACCCAAGGTCCCGGGGTTTTGGGGGTATGTCCCAGGTTCTGAAGGTTTTGGGGTATGCACTGTGAAGAAGTAGCCACTTGTAACTGTTTGCACCTTGGTTTTTGTTGTTTCAAAATTTTCAGAAAGAAGCCCAACCCTGTCAAAACAAAAGCTAGTTGGATCCAGAGATGTCTGATTTGGAGATGAACTTTGGTTATCTATCTACATGACCATACTACAAACGGCACCCCGGGAGGAGCTTATTCACCACTGCTTATACATGAGTGAGTAATGTAGAGACAGTAAGTATGTAGAAGTATGTAGCAGCACGATCGGTGAATGAGCGTGTGCTGCCTTTACTCCACCTCTACATACAATGACTCAGCTTGCCAGCCCAGTAAAAGCCCTGTTTTCATTTGTGTTCTGGGAGGCACTGCTTTGGGAACTCTCTCCAGTGCTTTTCCTCATTGCAAGACATAAAATCCCTTGTCAAATCCTCCTTGGTCATGGTTATTGGATTGTCACCTACCAAGTGACCAAAACCAGCTGTTGTGTGGTTAACGCAAGCTACCCTGTAGCTTTTCATTTTGAAAGACAGACACCCAATTAAACATCGTAAGTGCCTCTTGAGTATTCTAAAGAAGCAGCAGTTGATGGAATGATCAGAAAGTGAGATGTGCAAGTTTTTGTATAGTATGGACCTAGGGTAAGCAACATGATTGGAAAGGAAGAGTGTTTAAAATTTGTTTACTTTTCATGTAAAAAAAAAAAAAAAAAAAAAAAAAAAAAAAAAAAAACCTAAGTCACCCCTGGAAGAAATGACTGGCAAGCTAAGAACTGGCAGATATGCAGAATTTATTCAGGTAGAGGCAGTCAGGAAGGGGACAATGTTCTATGCTTGGGGAACGGCATGAGAAAAGGCTCAGAGGCAGAAGATGACCAAAGACCAGAAGAGCTGGAGCAGAGGGTAAGGCTCTAAGAAGCTCTGGAAGAGGATGGAGGGCAGGAGAAGCCAGACCTCATCCATCTACAAAAGATTATTTGAGGTCCTCAAGACCATAAGAAGCCACTGAATGTTTTTTTTGTTTGTTTGTTTCGTTTTGTTTTTGTTTGTTTGTTTTTGTTGTTGTTATTGTTGTTTATAAAAGATGGAGTCTTGTTCTGTTGCCCAGGCTGGAGCACAGCGGCACAATCTCGGCTCACTGCAAGCTCTGCCTCCCGGGTTCACGCCGTTCTCCTGGCTCAGCCTCCCGAGTAGCTGGGACTACAGGTGCCCACTACCACGCCCGGCTAATTTTTTGTGTTTTTAGTAGAGACGGGGTTTCACCATGTTAGCCAGGATGGTCTCGATCTCCTGAGCCACGGAGCCCAGCCAGCCATCGAATGGTTTTAAGCAAAAGCTTGGGATCTGTCTTCGCCTTTGACCTATCCCTCTTGGAGCTAAGGGACCATCCTGAAAACATATTTACTTAAACAGACTTTGTTTTCTGCTACTTGTTAGACTTAATCCAGCTCTATATTTGAAAAGTTGAACCTAAAAATGAAACAGCAACAGAAAATAACCCCACGTATTCTACCATTTGCTCTAAAATGTCAACTTTCCCACGTTTGAACCGCTAGTTAAAAAATAAAACAAAAACATATGCTTCGGATGAAAATTTGCCAAACCACACTTCCAAGATGCAATCGCCACTGAAATATTTCATGAATCTAGCAGGAGCAATAACAACACAAATCAAGACTTGCTAGTTCCACTGGAGGTGAAAAATGTTTTAAACATGTTTAGATTCTTTAGTCGGAAGTCCATTCTACCACGTGTGACGGTGATGAGAATATAATGGATACAGTTTCCCTCTATCTGCTCTGGCACTGATAACATATGCATGTTAAATAGCTACCTGTGACCACCTGGAGGCATGTTGCAGCACTCTACAGATGGGCTTGTTTTTCTAACACACATATGTACTCCTGCCTCCACAGCTGTGTTAATTTGAGCATGTATTCTAGACGTGAGCACATGTGATCCAGTTACCATGCTTCCCTCATCTGCCTGACATCATAAATGTCTGGCTAGCCTTTGAGATAGCCCCTGTTAGAAATCCTGCACTTGGAAAAACAATTCTTTTCAATTCAGTGGGTATTTATCAGGTGTTTGACATGTACCTTCCCCATGGCACTGTCACCATAAATGATACATGACTATCCACAGGCACCTAAAACTCAACATGTCCTAAACTTAATTGAAAACGCTGCCCTTCCCCCGACCCCTTCCAAAGTCATGGGGTTTCCTGCCTCCCTTTTCTCAGCAGTTGAGGGGTAAGGCACTCACATCGTATGAATGGCTTCTTTGGTTCCCACCATACTGAACCCACGAGGGGTTGCCAAGTCCCATAGATTCCACCTGGGAAAACTTCCCAGGAATCCATCCCTTCCCTCCCTATGACCACATTCCCTGCTATGATCCTCATCTTTTCCCTGCTTTACTGTAGGCCACCTGAGGGATCCTCATGACTTCTGGTTTCCTTTTTGTATGTGAGCCCACTGGACAGTAGAATCACAACGACCAGGACCTCAATTCTCTTAGTCTGCGCTCCCCAGGAGCAGATGAGGATTTGACAGCAAGTACTTTATTAGTGGGTCATCTCAGGAAATGTGGGTAGGAGAATGAGGAAGTGAGGCAGGGAGGGGAAGGGAGCCGATGAGGGAAGCATTAACAAGCACATTCCCACTGGAGAATTCCAGGAAGCAGGGCAGAACCTGTGACTCGGAGGGGCAAGGGAGCTGGGGGATTTATATTCCAGTTCCCATCAGTCATTTACTGAGGACTCTCCTAGGGATGTGTACGCATTCTCTAGGCTTGTGATAAGGCAAAGAAATGCAGAGACCGGCCTGATGTGTTCTAACTGTAAAGCCCAAGAGATACAGACAAGAGACAGCCAAGGGTCCCCAGCAAAACCCTGCCTTCGAGCCTAAAATAGCCTGATGGCTGAAAAGCCGGACTGCTGGTCCTGGATGAAGCCCACCTTTTCGCGACCAACTCTTCCTAAATAATGTCCACCTGTGCACTGGTAGGATGGGGCGAAGCCTAAGGAGGTCTGCGCCCTTTGCAGTGGGGAGGAGCCTGGCCTCTCTAGTTTCTGTGGTAACCTGGGATTCAATCTGTGAGGCAGGAGACCTGCAAGCAGGACCCTCTCTCGCTTTGCTGAGAGTTATTTTTTCCTTTATGTCCAATAACTTCTGTTTCTCACCCTTGTATATGGCTGTGAGCCCACTCTTTCCTGGTTGTTTGACAAGAACTGAGTTTTAGCTGAACTAAGGAGAAAGTTCTGCAACACAAAGATACACAGGTGGGGCATGGACATCTAATAATCATCCTTCCTCTGTGGTCCTTTGCCTCCTCCATTGCCACAAGCACAGTGTATAGCGGAGGTGCATTGTGTGGCTACTTCACAAGCATGGTCTTAACTACACACCTGGGGAATGAAGGAAGAGAAAGAGATAAAAAGAAAAAGAGGGGCCGGATGCGGTGGCTCACGCCTGTAATCCCAGCATTTTGGGAGGCCAAGGCAGGTGGATCACGAGGTCAGGGATTCAAGACCAGCCTGGTCAAGATGGTGAAACCCCGTCTCTAGTAAAAATACAAAAATTAGCTGGGTGTGGTGGTGCGTGTCCGTAATCCCAGCTACTCGGGAGGCTGAGGCAGGGAATTGCTTGAACCCGGGAGGCGGATGTTGCAGTGAACTGAGATCACGCCAATGCACTGCAGCCCGGGCAACAGCGAGAGACGCCATCTCAAAAAAAAAAAAAAAAAGAAAGAAAGAAAAAGGAACAAAAAGTCAGAGCAGAGAATGAATTACGTGATTGTAAAAATAAATAAATAAATAAATAAAAACCCCACCTAAAATTCCACTCAATAAGCAAATGCCCCAGAATCAATATACAGTGAGAAAGGGAATTCATCTGTCTCTTCACCTGCTTTCAGTTCCTCAGCCTCTCATACTGTGAATGCTCATTGCACTGAAGAGGACTCCAGCGTGTAAAGCTCAGATGAAAAGCTCCTAAATGCAAACTACTTCCTCTGGTGTCGAGTGGAGAAACAGAACGTGTCCTGTACTGGAAAGAAGGCTGGCTGCATTGGTCTACCTGGGAGATAGTGCGTCAATCTCCAAGATGTTTTTTTTTTTTCTCAAAAATTTAATTCATTTACTCAACAAGTATTTACTGAGCACCTGTTATGCACCAAACTATTTATACTAGCTGAGGAGAGAATCACCACCACAAACAACGAACTCTTTCTTTTTCAAGATTTCCCTATAGGGGTCCCTTTTCCTGGTTTCTCTGGCCAGAAAGTTGGAAATTCAGTGGTAGTCTTAGCTACCTGCCTGGCCAGCCCCCTGCAGTATGACTAGAACCCAGTCCCAAGGCAAAGCCAAAGAAGAAAAAAAATAACCCAAGGTAGGAAACTCTCCTCAGTTAAATCATTTCTCCAAGTTTTGACTCCCTTCAATCCACCTATCCAACTGGTTTGGTTTGCTCTTCACAGTTTTCAAATGTGTGTGTGTCTGTCTGTCTGTGTGCAGGGTGTGTGCCTGAATGCACTTGAGTGTGTGTCTGTCTGTGTGCGGGGTGTGTGCCTGCATGCACTAGAGTGTGTGTCTGTCTGTGTGCGGGGTGTGTGCCTGAATGCACTTGAGTGTGTGTCTGTCTGTGTGCGGGGTGTGTGCCTGCATGCACTAGAGCGTGTGTCTGTCTGTGTGCGGGGTGTGTGCCTGCATGCACTAGAGTGTGTGTCTGTCTGTGTGCGGGGTGTGTGCCTGCATGCACTTGAGTGTGTGTCTGTGTGCGGGGTGTGTGCCTGCATGCACTTGAGTGTGTGTCTGTGTGCGGGGTGTGTGCCTGCATGCACTTGAGTGTGTGTCTGTGTGCGGGGTGTGTGCCTGCATGCACTTGAGTGTGTGTCTGTGTGCGGGGTGTGTGCATGCATGCACTTGAGTGTGTGTCTGTCTGTGTGCGGGGTGTGTGCCTGCATGCACTACAGCGTGTGTCTGTCTGTGTGTGGGGTGTGTGCCTGCATGCACTAGAGCGTGTGTCTGTGTGCGGGGTGTGTGCCTGCACGCACTTGAGCGTGTGTCTGTGTGTGGGGTGTGTGCCTGCACGCACTTGAGCGTGTGTCTGTGTGCGGGGTGTGTGCCTGCACGCACTAGAGCGTGTGTCTGTGTGCGGGGTGTGTGCCTGCACGCACTAGAGCGTGTGTCTGTGTGCGGGGTGTGTGCCTGCACGCACTTGAGCGTGTGTCTGTGTGTGGGGTGTGTGCCTGCACGCACTAGAGCGTGTGTCTGTGTGTGGGATGTGTGCCTGCACGCACTTGAGCGTGTGTGTGTGGGGTGTGTGCCTGCACGCACTTGAGCGTGTGTCTGTGTGTGGGGTGTGTGCCTGCATGCACTTGAGTGTGTGTCTGCCCAGAGTTTTAGCTTAGCATTTGGTAGGAGGGATGGCCTATATATTGGGCTCATACTGCCACACCAGATTATACTTTTACTAAAAACAATTCTTCCACATAGAATAGGTTCATCAGAGAAACTCCGAAAAATATATTAAAACACAGAAGAAAAGTAAATTTATTTACAATCCTGTATCAGACAAACAGAAGAGCATTTTAGTTGACTTCCTTCCAGGTTGTAACACACTTTTTGCTTAAGTTGAAATGGAAGGCTGTGAGCAACTTGGTATTTTGGTTTTTGAAACTAATGATGCTTCCCAAGTTTTCTTTCCTCCCATGTCACAGATTCTGTAAACACAATTTTAGTTGCTGCACAATACAGCCTGTGGATGTATCAACATGTATAAACCATTCCCTTGATATGCTTTTTTTTTTTTTTTTTTTTTTTTTTTTTTTTTTTTTTTTTTTTTTTGAGACGGAGTCTCACCTTGTCACCCAGGCTGGAGTGCAATAGCACGATCTTGGCCCACTGCAACCTCCGCATCCCGGATTCAAGCTATTCTCCTGCCTCAGCCTCCCAAATAGCTGGGATTACAGGCACATGCCACCATGCCCAGCTAATTTTTTTGTATCTTTAGTAGAGACAGGGTTTCACCATGTTTGCCAGGCTGGTTTTAAACTACTGACCTCATGATCCGCCTACCTTGGCTTCCCAAAGTGCTGGGATTACAGGTGTGAGCCACCGTACCCAGCCTACTTGTATGTTAAGTGCTTCCAATTGTTTCTTACTATAAATAAAAGGCAAATAAAGTGACATTGTGGGTAGAGTTTAATTTGCTTGCTTGTTTTTCTCTAATGAGAATTCCTTAGAATGGATTAGCAAAAGTGGTATTACTGGATGAAAGACTATGAACATTTTAAAAGTCCTGTAACATACTGACAAATCACCCATCACTGGAATAAAATCATCACTGGCAACAAATTTAACCTTTCAAAGGCAGGACACTGTTCCAACACATTTCTCTGATCACAACTTTTGTGGTTCCAACTACATCTGTGTTGCCCAAACATGCCACACTGTATCGTGACTTCACGCCTTCATTGTGTCATTTCTCTAACTGGGATACCATCTTCGCTGACTCACTCCTTTCTCCCTCCTGGTCTTCACTACCTGCCTGATAACACACAGATACACACAGACATACACATGCACAACAATGGGTGCCTGTTGTACGTTATGTGTGTCATTCTTCAGTACAGGTTAGACGGTGATTTGGGGGTAGTTTCTATCAACTGCTGGTTTCATCTGCCAGGTCCCATTACCATGCAAATGCAGGCTTTTTTTTTTTTTTAACTTTAACAAGTAGTATTTATTTAATGCATGATATCTAAAATCACATGGCAAGCTCTTTTTTCTTTTTCCTAAGGGAGTTTTTTGAGTTTCCCTCTCCTGAGGTGGCCCCAGAGAAGAGAAAATCCTTGGGGTTTTACCTAACACCTGAGGCATTTAATCATCGGATTGGAAGGGACACTGTTCTTCTCTCCCTGGCAGCCCAATTGCCACATTAACTGGCAGAAGGCAGTGAGTGCTGGCTGTTGATGTGGGTGGTGTAGCCACCCTGCACTGAGCTTCGACCTCACATGTGGTGGTTCCAGGGGAGACGGAGATGGTGGTGGATGTCACTGGGTTATTCCAGGACAGACTCAGAGAAAAACAGTGCTTGACTTTGTACCGAATACAAAACCAGGGGTCTTTTTATTTTTTCATTCTTAGGAAAACTCAGCTTCTCAGGTAGAATCTTATGGTGATCCCGGGGAGAGCGGGCCCCAAACTGACTTTTCCAACAAGGGTGAAATCAATCCTCCCCTTAAAATAGCTAATGCATGCTGGGCTTAATACCCAGGTGATGGGTTGACTGGTGCAGCAAACCACCATGGCACACGTTTACCTACGTAGCAAACTTGCACATCCTGAGCGTGTACCCCAGAACTTAAAATTTAAAAAAAGGAATGCCAAAAGAGAGAGAGAAAAGAATGGCACGTTCCTTTCTCAGATAAAATGACAGAGGAAGAAGATGCAGAGCACTGTCCTTGTATTTATGAAAAGGAAGCACTCATTGCCAGAACCCGATCGATTTGGTCCATTTTTCAGATCCTTATTTCTCCTGGTTTTATCTACATGGCTTATTTCTGTTCGTTAGCTTCTTAATGTTATGGCTGCGAAGTCTAAAATTAGAAAGCTGTTTCCCATACTAACCGCCAAAGTCAATTGCCCCCTTTGTTCAACCAGTTCTTAATATCTCCTATGATTGAAATTCAACATTATTCTGCTGAAGGAATTATTCACAATATTTAATCTAAATTACACCATTTTCCCCCTTGTAAATTTCTTCTTTCATGGAAGCCTCCCCCAAACCTCAAGTACTATTCTTCTTCCTTTTTTGCTAAAGACATTTTAATGAAAACACTAGGGTTACCTTAACCTACTTAAACGATCATCTCTCGTTTATGTGGCTCTCTTTAGCGAAGTCCCGAATCAGCAAAGTGTCTTTCATTGGCCTCTCTCCTCTCTCTGCTCTGTGGTTTTTGCTGGATTACAGAGCCTCACACCTTCATTCAGCCCCAACCTCTATTCCACACCATGCAGTTTACATCAATAAATTCTTCACAATAATGTACGCAACGTCTCACGTCTCCCCACGTCATTGATTACTGTGTCCTTTGAAGGTTCAAAGGTGTGTCAGATCCACCAGGAAAAAGAAGGAAAAGTTCCACATTTGATATTCTCCCACATCTAAGGTTTCCCTGGGCCCAGTGGTTTTGATGTTAGGATGGTAAAACAACAACAGCGTTAAAAAGAGACGAGAGTGTTATAAATATTCAATGGTCATGTAATACTTATTCTTCTTTAAAAGACAGAAGGACCAGTCTCCTTTTTCAAAGTCAGCGTTGGCAAACACAGCAACTGTTTGATAATGAAGCTCTGAAAAATCTATTATGGGACCAAGAGAAATTTGTCAGCATCCCAGCTATTCTGTGGACTTTCCCCACAGGAAAGGCGTAATTTTTTATTTCATTTGTCCACAAATACTTCATACTGAATTCTTTGACTGTTTTACAAGTAGGAAAATTTCTTTAAAAATCAATGTCTTCTAGAAAATGAGAGAGCACTTACTGTGAATTAGGCACTAAGTCTTGCAAACATTTTCCCCCTTTCATACACAATTTCTGTGATGTATCCCATACTACAGATGAAGAAAGTGAGGCACAGAAAGGTTGAACACTCTGCTCAAGGACATACATACTTCTGGTAAGTAAAGAAGCCAGTATTTGAACCCAGGCCACTCCACTCACCGTCTGGACCATCACCCACTCTACCTCTTATCTCCTGCATGTGCTGTCTTTCCACATTAAAAGTTTAATTAGCCAGGCATGGCGGCTCACACCTGTAATCCTAGCAATTTGGGAGGCTGAGGTGGGTGGATCACTTGATGTCAGGAGTTCAAGACCAGTCTGGCCAACATAGTGAAACCCCATCTCTACTAAAAATACAAAAATTAGCCGGTGTGGTAGCACATGCCTGTAGTCCCAGCTACTCAGGAGGCTGAGGCAGGAGAATCGCTTGAACCTGGGAGGTAGAGGGTGCAGTGAGCTGAGTTCACTTCACTGCACTTCATCCGGGGCAACAGAGTGAGACTCTGTCTCCAAAAAAAAAAAAAAAAAAAAAAGTTTAATGCCTATAATCCCAGTACTTTGGGAAGTTGAGGTAAGTGGATCACTTGAGGTCAGGAGTTTGAGACCAGCCTACCAACATGGTGGAACCCCATCTCTACTAAAGACACAAAAAATTAGCTGGGTGTGGTGGCACGCTCCTGTAATCCCAGCTACTCGGGAGGCTGAGGCAGGAGAATTGCTTGAACCAGGGAGGCAGAGGCTGCCGTGAGCTCAGATCTTGCCACTGCACTCCAGTTGGGGTGACAGAGCAGGACTCCATCTCAAAAAAGAAAAAAAAAGTTAATTAACAGAGGAATTTTATTCACTATCTCTTCCAGTTCAACCTATATGTATCAAATTTATCATTTTCTGGTTAATGAGCTCCTCCCGATCCAAAATACATTCACAATATAAGTGTTTCTCACCCTCTTACCCTTATCCAGATCCCACCACCTTGGTCCAAGCCAAAATCATCTTTTCCTGGATTGTAGCACAATCCTTCTAACTGCTCCACAGCTTCTGACTATGCCTCCACATCCTCTGCCTCACCACCCTCTCCCAGGGTGGCCAGAGTGGTCCTGTTAAAACATGAACTGGGCGATGTCCCTCCTCTGCTTCATAGCTTCCAGTGGGATCTCCTAGCACCTGGAGTGAAGCCAGTGTCCTTATTCTGGGTTACAGTGTGTCATGTAATCTCATGTCATCTGCACTCTGCCCCTGTTACTGCAAGCTCCCCTGACTCACTCCAGCTTGGTCCAGGCACAATGGCATGCTGGAGCACACCAGACCCATCCCCACCTCAGGGCCTGCAGCCTTGCTGCTCTGCCTGCCTGGGTATGTCTCCCGCTAGATAGCCACATTGCTGTATTAATTTCCAATGGCTGCTATAACAAGTCCTAACAAACTTAGTGACTTAAAACAACACATTTATTTTCTCACATTTCTGGGGGTCAAATGTCCCAAATAGATCTTCCTGTGCTAAAATCAAGGTGTTATCAGAACTGTGTTTCTTCTGGAAGCTGTACAAGAGAAGTTATCCTTGCCTTCGCCAACTGTTAAAGGCTGCCTGCATTCCTTGGCTCATAGACCCTTCCTCCATCTACAAAGCCAGCAGTTTAGCATCTTCAAATCCCTTTCTGGCTCTGACACATTGCCTCCCTCTCATAAGGACTTTGGTGACCACATTGGACCCAAAACATAATCCAGGATAATAACCAAATCTCAAAATCCTTAACTTAATCACATTTGCAAAGTCTATTTTGCCATATAAAGTAACATATTCATGGGTTCCAAGGATTAGAATGTGAACAACCTAGGGCCTTTCTTCGGTCTTCCATAGCAGTTCTTTCACTTTCCTCAGACCTTTCCTCACAAGTTACCTACTCTATGAGCCCTGCCCTGGCCACTCTACCTACGATTTCCTTCTTTTAAATTGAGATGGAATCTCACTCTGCCTCCCAGACCGGAGTGCAGGGGCATGATCTCAGCTTACTGCAACCTCTGCCTCCCAGGTTCAATTGGTCATCTTACCTCAGCCTCCCCAGCAGCTGGGATGACAGGCACGCACTACCACACCCAGCTAATTTGTGTATTTTTAGTAGAGATGGGGTTTGACCATGTTGGCCAGGCTGGTCTTGAACTCCTGGCCTCATGTGATTCCACGTGCCTCAGCCTCCCAAAGTGCTGGGATTACAGGCATTAGCCACCATACCCAGCCTCTACCCAGTATTTCTAAAACATCCTTAAAATTTCATTCCCATTCCTGTGCTTTATTTTACTCTTTTTTTTTTCTGCAACATAACAATCTAACATACTAAAAATATAAATTACTATATATAATACATAGAGTATATAAGCATATATATGACGTTCTATATATACTACACATATATAGTATATAAGCATGTATACAATATACTATATATAATACAGACAAAGTACATATGTGTATATGTATACATAAGTATATATACATATAGCATACAGTATATGTGCATGTATGTATATATACATATCTATCTATACTCTTCTATTAAGAAGAGAAAAATGATACATAAATATATATTATAAATGTAAGCCCCGTAAATGCAGGAATTTCTGTCAGTTTTCCACAGCTGGACCCCCTGTGCCTAGACCAGTGCCTGGCATATAGTAGGTGCTCAATCAATATTTGACAAATAATTTTTATCCTTTACCATGAACTGAAATATAAAGGATCTCAGTCATATAGGAAATGAAAAATGAGAAAGAATTCAGTCATCCATGATTCACTGAGTACCTATTATGCGACTTTCACTAGTTAAATGATGTGTGAAATATAAAAATGCATCAGGGGAGGTGTCGAGGCTCCATTTATGGTGGTAAAGGTTGTATGCTGCACAAAAGTCCTTGCAGGAAGTGGTTGAGGGCTGAAATTTACCCTGCATTCTGCAACCATAGGCCCATGGGCGCTGCAAGTGTATGCCCTAAGGGCATGGCTGTTTCTAACTTGCATGAAGGTGTGGTCGAGTCTATCTTACCCTGGTGCCACTCAACTGGCTTGAGTTAGCCGGAAATTCTTCTGCCAGTGGATCATTAAAGCTTTTTAGATACAGCAAGAGTAGGTTATTAAGGTGAGAAGAACTGAGACGAGGTAGACAAAGGCAGTTTTAGACATGGGAAATGGTGATGAGGACTACAGGACTATTGCCTTCCACCTAGGAGCACAAATAGGGTTCAGCTTCTGCCCGCTGTAGAAATATGTCTTGGACTGTAAGCTGGAGAATCTTGGTTTCTGTCTTGTCTCTAAACCAATGCTGCATGAAACGAAAACCTTCACCGCCCTCTGTGAGCGTCAATTTCCTCTCTTCAGAAATGGGTGAGATAATCCTGCCCACACAGTGAAGTCTTCCCAGATCTCAATATTCAAAATATCTGATATCCCCAACACTTCCTATTTCCTTTCAGTGCTTTATTTGCATGTGTGTCCCTGTTTTCATCTACCACACCACAGATTTCACTGATTTCTATTTTTGTTTGTCTCTCCCACCCCCATACATAAGATCCATGAGGCAGGGATTTAACTTTTATCTTTGTTATTTACCTTTCTATCCTTAGTAAACCAGAACAGTCCTTGGCACCTGGTGTGTGCTCAGACAACATATGAATCGAATGAGTGATGAGTTAATCTAGTTGAAAAGTCTAAATGAGCCTATGTGGAGCAATGAAACCCGTTGAGATGCTAAATTGTGTTTACTGACTGTTAGCAGAAACAGAGATTGTGACTGCATGATCAGGGCAGTAGGCTGCACGCTAGCTTGGCTTTGTAGGACAGTGTGGATGCTTTGAATGAACCAAGTAGGAACTCCCAGACAGAAAAAAGCATAAAACAACAGTGATAACAGTATCACCTCCTCAGTCTCTCCCTGCGTCTGGCGCAATGCTAAGCACTTTTCAAATGAATTATCTCAACTAATACTCAAAACAGCATTTTGGTAATTACTGTTATTAGCTTCATGATGCAAATGAAAAAACTCAGACACAGGTAGGTTAAGTAATTGGCCAAAAATGGTTCAAAGTCAAAAGAAACACGGATTAAAACAGTGGAAGCATGGGCTGTTATGTTAAGGATTAGAAGTAATATGTGTAGGCCAGGCACGGTGGCTCACACCTATAATTTGGGAGGCTGAGTCAGGTGGATCACCTGAGGTTAGGAGTTCGAGACCAGCCTGGCCAACATGGCAAAACCCTGTCTCTACCAAAAATACAAAAATTAGCCAGGCATGGTGCCAGGTGCCTGTAATCCCAGCTACTCTGGAGCCTGAGGCAGGAGAATCACTTGAACCTGGGAGGCGGATGTTGCAGTAAGCTGAGATCGCACCATTGCACTCCAGCCTGGGAGACAAGAGTGAAACTCCATCTTAAAAACAAATGTGTAAAATGAGGATTACAATACTACCTACATCATAGGATTAAGTATAAAATGTGTATGTGTACATTTACATAACAGTTAACATTTAAAGAGCACCTACTTTCTATAAACACACTTTGTATGAGATACTGTTCAAATGTATACTCTAATATATGTAATATATATCTTAGAATCTTATATATAGGATCTTATATATCTTAGAAGTTAGATCTTATATATATGAACAGTATCTTTATATGTGTGTGTGGGTGTGTATGTGCATATATATGTATATATGTATGTATATATACATACCCACACACATGGGTATATATAGCATTCTTCAAATGTTAGCTATTATTTTTCTTTTAAAGTACATTCTGTCATGACATTTGTCCTGTACCTGAAGAGACTGTCATTACTGGCCTCAAATAATAAATGGCTAGTTTAGATTAAGCTGTGTAGTCTCACAATTAACCTTTTTTCCCAGCACTCACACCTTATCTGTTTCAATGTTCCCTTGATTCTCCACTCGAAATGTTTTTTATCATAATCAAATTGCTCAAAATCAGTAGTAAAAATAAATTCTTGAGAGCAGCTGGAGGGAAAAAGACACATGACACACAGAGGAAAAAGAGAAGGATGACAGCAGACGTCTTGTTAGCAACAATGCAAGTCAGAAGATAGTGGAGTGAACCGTTGAAATGCTCAGAGAAAAATAAAAATGTGTCAACTCAGAATTCTGTATCCAGTGAAGATATTCTCCCATTATTGAAAGCAAAGGTAAGACTTTTTCAGATGTATATACTAAAGGCAAAAGAATTCATCACCAGCAAAACCTCACTGTAAGAAATACTCAATAGTCCTTCATCCAAAAGAAAAATAATATCGGATGGAAATAAGAATCTACACAAAGGAACGAAGAGCCCAGAAAATGGTGGATATGTGAAAAAATATGCTTTTTTTCTATGTCTTAGAAGGAAAATTGATTGTTTAAAGTAAAAAATAGTAACAATGTAATGTGGAGTTTATAACATATGATCAACTATGATATCAACTATGATATCAACGTATGATAATGTATGATAAAAACCAGAGGAGCAGTAGTGCAAAGGCTAGGAAAGGAGAAAATGAAAGTGTTTTATTGTAAGGTTCTTATACTATATGTGAAATGCTATAATATTATTTAAAGCAAACTGTGATAAGTTAAAGATGTATACTACAAATTCTAAAGCAACCACTAAGATGACAAAGAATATTTCTTGAGGCTACACTTTTCTGTTTGGTCTCAAAGATTATTTCCTCCTGTTAAGAGCCAGACCCTTAAGACAGTGCTCTCTCTTATCTGGACCATCCCAATAGCATCCTAACTTGCCTTCTTTCCTGCCCTGAAGTCTCATTCTCTTTCATTCCATCCAGATACGCTTCTTGACTAGGCATTATAAAGTATTTTTTTTTCAAAAGTTACCTTTAAGGTAGTACAGAGTAGGTCCTAGGTGGATATTTTTTGTAAGAAGGAATGAACAAATAAAATACTGTTTCTTCTTTGTGGAATGTGGTCTACTCCACCTTCTTAGCATGATATTAACGGCTCTAAAATTGGAGCTGAGAAAACTTCTATAATTTCCTTTTTCTATTGGAATCATCTACTTTACATCAAATGCAACTAGTTGCTCTTTACTAAACAAATTTTACATTTTCCTGCTTTTGTATATAGCATCTGTCTCACCTGGCATGCTCTTCCCACATAAACTCTAAAGATGCTGCCTCTTCACAGATGCCTTCCTTGGCCATCCCAGTCAGGCAAGTTGTGAAAGTTAGGAAGGAGTTGTCACCCAGGCATCCATACTGATTACCAGGGTATTGGCTGCACCAGTGAGATCATCCTTACAGCCTTCCTTGGTAACTCTGCTGCAATTATGCATGGTTCAATATTTTATAGACTGTGATCATATACACACTGATTCTTTGACTTTACCAATTACAAAGTTTTATTTAAATATAAAAATAGAAGACTTGTGTTATATTTGCAGCAACCCCATAATCTTGAGCTCTCTTAGGTCTTTTTAAGGAATACAAAGAACAAAAGTTATGAGGCAAGATAAGCATTATAACAGATTAGAGACAATGTGAGATTATTTGGATTGCCAAGAATTCTTATCCTATGAACTTCGTAAGTTCTTAGGCATATGCAGAAATGTCTCATATCTGTTAGACTCAATGCTTCCTTTTAATAATAAAAACAAAGGCGACTGAGTCTCCCTCCTACATGGTGATGTCAAATTTTGTTGAGAAAAACTGAGTTTGAGTGAGTTTGAGCAACTTGTCCACAGTACACAGAGAAACGTGACAAGGGTGACTGGTATTGATTTGAGTCTCTACCAATAATTCTCCAGAGGTACATTCTATCTTGACATGATTCAAAGGACAGGATAACAATATTTTTCTTTTCAACAGTGCTCAGAAAAAAATATTTTATGAGAATTAGTAAATATTGTAACATGACCCTGACTTTCAAAGACATGGACAGTTTTTCCTTTAAACAAAAACTCAGATATTAAACTCCTGGTATAAAAAATCATCATTTTCAAGTGCAAACTGAACAATAGCCTTCAATCTACTCTTGCAGTTGATTAGAAGTAAAAGTGAAAATATTGCACATAATTAGCACAGTATTGTTACATAGGCTACCTTGTTAGTCCCCTCCCAGCACTTAATTGCACTCAGTCCAAGGGAGTTAAACCCCAATCCACTCACTTTGCATTGACACATGACTGGAAAGCACAGCTTCTCACATTAAGGATTTAAATTTGGGTTCAGCGAGATATTCAGTCCTAAGAATTGAAATCATGAGTCATGGTGGCAATAAAATACTCATGAAATGTAGTCATAGCCCAAGGATAATTTTTCTGTAATTGCACTTTCATTTTTGTGATCAATCCTTTAGCTATGGTACAAAGAGGATACCTTCCGTCTTATATTTCAGTAGCTATTGGATAACTTCCCCAGGAACAGGGGAATTAAGATATGCAGGTCCCAACTGCACAACCTTGACTGAGCCTTCTCTCTAGGATAATGTTTGATATATTCCTGTTTGGTTTCTGGGCTGCTGTCAGGTAGAGCTGCAGACTAATACTACAGCTCATGATGGTTGGTTGCTGAACTCCTGAGACCTGATGATTAACTTTTATGAGATTCACAGGGACGAAGTCCATACACAGCCTGGTACGCAATGTTAGCTAGTACAGGCTCATGCCCTTACAGAGTTGTACCTGTAACTCCACATATTTCCACCATTATTCACATACGGAGTTCTTGACCTGTTAAGTTCGGCACAAGGTGACCGCAAACTTACCCATGGCATCACACCCTCTTCCTGGACCTTTCCCTTGTTGCTGCCTCCTAAAGACATGTTCAACTTTTACAAAACTGCTAAAAACTCTGCCTTCCAGTGAACTTGAACAGATCCCCTGAAACCAGCATTAATATCGCCTTTTTCTGTACTTACGAATATTGTTTTAAGGGCTTCTCTCAGTGCATTTTATTCACTGCATGCCTCTATTGCCTTTAAGAAAAGACATATTCTAGAGTCTCTGTGGTTCATTCCACAGTGAGAATCATAGATTCTTAGGCAAAACATACTGCTCTTTAGAAACTTAGTGAACTTGCCTTTTTGCTACTATCCTCTGAATTCATGGTTCTGATTCAGTTAACCACGCTGTACCTGACATTTCAACTAACAAGTTACTGCACCTGCATTGAGCATCTACCATATGCCAAGGATTTTGGCAAGGTGTTGTGTACCCAGATACATAACCTTGAAGAACTCACAGTCTATTGGGTTAGAAAAATCACAGAAAGATAACGTGATGATATATTTGCATTATAACATAGATATTAATGCCTTTGAGAGGATACACCAGTGTCCAAAAGTGCGGTGAGGATAGGTATGAGGTATCTCAGGTGGGAGAAATACTTCATCACTGATAGTGTTTATAAATTGCCAGCAGAAGATGATGAAACTATACAGCATTTAGTTTTTTGTTGTTTCATTTATCTGTTTTTGTCTCTACCTGGAATAGATCATTACTATACCAGCACCATGTTGATATACCAGTGGACATAAATATCGAGATGAAAGTTTTGGGAACAATGAGTGTTTTGGAGAAGGTATATATGATTTTTACTATTTCTTCCAACTCCATGATGTCATGTTGGTAGCTTAGCAGCAGCCACAGTGTCAGTATTTACACCACAGTAACTGGCAAACACCGGCAAAAATCAGGGTTATTTTATTTCTGTTCAGAAATCTTCTTATTGAGTTGACAAAAAAGTTAATTTTGCGGGGAAGAGTGGGATTTTTCCAAACAAAGAAAAGAAGAAGAAATGAACTGCAGACTGCAGATACTGCTCTGATGATTAATCCTACAATAGGACGTCAAGCTTATGGAAGGTGTACACAGGATGATCATCATCAAACCGGTTTTTAATAACTTATAGAGTTAATTGTGATTGAGATCTCACTTATCTTAAAAAGAAGGATCTATATAGCCAATAATTTGGAAGCTATAACCATAAAGGAAAATATTTCGTATGCCCACTCCTTGACAAGTGAGAAGAAAGTCACCAACTTTAAATTTAAACTATACTTTAAGGGGAAGACAGTTGTCACTGGTTATGAAATGCTACTTCAATGAAAACACAGGACGGTGTGATTTGCTTCTCTGATCCCTTTATTTGGAACTGAAGTATTCATTCATTCAGGTACTGGGATGTTGGTGGCTGACAGCTATAAACTAAGAGGCCTTGCCTTCTGCTGAAGAGACCACTTCTCCCAAGATTATACCTCCTTCCTGAAAGCAGCCTACATTCAATGACTAGTCAATGTGGAGGCATAAGACCTCAGCTCCTTGTTCCAAGTAAGGACAACACAGAAGGATTCTCCTCTTCTTAAAGCTCTCTGCAGGGTCAGTTGAGATCTCTGTTGTAAGCACACCACAGCCCAACTTCTCTCTCAATCCAACCTTTCATCTTTCAGGCCTGAAAATAATGTGTGTTACTCCTGAGAACATGTCCCAAAGTTTCCCTCTTGTCAACCACCATGGGAGAGGCTTTCCCAGTAACCCCACTGCAATGACAAAGCGGGCAAAGCAGGAGTCACAAGTGCTCAGATGTCTTCACATGCAGCACAGACCAGGCGTGTTGGCCGTGCCTGGGAGCTTCTCCATTTTCTACTTTGCTTTGCAGTTAAGTTGAAGCCATGCAACTAGAATTTTGTAATTATTTGTTACAACAATAAGGATAATTGCTGACTAATATATCCTGAGTTTTTCATGGCCCCCTGATCTTAAAAATGGGTCCACCTCTTTACCCAAATTTTGCCTATTCATAAAAGCTCACCTCAAAGATCACCTTCTCTATGAAACATTTCTGTAACTCTTCTCTCCAGGCTATCACTCGCTTGCTTAACCTTTTCAGGTATTTCCTTTCTGCCTCTTTTATGGAGTTCCACTTCTTATCAATACTATTGCAAGTGTTTTCTTTCTGGGAATTTCCTTCACTTGTTGATTTTGGTATCCATTTATTTCCATGTCTTAAATATGCTTTCTGACTGAGAATTCTTTGAGGGAAGAATTCCTTGAACAAAGGACTGAGAAGAAGGGAGGGGAGGTACAAGCTTCTAGCAAATGCAGGCATGACAGTGTGCATGGAAGAGACCATGTGCTTTGAACTGATTCCCATATTGTTGGAAAGAAATCAGCATATTAAAGTACTTATTGGTGGGCTGGGTGCAGTGGTCATGCCTGCAATTCCAGCACTTTGGGAGGCCGAGGCAGGTAGATCAATTGAGGTCAGGAGTTGGAGACCAGACTGACCAACATGGTGAAACCCCGCCTCTACAAAAATGCAAAAAATTAGCCAGGCATGGTGGTGGGTGCCTCTAATCCCAGCTACTCGGGAGGCTGAGGCAGGAGAATCGCTTGAACCCAGGAGGTGGAGGTTGCAGTGAGCCGAGACTGTGCCACTCACTGTACTCCAGCCTGGGCAATAGAGCAAGACTTCATCTCAAAAAAAAAAAAAAAAAAAAAAAGGAAAAAAGTACTTAAAGTACTCACAGTGTTTCCACAGGACAAATCCAAATGTGTCCAACTGGAGAAATCCACGTGATAGAGTTAATTATTTCAATAATGTAAGAAGGGTTGGAGAAGACAGAAACTAAGTAGGGAATGAGGAAGAGACAGAACAAGAAGTTCGCTTTACCAGACATAGGCAAAGACTGATGGTTTGTTTTATAGATGGAGGTTGAGTGAGTCCAGAAATTGCTAATCAAATGAAATGAGCAATAACAATGAAGGGAAATAAAAGATATTTTATAACCATCTCTGTGCTCACATTTTCATTAGTAGATACTACCACAGTGTCTTCCTTACTAACTTGGGGAAGGTTTTAGCTTCCACACAAAGCGTGAGCAAAAATACCATTACCTTTATTTTTATAAATGAAACAGTTCTGCAAAACTTTCAGATCTTCACCCACATAGTTACTGAGAAATGTTATACTTAAGAAAAATTAATATACTAAATTTGGAGTCTCTTGGGAGATTCTAGATTTGCTGAGTGAATCTAGATGAGATTGGCTTCCTACTCTTTGGGGTAATAATAGCTGTATTTGGGAAAAGCTGGATATACCTGAATTTCCAATAACCCAGAATAAACAGAGAAAACAGAATTGTACAACCAGTAAGAGGGATAGCAGTTTTCCCTTTAAAGCGGCAAAGGAAGAAGTAGCAATAAAAGAAGACAGGAAAAAAGTAACAAAGACAGACAGATGAAGCTTGTTTAAAGCTTCTATTGATTTGCACTATTTTATTATATCAGCATGGTGCTCAAAAGGTACTAGGGCTGACAAGTTAAAGAACTCTAGTTAGAAAGTTCCAGATGAAGGTGAGGATGGCATTAGCATCTGCCTTGTTTTAATCATTTAAGACTTTGCGCCCGGGCGCGGTGGCTCACGCCTGTAATCCCAGCACTTTGGGAGGCCGAGGCGGGCGGATCACGAGGTCAGGAGATCGAGACCATCCCGGCTAACATGGTGAAACCCCGTCTCTACTAAAAATGCAAAAAATTAGCTGGGCGTGGCGGCGGGCGCCTGTAGTCCCAGCTACTTGGGAGGCTGAGGCAGGAGAATGGCGTAAACCCGGGAGGTGGAGCTTGCAGTGAGCTGAGATCAGGCCACTGCACTTCAGACTGGGCGACTGAGCAAGACTCTGTCTCACAAAAAAAAAAAAAGAAAAAGAAAAAAAAAAGATTTTACGTCTTGAAAGTATCTCCATCACTACAAGGGAGCCCAAATGATCTGTACTAACAATAGCCATCAATCAAATGCTAAGAAGACAAAGATTATACAAATCTACAGGGTGATAGTAGGAGGCATTTAAGGCAGACTCTGCTGGACTTGAATTAGAAAGGTTAGGTTGTAGTCCCCGCTCTCTATTGAAGTATTGTGTCACTTTGGATAAATTCTTTGAAATTTTCTGAGTCTAAGATTTGCTTCTATAAAATGAGAATAAGAATGTCAGTTTTGACAATCCATAATCAGAAATGAATGCAGTGATATGAATTACTTATTATTTCACAGTTCTTTGACTTGGTAGGATAATGTCAAGTGAATTAGAACTTAGAGGATTTTTAAAATAAATTTTTAATGCCAGCATTGCCTGGTACACACGGAAAAAAATTTCTAGATTCTCTGAACTTACTAGAATTATTTGTGAAATTATATTTATAGGCACACAGGTGTGAAAGATACATTTATTCTTAAAATACTTATGAATCACTGCTTCAAACCCTTTGGAGTAAAGATTTCTTTTTCTAGCTCTTTTAAGAAATGAATCATGAAACAAACAGTTATTATACACCCACCATGTGCCAGGCACTGCTATAGATGCTGGAGATATAGTATGTAGCGAACAAAACAGACAAAAAAGCCTTCCCTTATGAAGTGAATACCCTAGCAGATATATTTTTTACAGTAACCTTATGTGATGAGGTATGTTTATAAAATATACAATATATATACAACATATACATTGTAAGTTTACAGAAACAGAGAAACAGAAAATAATTTGTACAAGACCAGCCCATGACTTAGTGACTTGAGCTGACTTAGTCTCCAGCTGGAGCTCATTTCAGTACCCTTCCCCAGGAATTAAGGCAGTTGTAAGGAACTGAAATTAATGTCAGAATTACCTAGTTTCTCTGCAGACGTAACATGTATTTAGGGAGTCATCCTTTGCTATTTTCATAGAGAATGGCAACACAATGATTTGGTCATTGGGCTTCTCAAACTATATTGAATGGGAAAAATATTCCTCCTACTACTAACTGAGAATTTACCCTAGGAAATAATTCAACATAAAGTAGAGGGTTACCAAATGTTCATGGAATTTTTTTTTCTGAGAGCAGAAATGGAGAAAAAGGGAGTAGGGGGAAAACCAAAGAGGAGGAGAAGGAGAAAAGAAAGGAAGGAAAGAAGGAAGAAAGAAGCAAAGAGAGAAAGGAAAAAGGAGATCACTAAAATATTTCCAAAGGGAGAAATATTTTATAAACATTGTGGCTTGTCAACTAGATGAAATATTGTGCAGTCTTTAATATTTACAAAGATCATGTAGCAACATAGAAAATGTTAATTATATAATAAGTAGAAAGATTACAGTATGAACTTACACATATTATGTTTATATATATGCAATATACTTGAATGAGAAATAGAAAAGAACATTGACATAGTATTTTGCTGGGGGGTCACAAACGACCTTTTTTTTTCAAAATGGTTTTAATGCTGTTACAGATTTTACAACACAACAGCTTCAAAAGCTTATGTTTCCAGATTTGTTTTTATTAGTCTGTATTGTAATGAATGCTGAAGTCTGGTCTAGAAACCAAATTTGCTTTGAAAATCGAGGGTCTAATTGTTGTTTTAAACTTTAATCACCAGCTTGTGCAGTCTGAGCAGACAGACTGGGAAGACTTGGGAGTCAGTCAGAGGGATTATTAAGAGTGAAGAGCCCGTGCCAGGAATGTTGCTGCCATTTCTGACTTCTCCTTGAGGAGAGACAAGCAAATTTTTTTTTTTTTTTTTTTTGAGATGGAGTTTCGCTTTGTTGCCCAGTCTGGAGTGCAATGATGCGATCTCGGCTCACTGCAACCTCTGCCTCCTGGGTTCAAGCGATTCTCCTGCCTTGGACTCCTGAGTGGCTGGGATTACAGGGGACCACCACCACGCCCGGCTAATTTTTGTAGTTTTAGTAGAGACGGGGTCTCACCATATTGGCCAGGCTGGTCTCAAACTCCTGACCTCGTGATCCACCCACCTCGACCTCCCAAAGTGCTGGGATTACAGGCATGAGCCACCGCGCCTGGCCCACAAATGAATGTCTTAGCGTCTCTACTGGGGTCTGATTGGGATGGTCTGAACCAGGGAACGTGCTGTGGACTGGGCTGGAGGCATAAAAGAGCCTGAAATTGAGGAAAAGTGGAAGCTAGTTGGAGAGAAGTGGAGAAGCTGGGACCTGGGGTAGGAGGAAGCTGTAGCCTTCTGTGGGTGGGGATGACAACCAGCCAAAGTCTCAAGTCTATGTGAGGTGATCACAGTTTTAGTCTATGGCCAAGCCCTGACTTTTAGGTTTGAGAACCCACTCACATTACATGCTTCTAGCCTCAAATGTGAGGGATCTTGGAAGATCCTAGACTGTTCTCATTTCTTGCTACGCAAAGTATGGTCCTCAGAGCATCTCTTAGGAGCTGGTTATAAATGCTGAGTCCTAGGCCCTATCTCAGAGACTTGAAATCAGAAGCTACATTTTTACAAGATCCTCGGGTGATCTGTACACACGGAAAATTTGAGATTCACTCATCTAAATAAGTCCTGAAACCTCTGGACTCTGTGTTTGCTTAGATCCCATTTCCTACTTGCAGCCCTTATAGCAAAGTCATGAGATAGAAGTCCATGGCAAATAAACATTCAGACTTGATTTCATTACATCCCTTGTCCATACCAGGTTCTAGAAACAAAGAGTGCCCCCTAAAGGCAATCTTCCACTAAACTGTGAACCCCGTTCCCCACCTCCAGAGCAGGCACCAAGCCCTGGGGTTCACTGCTGAAACTGTAGGTCTCCTATCTGGTCCCACTGGTGAGTCAAGTGACGGAGGGAATGAGTGTGATTCAGATCCCTGGTGCCTGCGAGGCAGGTGCATGAAAGCCCGGACCACAGGTTCTCCGACGGCAGCAAGTCTTTCGTTCACTATTGTGCCCTAATGGATAGAATAGCACCTGCCTCACAATACGTGCATGGTGAGTGATAAACAATATGGCCATGACATCAATTATACAATGCAAAATATCTTTATAAAGTAAAATTTATGAAGGACCAAAAGGCTATACTCTAATGATCATGTAGGGATGTGATGTTAGTGGGCTGGAATTCATCCTTGGTTCTGCCATTTACTACCTGTGAGCCTGATTGTATATATCCGTAAATATTACAGCAGACACCTCAAAGTCTGCTGTAATATTTAACAAAATATACACTTATATCTAAATCCAGGGACATGGAAAGCAATTGATGAAACTCTGCTCCAGGAGTCTATAAATTTTGTCTATAAAGAACCAGGTAGTAAGTATTTTAGGCATTGTAAGCCATGCTGCTTCTATTGCAACTACTCAATTCTGCCCTTTTACCAAAAAATCTATTGATAATATATTAATGAATGGCCATGCTTATGTTCCATTCAAGCTTTATTAATAAAAACAGGTAGTGGGCCTGTGGTTGTTTCTGAATAATCTCTGTTGTAAACTTCTAAATACATGTTAGTATTTATTAACCACCAGCTTCTAAATGGTGGCAAAAAAAAATTGCCATAAAGCTCATTTATCTGCTTGAAGTATTTTCTACTCTACAAAATGTTAAAATATCAGATGAATATAAACAGAGAGCTTTAAACATGTTAAGCCATGTAAAAGATCCCATGTTTTTGGAAAAGTTCTGATTGTATGAAGAATGTAAATACTTTATTCTCACAACAATCCTATGAAGGGTAATAACACCTATACTTTATAGGACCGGGGTCCAGGCTCAGAGAAGGAACCAGCTTGCACAAGGCTGTATCCGAAATGGTTTTTGGACCTAAGGACTACTGATCCTAGAGCAGCACATATGTAACTAAAACTCTGGGCTTTGTGGTTCTGTGGTTCGGTGGGCAATTGTCACCTGGAAACGCAAAAACGTTACAGGGAAATAAAGGGGATTGCAAATTGCGTCCAAAGAATGTCAACAACTTGCTTTTTGCTCCATTGTTATGGTGACAACCCTGACATTTAAAGTCATAGCTCTGTGAGTTATAAGCCTAATAAGGCACCAGGGAAGCACAAAACCCATAAAACTCAACCAGACACCCTCAGCATAAAGAAATAACATGTCAGAGTTGAATCTGCAATGTGTCAACACAAACTAAACATGCAGGAATTTCGAAGCTCTTGTCATGAGCCTAAAGGTGTGCGCACATCTCAATTAAGACAGTCAGAACAGCAGGTACTTTCTAAATATTCTAAATATTTCTAAATATTTGCCATTACTTTCAATGGCAAAACCGCAACTACTTTTTGCACTAACCTAATACTTGTACCATATCCAAATGTAGCAGCTGAGGGCTACACACTAATGGATGCAGTCCCAAGCATGGCGCCTGTACCAAAATGAGTGTTCAGTAAAGGTAATCGCCATACTATTTTCTTCTCTTGCTGCTCTTATTACTACCATTATGAAACCATCTTGCTAGATAACCCACAGTGCATACATAAGACCCATTTGTAATTAGCACCCATTTCGTATTCAATAATAAATAGACTCAAGTGGTTGAAAATAAGCATCCTCAGGTTTAAAAATTCAATGAAAGCATGAGAACATTAATACATAACATGAACTTGTTAATACTGTGGTGCTAAGCTTTTTTTTTTTTTTTTCAATATGGAAGGAGTCTTCCTTTGTCACCCAAGCTGGAATGCAATGACATGGTCTCAGCTCACTGCAACCTCCACCTCCCAGGTTCAAGTAAGTCTCCTGCATCAACCTCCCGAGTAGCTGGGACTATAGGCATGTACCACCACACCCAGCTAAGTTTTGCATTTTTAATAGACACAGGGTTTCACCAAGTTGGGTAGGCTGGTCTCGAACTCCTGACCTCATGATCTGCCCGCCTCGGCCTCTCAAAGTGCTGGGATTACAGGCCTGAGCCACTGTGCCCAGCCGGTGCTAAGCATTGTATACTTAAAATGAGTATAGGATGTTTTAATCCTATTATTTGAACTTTGCTAGCTTTTTGTATATATTTCAAAGCAATACAATGAGTCAGACTTTTTTCAACATTTTTCATCCAACATTTCTCAAAGCAAACTTTATCAAGTCAGATTAAGTCATTGATCAGTTTCTTACATGGCATAAACAATTTTGAATTTAAAAAATCCATTTTACTTTGCTGGAATTATTTTCATCAGGATTAATTGTGCTGTGCGTACATTTTCTGTCAACTATTTGGTTCATTGATTGTTTTTTTGCCAAGTCAAATTTTACCAATGGCAACTCCTGACTTGCGGATTTTCTTTGGTAGTCTTATTCCACCAAGGCCAGTTTTGCAGTTATGTATTCTTTACAAGAAGTTTTTATATCTGCATTGATTTCTAGTCAATAATAAAACCTCTTCTATGTAGTTTTGGCCATTATAATTTTATTTTGTTCTGATTCTTTCTGCCAAGTCTAATTTTTCATAGGTTTTTTTTTTTTGTAGTTTTTTAAGATGCCAGCAATATTTGATCTTTTAGCCAATTTCCCATCTCCAACAAATCTTACTGTGCCCAGTTTTTGCCACTGCCTGTTTTATTTTGTGTGCATTATTCTTAGCAGCAATATTATGAACTGAATTCAAGACTGGTGGTATGCACTTAGTTCTTGGAGCAAATACTATTGGCAGGGTAAAGACACAAAACTTAATTTCAAAGCATGGTTTAAATTTCAAGGTCAAAACAGCAATGTCAGAATATCTTGCTTTGAAAGTTCTAAGTTAAGCTGCTGGGCACTCACGCCTGTAATCCCAGCACTTTGGGAGGCCGAGGAGGGTGGATCACGAGGTCAGGAGATCGAGACCATCTTGGCTAACACAGTGAAACCCCATCTCTACTAAAAATACAAAAAATTAGCCGGGTGCCTGTGGTCCCAGCTGCTCAGGATGCTGAGATAAGAGAATGGCGTGAACCCGGGAGTCGAGCTTGCAGTGAGCCGAGATTGTGCCACTGCACGCCAGCCTGGAAAACAGAGCAAGACTCTGTCTCAAAAAAAAAAAAAAAGAAAAAGAAAGTTATAAGTTAAGCTATACAAGACCTTGAGGAATGGGGAATCCAATTTGGACTTAACAAAGATAGGGATCCAGCTTGGCTCAATCTTGATAAAGGATCTGGGACAGAAACAGGTCCCCTTTGCTGCAATAAGCACTTTACAACCATCATCACCATCACCCCACTGAGTCTTAATTATAGCTCCAGAGGAAGGAATTATCCTATTTTACAGATTAGAAAACGAATTCTCAGAGTACCTTACCCAAGAACACCCAGCTTATAAATGGTAGATCTGGAATCGGAATACTACATTCCCTAGCTACTAACAGTCTACATTGTCTAGGCTTAATATTTTTCTGAGCTTGCTTGGGGAAATGTCTTGACTGTTTCGTAGTCTCAAGACTATGTCTGAGAAAACCTCTGTCTTATTTTTGCCTGAAACCTGTAGTGAACTTGAAAATGCCAGTGGCCTGGTATCTGAGTTTGGTATTTCATTAACCATTTTGCACTTAGGCCACCATCTTTTCATCATGGGATACATGCAAAGGCCCTGGTGCCTTGTTTGTTTTCAATTGGAGCAGTTAGACACCTGCCTTAGCTGTAGAAGGCTGTGCTGATTTGAGACAAGTATGTTTAACTCTCTCAGAAAAGGATGTGAGCGGGCACTAACATTGCATTTCATGACGCCATTCAGAACACTTCTGAATTAATAGGTATTCTAAAGAATAAATTAAGGGGTCTTCATTTACTCTGGCAAAATGCCAAATATAATGACTATTGCCCATCAAGAGCCTCAATGTGTCTTAGCATATTGAGAGCGCTGAGAAGTTCTGTCAGCAAGAAAATAACGTTTCCCAAATATATGTATTTGACTATACCACCCATAGTGATGTGATTGCTCATCTCCCTAACACATTTCTCTACTTCTTCTTGCTATAGAACTTGCATTTTGTTTAAGACACAAATAAAATACAGCCAAACGCTTGCTGTGTCAGCCTCCTTTGCAGCTAAGGATAGCTGTGTCATAACACAGTCCTGGCCTATGAGAGACAAACAGTAGACTTCTGGTGGTTTGTGATTAGACTTTCTTATTCCAAAGAGGACAAGTATGGCTGGCTGGCTTACCCTTTGTGCATTCTCCCAGTCTTGCTGACATGATAGCTAGACACATATCAGCCATCTTGCAAACCATGAGGAGTGATACGGTTTGACTGTGTCCCCACCCAAATCTCAACTTGAATTGTATCTCCCAGAATTCCCACGTGTTGTGGGAGGGACCTGGGGGAGGTAATTGAATCATGGGGACTAGTCTTTCCTATGCTATTCTCATGATAGTGAATAAGTCTCACAACATCTGATGGGTTTATCCGGGGTTTCTGCTTTTGTTTCTTTCTCATTTTTCTTTTGCCACCACCATGTAAGAAGTGTCTTTTGCCTCCTGTCATGATTCTGAGGCCTCCCCAGCCATGTGGAACTGTAAGTCCAATTAAACCTCTTTTTCTTTCCAGTCTCAGGTATGTCTTTATCAACAGCATAAAAACAGACTAATACAAGGGGAAAACTATGAGGATTAAAGCCAGACAATTAAGGATGCTGAGATGAAGTAGAGGAATAGCCTGAATTTCTCATAGCACTGTTGAACAGCTGAACCAACCCCAGTATCATCTACACTGAGAGTTCTCATTAAGCAAGAAAAACACCTCTACTTACTTAAGCTATTTTATTTTTTTGAGATGAAGTTTTGCGCTTGTTGCCCAGGCTGGAGTGCAATGGCACGATCTTGGCTCACTGCAACCTCTGCCTCCTGGGTTCAAGTGATTCTCCTGCCTCAGCCTCCTGAGTAGCTGGGATTACAGGTGCTGCCACCACACCTGGCTAATTTTTATATTTTTAGTAGAGGTGGGGTTTCACCATGTTGGCCAGGCTGGTCTTGAACTCCTAACCTCAGGTGATCCACCCATCTTGGCCTCCCAAAGTGTTGGGATTATAGGCATGAGCCACTGCACCTGGGTACTTAAGCTATTTTAAATCAGGTGTGTTACATATCTGCAGCCAAATGCATCTCTAACTGACATGCACTCCAACATTGAGTAAATAAGTGTGTTTTTTCCCCATAATCTTGAAAGTTCAAAGGACAACTGCTTTCTAGAAGCAGGTGATGGATTCTCCTCCACAAAGATACTCTGACAACAGGAGGTCACATAGTAATTCAGTTGCCCAGGGTGCTTAAACCTCAAAGAGAAGGTGAATACTTCTGGATACATATGAAAGTAAAAAAGGACAGAAGAGACAAACAAAAACTCCTGACATTCCACGTCAAAACAAACTTTTCCCAGGTCATAGATCCTTCTTCCGACTCCCCCCTTGCTAAATTTGCCACAGTCACGCACATCTTCCTCAGGTAATAATGCAATCAATTGCTCCAATCTTTTGTGTGCGTGATCATCAGTTCAAAGTCAAAGATAAGCAATTTATTGGGTGTGAAAAATGCTACCTATGGCGTCCAAATTGATTTCTGAAAATTGGTTTTTGCCACATTAGGATTTTAGGACAGCCTCTTCTGGCAGTTGCTGCAGCCACGAAGTGTAATAAAAATTATGATGGGTCCACAGCAGCTTTCTAAACTCATTGTAAATGTCTGGTCTCTAAAGAGCTGCAACTGGTAGAGGGTTATTAACGAGATAGTGAGAGTTACCTGGAGCTATCTTTCTTGATGACTTAATATTGACAACTCAACCTAATAAAAACTAACCTGGAATAGGCAAATGAGTGGGATAATAGCTGGATGCCCTTCATTATATTTAGCTCCCTGACCAGATGATTAATATTAGGCATGTTAAACAACCAGTGAGCTGCTAAGATTAAGAAAGTTCTAAGCATTGAGGAGGTGGAAATCACATCCATTTATAGCTAGAGGCTCATATCGAAAAGACACTTCCAGCTATAGTTCTATCGAGTTTCTTTGCGAGTTGGCATCTTTTCCAATACAAATTCCATATTTCATGTTATTGGAAGGCAGCATAGAGTACTAGAGAAAACAACAGAATTTCAGTGGGGCTGATGTGTTTTGGGTTCTGTTACTCACTAGCTCTGTGATACTGGGCATGTCAGTAATCTCTCCAAATCTCAATTTCCATATGTATAACGTGGGGGCAAGGATTTTGTTCCTCCTCCAGCGAATGTGCAGGACTACAGATTGGAATTATATTCACTTGTTTTGCCTTCTTTATAGCTCTCCTATCCTTACTGTCTTCTTTCTCAAATTTCATCACAGCCTTGTTTATACTGTACGGTAGAGCGTTATGTAAATCGTCCTAACGCTTTACTGAAACAGGTGGACACACAGTGACTACACATAAAAACACCAATTGGGCTTTTCTCCCAAGAGTATTTTGAGAATCAAGTAAGATGCTGTATTTAAAACTGTGCATCCTATACCAGCCCATGATTGGTATTACTTTTGTTATGGGAGAGTCTGAATTCTTATAAATGTCCAATTACTTTACATTTAGCAAAGATATTTAGAGAACATGAAAGAATATCAGCTTCTTTTGTGGCTCTGAATCATTCTGATTCATGATCGAGTTAAATTGCTCTCAAAGTTATCACTTATTTCCCTATTTAAAAAATTCTTACTAGAAAAGTCTCTTGAAAGGGAAGGCACCATTTAAAACATACTCTCTGGGAATAGACATAAATCATTTTCCCTTTGCATGGCTTGAAAAACAAATGGGTGAATTCACTGTTGCTGTTAAAACAGCAGTACCGAATGCTTTGCTAATTAACATTGACTCTGTGGTTGAGGGACTTTTTGTGATCTTTTCCACGTAGGCTGTTCTTATGCCGAATCTCTTGATTCTGTGCTTACTTCTACAACCTCACCTGAGAACTGAAATTTCCTCTTTGAGGTTTTAGTCCATTGCTCCAGTTTAGTGGGATCTTTCTGGCGTTTTTATTTCTTTTTTGTTGTTGTTGAGACAGCCTTGCCTTGTTGTTCAGGCTGGAATGTAGTGGCATGATGATCTTGGCTCTCACTGCAACCTCTGCCTCCCGGGTTCAGTCGATTCTCCTACTGTCCTGCCTCAGCTTCCCAAATAGCTGGGATTACAGATGCCCACCACCACACCCTGGCCTTTTTCTTTTTTTTTTAGTCGATATAGGGTTTCACCATGTTGGCCAGGCTGAAAACAACAGAATTTGTTTGAGGTCAAACTCCTGACCTCAAGTGATCCACCTGCCTCAGCCTTCTAAAGTACTGGGATTGCAGGCAGGGAGATCTTTCTGAATCTGGAAAATGTTCATCTCCTGTACTGGCTCGTTTGAGAACTGACGCGGCAATGAGTTAAGACTTTTGGGGCTGTTGAGATGCAATGAATACATTTGGCATGTGAGAAAGACACAAATTTGTGGGGAGGGGGCAAAGTGGAATGTTATGAGCTGAACTTTTGTGTACTCCTCCAAATGACTGTGTTGAAGCCCTAAACCCCAATGTGATAACAGTTGGAGACTGGGCCATTAAGAGGTAATTAGGTGGCTGGGCGCGGTGGCTCACGTCTGCAATCCCAGCACTTTGGGAGGCCGAGGTGGGTGGATCACCTGAGGTTGGGAGCTCGAGACCAGCCTGACCAACATGAAGAAACCCCGTCTCTACTAAAAATACAAAAGTAGCTGGGCGTGGTGGCACATGCCTGTAATCCCAGCTACTCGGGAGGCTGAGGCAGGAGAATTGCTTGAACCTGGGAGGCGGAAGTTGCGGTGAGCCGAGATCGCGCCATTGCACTCTAGCCTGGGCAACAAGAGCAAAACTCTGTCTCAAAAAAAAAAAAAAAAAAAAAAAAAAAAAAAAAAAAAGACTCTATCTTGCCCAGAGTCCTTACTAATAAGTACTAAAAAATAACTCACTAATTTTCTGCCAAGATTCCCATTCTAGTCACATAATAATCTTCCTTCTGGGTTAGAATAAAGCTACCCCCATTGCCGCCTCTGTGTTCTGAAGGATATACTTGTTTCTGAACAAGATTGTAAGACACAAGCAGACTTTTCTGATATAATAGCACAAGACTCTCAGCTAATACAGTAGCTGTGGACACTGGGCAGGTCACTTAAACTATCTGAATCTTAGTGTCATCTTTAAAATGGGGCTAATAATAGAGTATATTTCACAGATCTGTCCCAAGGATTGCATTAGATAGTCACAGTGCATGCAAAGTGTTTAGTGGAACATCTGGCTCCCAAGAAGGTCAGGCAGATGCAGGAGGAGGAGGATAGAATGTAGTTGAAATCCCTATTCTTATTCATTTAATTGTTGAATAAATACTTGGCATAAGAGTGAGCATGAGGGCAACCAAATTTTCTCTTTATGCTTTTCATACACAGGTGTCTAAATTTTCCTGAGTTTGAATTCCAAGTCTCAGCGAATTGGGACCAAACAGCTGGCTGTCATCACCAATTTGGGAACCGTGGCTGCCCTGAACCATTTTCAGGGTAGAGAAACCTGCAGAACAAGATGAAAGGCTCTTCCCCAGCATGGATGAACCGAGAGAGAAAGAACACTTTATCATCACAGCACTTGTTCCTTCCTTCTGCAAAAGGCAAAACCTCCTTGACCTTCACCCATGCCACAAGATTGCTGTGGGGATCCTAATACAATAAATTTGATGAAGCACTTCAACCTTCTTGAAAAGCGATGAGACAGATATGTCATTTTTATTAGTTCAAATATGAAAGTACTTTCCAAAAGCGTTCTAGCTTCTGAAATGTGCGACTCAACTTTATCCAGTTGACATTATCTATCAGCAGTAGGCTGAAATTAG
Organism: Rhinopithecus roxellana; assembly: GCF_007565055.1. Taxonomy (NCBI): domain Eukaryota; kingdom Metazoa; phylum Chordata; class Mammalia; order Primates; family Cercopithecidae; genus Rhinopithecus; species Rhinopithecus roxellana. The sequence goes on from NC_044568.1 coordinate 54,945,612, forward strand.
AAATAAGCTTGTTTTTAATGACTTATTTCCCCAGAGAAATTTATAGAAGGTAGATATGTAACTTACTATTTTCAGACACCATGGATCATTCAAATAAATATTATGCAGTCATTAAAATCATGTTCTCCAAAACAACTTGACGGACATAAAAAATCCTCATGGTATGTTTATTTATAAAAAGGAAGAAACACATTTGCACACATGCCATTTGTTCTCCAGTCTTTTATTTACACATTTACGAGTGACAGCAGCAAGGATAATGGTAACAACGAGAACTACAAAAGGAACTGGCTAGCACCTAATTTGAGTTAATTACATGCCAGAGAGTGCTAGGTACTTTACACCCATTGTTTCACTAAACTACTACTTGCATTTGGTGGAAGTATTATTTCCATTTAAGTCTCATTAAAGCACATATTTTCTGTTATTATAATTATCCCATTTTACAGATGAGCAAGCTTGAGCTCAGAGAAACTGTCCCTTGCTTCAGTTCCACATCCAGTAGGCATCACAGTGAGGCTGATTTTGTGTCAGAGGCAAAGTTATCATAACAGAGAACAATACAAATAATATGAGTTACCATCCATAGAAGGCAAGGTTAATAATGGATGGTATGTTCACACAATGGAATATTCTAAAGCCATCCAAATTGGTAGTACAGAAGACGCTATTTCTGGTATAGCTGAGTAGCCCTTGTTTGACCAATTCTTCTGTGGAAACCTGCTGTAAACTTTCGGCCACATATAATAAACAGCTACCTGGGGAATGTGGAGTGTGAACTCTAATGCATGAAAAAACTGGGCCGCGCACGACAGCTCACACCTGTAATCCCAGCACTTTGGGAGGCAGAGGTGGGCAGATCACTTGAGGTCAGGGGTTCAAGACCAGCCTGGCCAACATGGTGAAACCCTGTCTCTACTGAAAATACAAAAATTAGCTGGCTATGGTGGTGCACATGTGTAATCCCAGCTACTCGGGAGGCTGAGGCAGGAGAATTGCTGGAACCTGGGAGGCAGAGGGTGCAGTGACCCAAGATCTCACCATTGCACTCCAGCCTGGGCCGACAAAAGCGAGACTCTGTCTCAAAAAAAAAAAAAACAACCAACCAAACAAACAAACAAAAAAACCTGGAGGTGGGTGAACACTTGGACGAACATGACACTGGGTGAATTTCCCATTTTTCTGGTTTCGGGCTGATAAGAGGATCAACCAGTGCCAGGTAGGAAACTGACATTCCGACTGAAAACCCAAAGTCTTGGTGGCTTACAGCAGGGGTCCCTAACTCCTGGGCCATGGACCGGTACTGATCTGTGGCCTCTTAGGAACCTGGCCGGACAGCAGGAGATGTGCCTCGGACAAGTGAGCATTACTGCCTGAGCTCCACCTCCTGCAAGATCAGCGGTGGCATTAGACTCTCATAGTAGTACAAACCCAATTGTGATCTGCACACGCGAGGGATCTAGGTCGCACGTTCTTTATGGGAATCTAACAAATGCCTGATAACGTGAGCTGGAGCAGTTTCACCCCCAAACCATCATCCCTGTCCCCAGTATGTGGAAAAATTGCCTTCCATGAAACCATCCCTGGTTGGGGACTGCTGTTTTTCAGAACACAGAACAGAGTTCATGACAACAGTAGCTGTTGGAAAGTAAAGGAGGAAAACCCAGATAGGAGAGACTCGGTGACAGGAAGCCCCAACTTCTGTGTATGAATTCTGCCCAGAACTCTGCCGATACCGACCCCCAAACCATGTGTGCGTGAGCAGTCTCCAGGTATCCCTATTTGAGCTGATTCTCATCTCAGGTCAGATGGAGGATGGAAGTTTTATTTTAGCCAAGCTGAAAACAACAAAGCCAATAAACGAACAAAATGTTCCTTTGAAGAAAAAAACAGAGCAGAATGGTCAGTAAGCATACATATGGATAGTTAGGGTAATGAAAATTAAACCCACAATGGAATGCCACTACCTACTCACCAGAATCGCTAACAGATCAGTAACAGCAAATGTTTATGAGGACGCAAAGCCGTCACTGCTCTCATGCGTTATTGGGAAGAGGATCAACCACTTCAGAAAAATAAGTGGACACTTCTTATAACACTCAATATGAATCTACCCCACAACATACCCTTTTACTGCTAGGAGTCTACCCAAGAGAAAGAAAAACAGGTCTATACATAGAATTGGGCATGAACGTTTTTACAGCAATTTAATTCACTATAATCAAAAGCTAGAACCAACTCAGACATCCATCAGTAGGAGACTGGATAACAAATATGGTCTATACAAGTGACCAGGTGACAGAATATTACCTAGCAACGAAGAGAAATGAATGCTGTTGTATGAGCATGAATGAATCTAAAAAATCTTATGCTGGCCAGGTGTGACGGCTCACACCTGTAATCCCAGCACTTTGGGAGGCCAAAGTGGGCGGATCACTTGAAGTCAGGAGTTTGAGACCAGCCTAGCCAACATGGCAAAACCACATATCTACCAAAAATGCAATAAATTACCCAGGCATGGTGGTCTGCACCCATAATTCCAACTACTTGGAAGGCTGAGACACAAGAATTGCTTGAATTCAGGAAGCAGAGGTGGCAGTGAGCCGAGATGGCATCACTGTACTCCAGCCTGGGTGATGGAGTGAGACTGTCAAAAAAAAAAAAAAAAAAAAAAAAAAGAAAGAAAATCTTATGCTGAGTGAAAGAAATCAAACACACAAAAAAGTACCATATGATTTCGTTCATATAAAATTCTAGAACCAATGAAACTTGAAACAAGTCTATTATGGGAAAAGTCAGAACACTGGTGGCCTCTAGGAAGGTCACGAAGGAACTTTCCGAGGTGGTGGTGATGGTTTCTATCTTGATGGGGGTTTGGCTTGCACAGTTGTATTCAGTTGGCACACAAGTAATTGCGGTTTTTGCCATTACTTTTAATGTCAAAAACCCCAATTACTTTTGCACCAATGTAATATATGTTTGTCAAAACATAAACGTTACGCATAAGCTTTGTGGATTTCATAGTATGTAAATTTTCCTCAAAACAATAAAATAACCGAAAGCAAATATTGAATTCTAATTAACAATATGCAAGCAGATATATTTAGGGGGTGGAGTGTTAAATATCTGTTGCTTACTTTGAAATGCATAAAAAGTAAGGTGGAATTATAGAGGGAGGGATTGGTGTGTGTCTGTGTGTGTGCACGCATGTGTGTGTGTGGTGTGTATATTTATATATATAAAGCAAGTATACTAAAATGTCAAATGTAAACTGTAGAATCGAGGTTATGGGTACATGGTTGTTTAGTGTAAAATTCTTTCAACTTTATGTTTGAAAATGTTCATAACAAAACATTGGAAACATCATGGTTCAGAAACGATTTTATGAAATGTCAGGACAGTCTCCCCTAATGTTACGCATGGATCTTTGTCTAGCCAAGGAGACACCAGTCCTGCCAGTCTAAGCATCCCAAACCCCAACAATAAGCTCTGAAGGAATAAGACATGGCAATGGATTCTGATCCAGACACTTAGAATATTTAGAAATCAGGGTAAACGTTTTAGTCATTTCCTAGTTTTATATGGAACATTTGGGAAATTTGGCTCTATCATTTTCCTTTTGGAATATTATCAAACAATGTTCAAAAGCTCTTTGTGCCAGAGTGAGAAAGCCTGGTCATGCCATCATGTTGAGTCTGATGCCCATATGGGCCACTTGGTCTCATCACTAGCTCATTTACTTTTTGTTTCCTTCCAGTTTTATGTTCATCAGGCAGGATGTCTGGAATCAGCAGAACTCAGGTTCTGGCTCTGCCATTTGTCAGCTTTCAGCCATTTTGCATACTTCCCTTAACACATTTAGACTATTTTCCCCTCTCGTTCCTGGTTTGGTTTTTGTCACAAAGCTGATCCTGCCGCTTAAAAGTATAATGCAGCTCTTCGTCTGCGTTTAGGGGATTTTTGCAGCCATTCTGCCCATGAATATGTGCAGTATCAAAGAGCTTTAACTGATTTGACTTCTAACACAAACTCTCCATTTGCAGAGCTAACTCATGAATCTGTAAGCTTCACCAGAAGCACAGGGAAAGCTGATCACAAAGCAAAAGTCAAAGTATTCCCAAGCAAGATTGATATGTCTCTACTGGAAAACTCAAACCATCTAAAATATAGCATTTCCCTACAATTACTTTGCAGGGACCTCCTTGCCTAATTCAGTACAGATACAGTATTAATGTCCACTTCACAAAGAATATCAAAGGTCATCTGAATCCAAACATGCTGAGAGTGCAGCAAAGCAACAAGGTACACACTGGATGCAATGCTTAGCAACCATACCCCTGTTCCCTTTGCATCCACAACAATCTTATCAGACTCTGCCTAGGCCATTCTAGCTCACGAACATTGTCTTTCACCCCAAGGTTAAGACAGGAAAATGACTAGGAAAGAAGAACCAAGCTCAGATGCTGCATGTAACTGGCGCTAACAGGGAGAGCTCAGGTGGTAAACCTTGGTCATGCCATTGTCACAAGTCCATCTTCACAGGGCTACTTAGTCACTCTCTTTGTGGTCCCCTGAGACAAGAACAGGGTTGAAAGTCTTTTATTTGGGAGGTTATGCCAGGAATCACAAGTGAGGGAGTGGGTAAGTAAGAGAGGGTGTGGACACAAGCCAGTAAAGGGTGCATTCATGCAAAGACTTCCACTGTGGGCAACTGGAGCTCAATTCTACTGGGGACTCTCTAAGACACAGTGAGAAACATCCCCCAGAATTGTCCATTAAGGGTCAAGGATGCTGGACCCAAGGATGTTTATCTACAGAGCTTACCCCTCACTGGCTGAGGATCCCCCATGGCCATTACCAGCCCAGCAAGCCGTAAGGTGAGGTGCAGTGGCTACCTTCAGACATGAGCCTCAGTATAAGGGTTGGACACCAACAGGGTCTGCAGCAGTCTCTTTTTTGCTCTTTGTCTAATTTACATCGTTCAGACAGTCCATGTGATGTCTGGAATCAGAAGACCTGAGGGAAAATACAGACTATTTATCAACAACTCACTTAAGCTTTGGCTTTAGCTTCCTCTTCTGCAAATGGAGCTGGTAATAATACCAGTGAGGACTATGTGAAACGATGGCTATGAAGGAAGGCTCCAAAGACTCCTGTTCATAGAAATCAGTCATTGCGGCCGGGCGCGGTGGCTCAAGCCTGTAATCCCAGCACTTTGGGAGGCCGAGGTGGGCGGATCACAAGGTCAGGAGATCGAGACCATCCTGGCTAACACGGTGAAACCCCGTCTCTACTAAAAAATACAAAAAACTAGCCGGGCGAGGTGGCGGGCGCCTGTAGTCCCAGCTACTCGGGAGGCTGAGGCAGGAGAATGGCGTGAACCCGGGAGGCGGAGCTTGCAGTGAGCTGAGATCCGGCCACTGCACTCCAGCCCGGGCGACAGAGCGAGACTCCGTCTCAAAAAAAAAAAAAAAAAAAAAAAAAAAAAAAAAAAAAGAAATCAGTCATTGCAAAAAATACCAGATGCTAGCAGGGATGTGGGGAAAAGGAAACTCATACACTGTTGGTGGAAAAGTACATTAGTATAGCCATTATGGAAAACAGTATGGATATTTCTAAAAAATAGAAATAAAAATAGAACTACCATATGATCCAGCAATCCCACTACTTGGTATTTATACAAAGGAAAGAAAATCAGTATATCAAAGGGATGCATACACCCTTGTATTTATTGTAGCACTATCTACAATAGCAAAGATATGGAATCGACCTAACTGTCCATCAGTGGCTAAATGGATAATGAATTAAAAATTGTGGTATATTTGCACAATGAAATACTATTTGGCTTTAAAAAAGAATGAAATCATATTATTGGCAGGAACCTTAATGGAACTGGAGATGGTTATGTCACGTGAAATATGCCAGACACCGAAAGACAAATATCATATGTGCTCACTCATAGAGGGGACTTAAAATATGGAGATAAAGAGTCCAATGTTGGTTACCAGAGGCTGGGAAGGATGCGGGTATGTGTGGGTCTGGGAGGGTAAGTGAAGAGAAATTGGTTACTAAGTACAAACAGGCTGTAGAGGGACGGAAGAAGTTCTAATGTTATTGGTAGAATAGGGTGACTACAGCTAACAACAATGTATTGGACATCTCAAAATAGTTAGAAGGGAGGACTAGAAATGTTCTCAACACATAGAAATGATAAATGATCGTAATGATGGATCTACTAAATTCCCTGACTTGATCATTACACAGTCTGTACGTGTAACAAAATATCACATATATCCTAATATGTAAAAATATTATGTATCAATAAAAAACTTAAAAAAAAACAAATCTGTCACTGGTAGACAATTGCTATGCTATACTATATATTATATATATTATATATACATACTACGCTATAGTATAGTACATATATCACATTATGTTATACTAAGTATATGATATTAAATATATGATCATATTTTAAAATTTTTGTGGAGAGCTATAATGTCAGGGTAACTGACTAAGCAGGCCACATTTTCTCTGCTTCCTCAAGTTCAATATATTTTTACAGGAATAAAATCTGCAATAGAGGATTCAGCTTCTTTAAATGCAGCTGTTGTATTCTCAGGAGAATTTTAGGGAGGGTTCACAGGGAGCAAAATGTGGGGAATTCTCATTGCCATGTGCGTGAATGCCTCCCTAACTTTTGTGATAGGTTATTGAACAGCAGCATCTAATTAAATACAGAAAAAGGTCAAGATTCCAATATTCTGTTTAATATAAAATGGAGGTACTATGGTGTGGTAATTAAGAAAGATCTCTCTTTCTCTCTCTCTCTCTCTCTCACACACACACACACACACCCCAAAAGAGACAGCCCATTCCTTAGTGCTGAGTCACCCGCATTCCATCTCGAGCTCTGTTTCTTACTAGCACAGTGATTTCGTGCCATCTCTGGAACCAGACGACCTGTACTCAAATCCAAGCTTCACAATCACTAGTCACACAAGCCTGCCTGGATTATTTCGTCTCTCTCAGGTTGCGCTTCCTTACCTGTAAAATGGGGTTCACGGGGTTCAAGGTTGCCACGAGGAGTTGGTGAGCTGCCAGCACAGTGCTGGACTTAGTACAACTTCACATCGTTACCATTTGAAAAGTGTTTATTCCACATCCTACTAAATGAAACTACTCTCTGAAAGGCCTCATCATCTTAAAATACCTGCATTTCATTCTAATGTATATTTAAAAGGAATTTTAGAGCCCAGAGAAATTTTAGAAATCCTCCAGGGCAGTCTTTCTACAACTTTCCTCCAATGTAGGGGATCTTGTGAAAAATACAGATTCTGGTTCAGTAGATCTGGGGTAAGGTCCAGGCTTCTGTATTTCTACTAGTGAGAGGTGTTCTGAGGGGAATTTTAGGGAGGTTCAATGGGAGCAAAATGTGGGGAATTCTCCTAACCACATTGATCCACACGCAGATCCAGCTTCGAGGTGATTAAACCCCTCATTTCCCCAATGGGACCCAGAAGATCTAAGCTGAGTTACCTAAGATCACACAGCTGGTAACAGAAGACTCATACCAAGAATCCAACTGTTCTGACTCCAAGTTTGTGATCCCATTGACAAAAAACACACAAATACCTCTAGCTTTTGACAGAAAATCCTTCCCAGCTGGTTGCAGAGAGGACAGGCATTTCTAATGATTTTCCATAGTAAGAGGTACCCAAGAGTGAGTTAGAATCCTCCAGGAAAAACTAAGTGTATTTACGGTCTGGAAGACAGGATCATGCCCAATGCCCAACATACGCATTATTTCTAGCATTATATATAAACACATCAGCAATCTAGCCATTGTCAACAGATTAACTAAATGATTACAAACTTTGAAGTATCTTTGGAACACCTTGGACATGTGAGTCTGGTTTTTTTAACTGCATATTTTACAAACTGAATACAGATCAAGTATTTCCAATTAAAGTTTAGCAACCAAATTGAGATCAGCTTTAAGGGTAAAATACATGCACAGTTTCAAAAACTAAGTACAAAAAAGATGTAACAATAATTTTCAACTTGACTAAACATTGAAATAATCATATTTGCATGTACTGGGTTAAATAAAATATACTATTAAATTAATTTTACATACTTATTTTTAGTTTTTAAAAGCTGATCCAAGAAAATTTAGAATTGTATATGCGCTTTAAATTATATTTCTCTTGGACATTAGAGAGATGGATGATTAGATGACCACATAGATGAAGGATATCTAGAATCAACCCTGTGTATTTTACTTATAATCTATGCATAATATAAATGGGATATTTATAACTCACATACATATAAACTATTTCAGAACTCTGTCATGCCTACCTATTCTCTCAAATTTATTATGTATGCACCTATATATGACATGTATTTTTAAATGTTTGTTCAAATATTTAACATGGTTAAATTTTCTCCCCATATTCTCCTATCAACTTACTTTTCTGTGTTTATGACTTGAAACAACTATTCAGTCCAACTTGCTTGTATCTGAAAACCAACTTCATGAATGATTAGTTTCCCAGTGGCATGGGGGAAGCACCCACAGCTCCCTGAAGTGAACAAGCCTGCCTTACTCACTGACAGGTGTCTATTAATGGGTCAGTGAGGGCAGACATTGCTCTCCTCCTGCTCAGAGAGCAAACGGTCTGGCACTTTAATCAAGGCTTGGAGGAGCTCTCAGGGAAGAGCTACATGGTAGTCAGCAGCATAGGTTTACCACTGGGCTCTTAATAGGAAGGGGAGCATCTCTGGGCAAATTATTTAATCTCCTTGATTCCCAGTCTCCTTATCCGAGAAAGGGGGATCATGAAAGCCCATACCTTGCAGGGTTATGTGAGGATTAAATAATATGCTGCTGATGGAGGTTTTTGCTTATTGCCTGGCACAGGTGAAGCATTCAGTCCACATTTGCTGTGGTGTAGAGGCTTCTAATGCTCATGTATAATCAGGTCTCTGGTTTTCTGAGCATGTTTAGAACTACACTTTCCTGATCCCTTTGCAACTAAATGAGGCTATACATTATTACAATCAATAAATCATAGTAAGAAGCATGGTGTGTCACGTCTAGGAGAGCCTTCAGTTGTGAATGCAGAATCTGGAATGTTCTTTTCTTTTGCCAGGGAGAATTCAGATGCATCATGTTGAGACGGTGCTATCATGACCTCATGTGGCATGACTGCGTGAAGCATAACTCCCCTCCTAACTTAAATTGGTTGTATATCATGAGCAATAAATAAACTCCTGTTGTTTAGGTCATTGATATTTGGGGGGCTATTTATTACTGTAGCATAACCTAACCCTGCCTGATTTATATACTATTGCTTAAGACAATTCCTTTGCTGAACTAGGTTTTTACATTTGAATTTCCAAGGCTTTCTCTTGGCTCCTGATTTACAACCCCTCACAGATAAATAGTTCAGTCATTCCCTTCAATGTAATTGAAGGTCAATCATCTTGGGCGTCTCAGCATTGACCAGTCACACTAGCGCTTTCCTTCCTGAGAACAATTGGATTATATTAGTCATGTTTGCCTTTCTAAAACAACTTTTACTTCTAAAATAACTTTTATGACCAAGATACTTTTTTTAATACTGCACCAAGGCTATTAAAAAGAATGGAAACTACAGATCATAAAAACATCAACAGTAAAACACTCATTTCCGTGCAAGTTGTGAAATAAAATCAATGCATGTTAACTTATTCTTTAAGAAGAAAGGAAGATACAGGGAAAGTTCCAATTTTTGTTATGATTTAATCCAAATTTATGAATTCATTGTTACTCATGGCCAGAAGGGACCTCAAAGGTCATCGTATCCAACACCCTTGAACTGTCAGTATCAAGTTGATAGTGGCTTGTGTCAAATATTTAGTTATGGGGAAAGAGACCACACGTATTTCCAAGAGTGAGTTTTCAAAGGATAGTTAATGATGTTAAAGTTTTCTAGAAGCAAAGAAAGCTGAGATTTGTTGCTGCAAGAGCAGAATTTCTTAATAAGCATGCCAAGAAGCAAGAGGATTTCAGAACCGCTAGTGTGATATTTTAGGTGAAAACAATTTTTCTATCTAAAGAAGCATCAAGTGCCTTGAAAAAAAAAAAAGGGAAGTTGTCCTCAAAAATTTGGGAAATTTTTAAAGTGCCATTGGCCCAATTTTTCTTCATTTCCTTACTTTTATTTCTTTTTCTGGTATCCATCATCTACACTGATTGCTGACTTCTGCCTGCATTTCCAGAGAGAACAAGAATCAACATTTAACTCAAATGGCTTGCTGTCCTCTAAACGATAATTGCTT